>NC_134407.1:152584228-152952731 GCF_038048845.1 Mixophyes fleayi | reverse complement strand
GTAATGATTTGGGGTTAGGCAAGTCCCTCGATTTGATTATAGCTATGAGGGAGAATTTGCGGGTGGTAAAAAACTGATGGCCAGCGGTTTATCTTTGTTGCTCAGAAGTTATACCCAGACTGCCATGGAGATGCCCTATTGCTGCCCCTATCATGAATCAGGTCATCAAAAAAATTATCAAAAATATAGGTAGAGCTATCAGATAGTTAGCAGGGATTAGCATTAAGCAACCTCAAATCACTGTTGATGAAGTTCACTTATATCGTCCACGAGGGTTTGTGTTCTTGTATTAAGCAATTATTCAGAGGTCTAGAGAAGACATGTAGGTCACTCGGTGGCGAGCTGTAGATCGTTAAAGGCCTCCAGCTTTGGCAGAAAGGCAAATTTTGTGAGTCGGCAACCGGTCACACGGTGCTATTGCTGATTGGCCGAATGGCACTTCCCTCTTCGAAGCACCTTGGCCTGTCTTGTACGGGTGGGGCATTGTGAGCCCAGTCAAGCTGAAGCCATATTAAGCACCAGCCAATCGTAAAGGATTTGTCCTGGACCAGTGGTTAGTGCGGGATGGCCATACACTGTTTGGTAGTTTGACGTAGGTTGGGCCGCCTCACCAATTTACCTTCTCCACCACCGATTTAAATTTAGACTTAAATTCCAATTGAAATTTAATAAATTGCAACTTAAATTTTAGCCAAATTGAACAGTTGTCTGGTGTTGTTATTATTTGTGATAAGTTTTCTGGTTAAAGTTTTATGAGGGGGTATAGTAACAGAAGTGAGAACTCTGTAGTCTGCAGTTTATAAATTACCCCACCTTCTACATTGCTAAATTGTGTGGGATTCTTTCTTCGACTGCCACTTCATTGAACATCTCTCCAAGCAATTCTCTTACCCTGTTTCTTCTTTTTCCTCTATCTTTTTGTTTCCTCTCTTTTTTTCCTTCTCTTCCTTTTCCCTTAATATTTTTCTTATTTAATCTCTTTATTTATATGAAATGGTATCAAACAATTAAATATGTGCTCTTATTTTTGTATAACCCCATCCTTTGTTTGTATGTAATGGCTAATTATTTAGCTTTTTCGTTACCTGACCTAGTCCTGACTGTTTATATTTTGTACTCTATATCTTGAGACCTTTAATAATAGTTGATGAGAAAATAAAAATGTAGATTTCAGAGTCATGTCAGTGCTTCTAAGTTTGGATAACACAGAAGACATGCTGAGATGTATGTTTATACGATAATTTACCTTATTGTAGGGTGTGTTTACGGGTTGGGTACTATATAACAATGCAGCAAATGCCGACAGACCTTACCTCGACATGTTTACAATGAAGACCTCAAAGACGGCAGACTGGTAACACAGGCTGCTTGAAAAGGAGATGTAAAGAAATTGCGGCAGCTGAAGTTCCCGACACAGTTCGATGATGTCACATTGAAGTTACACACTGTTATACGATATAGTAATTTAAGGAGACAGTGGCTGTAGAAGGCTTAGTAAAGAACCTTGTACAGGCGGCGCTTCCTTAAATTACCACCTTAAGAGCTCATATGACAGTGTGTCCCTTCAATGTAATGTCATTGGACTCTGCCGGTATCTTCAGCTGCCACAATTTGTTTACGTCTCCGTTTCAAGCAGTCTGTGTTACCAGTCTGTCGGCTATGAGGTCTTCGGTGTAATCATGTCTTGGTAAGATCTGTCAGCATGTAGAGAGTCGTTATAGTGACTACTACCAGTGTTTATTACAGTTAGTAAAGTTAAAAACTTTACATTACCAAGGACCGTTGTCTTTTCTTCTTCAAGTATTCCTGTGTTTGGAGACATCAAATAATGCTATGTCCTGTTTCACTGATACAAGATCAGTTCTCACTTTACAATTGATGTACAGCAGATTATAACCTCTAACCTAACCTAAACCCTAAATATAACATTGCAAGCTAAAGTCAGCCACACTTGGGTTGTTCCTGTTGCTTAACAAAATTAGTGTATAGATGTTGTTAAGGAAAATACATCGTATTTATAGTTTTAGATGTAAAATAAATTGTGACTTGTTTTATTTTGTGCTTTACTACACAAGATACTGCAGGGTATGTCCTATGCCTATGTGGATTATAAATTTGCAAAAAAACGCACAGCAAAAAAGAATATAGAATTAATGTTAATAGGCATTCATGATAAAACAGTAAAAAAAAAAAACTAATAATAAAAAATATTTTTTCATGAAATACACTTATTAGAATGTTTTTAATGTCTACTGAACATAAAATACATTTTGCATATGAGACTCTAATTACTAGTACTCATGACTGTAGCTGGTGCAAGAGATACAGCAGAATAACAAGTAATAACAAGTAACTTTGAGATGCCCACAGCTTGGTTCAGATGCGGCTGCGTGGGCTTGAGTTTGTCAAATGCAGACATGGCTGCATTTACTAGCATATGGTCCAGTTCTGGGCATGGGCAGATACACTTAAAATCTGCAAATAAGTGCCTTGATGAATCAGTCCCACAGTATCTTTCCAGCCACTTGTACACAGATTCTGCTATATATATTTATATAGTACAAATAGAAAACCATTTAAGCTTAGATACACATAATATATCAAAGGAAAATGTATACTTACATTATGAAAGATCATACACATGAGCTTCATTTAGTATCCCAATTGTAAAGCACTATGGAATTTGCTGGCACTCTATGAATAAATGTTGATGATATTATATTATCGTTAACATATATCTTAAACATATCTTACACACAATACATATAATATAATATAAATCAGTTAAATATCAGTTCAACATAGATGAATAATACATTACAACATTTCCATTGTTACAAATTCTGTGCCTATTATGGATATATGTATATATATATAGATATATTAGTAGGCACCTACTAATTCAGTATATTAATTGCAATATAGCTTAAATTGTGCAAAAATATATGCATACCAATTGGCAATAAGAGAAGGCTTATCTATATTGAATGTTTCTGCAATCCTGAATTATTATTCCTCTTATATGGTCCAGATGGCAGTATAATGTTGAAGTGATGTTATAATTCCCAGGATGGAAGGATCAAGTAAAGTACAAGAACTAATAATGTCTAAGAGGTTACTAGAATGAAGTGATGGAATAAAGTTAGAAGAGTATGTTACAGGAACTGTTGGAGAAATGTATAAATTAGGTTTTCAGATGATTGACAACATTATAACAACTTTTGGTTATAGAAGCTGTTGAAGAGATATTTGGTCTTTGAGGTTTTAGGGATGAAACAGTGGAATAAAGATTTAAGAACATATCTTGGTTGGAGGTCTTAACATTTTTCTTTCAGGGCCCAGATTATATCTGACTCAAGATTCAGTTTTACACTAAATCAGGCCTGTCCAACCTGCGCCCCTCCAGATGTTGTGAAACTACAAGTTCCAGCATGCCCTTCCAGCTATCAACAGGTTGTCTACTGGCAAAGCATGCTGGGGCTTGTAGTTTCACAACATCTGGGGGTAAATGTATCAATCTGCGGGTTCTTCAACACCCGCGTGTTCAGCCTCTTCCGCGATTAAATTTCAAGCGGCGCTGCATTGTAAAGGGTTAACTTCCCTTTACAAGGCAGCGCCGCTTGAAATGTAATCGCGGAAGAGGCTGAACCCACAGATTGATACATTTACCCCCTGGACGGCCGCAGGTTGGACAGGCCTGCACTAAATGAACTCCAGTTTAATTACTTTACAGTTGTCATCTTAACATGCTCCCTTTATCTATACAGTGACTACAGTCATTTTATAGGCTATAAAAACGTTAATGGGTATGCAGACCATCAGGTTATAAGTGCATTGATAGGTTACATTATGAAATTGACAGCTTTTAATCTGTGTAAGCAACTGATTAGCTATGCATATTATTTTCACAAATGATAGTGCTGAGAAAATCAGGAACTTACACCAAATCGTATTAACATATGCTTCTTAATTAGTTTATTAGTTGGTAGTACACAATTCACAAGAAGAGGATGAAGGAGGTGAACTTTTAGTTGCACATGGTGCCATGTTTTTTGGTTACAACCAGTAAGTTAAGAACTCCAGTTTACAGGATCTGTAACTAGATACAGGTACTATTGCACAGTTTTTATAAAGGCCAAGAATGGTAGAGTGCTGGCATCTTTTGGCAGAGGGTGGGGAGGAAACAGTAGTACAGTAATTTGCCCTACAGTACTGCAGCATAGCCTACATGTTTACATTAATAGGCCATTATGGAAATAAGTGTAGCAGTTTTCTCCTGCAGGATTGTTGTGGTTTAGACTATTTTCTCTTCTGAGCCCTATGGTGAAATCTACTATTTAACTGTTCATATGGATCAGTAGAATCCCATAAGGAGCCACAATGGTGCTATACACAGTGACTGTATAGAAATAAAGGAAGTACTTTCATTCTCTAGGTGCTGAGTCTCGTCTTTAAAGGCAAGAGTTGCCAAGGTGCAATTGCCCATCTGCCCCCTTGCCATCACTTCCCTGTTCAGGAAGTGAAAACATGATGGGTAACAATCATAAAAACAGTTAAAGAACAGATATATTGAGCATTCTTAGAGTAGTTGCTGTTAAACCGAGTTATGGATGTTGTTGTTAGGAGATAATGGGAACTGTTAGATGGATAGATTTTATGAGCAATTGGGGAGTGTTTTCGTTGGCAGGTTTAGGAACAGTCTGGGAAAAGGTCATATATCAAAGTAGAAATTATAGTAGCAGTTCAGGGACATGCTAAGTTAGTGGTTTATTGGACTTAAAAACAAGCATTAAATAAAAGGAAACCAAACAAACTGTATTTCATTTTTGATGGGGTAAATTACCCAAATTAACATTTTTCTTCTAAATTATGGAACAGGCAGCACAGTCTTAGTACACTTAGTAACTCTAACATGTTCCAATCTTTGACTTGTTGTATGACAAACACTGAACGCAGGCTTGTATTTTTCTATCGTAAATTACCCCCCTGTGTGTCTGGATGTAGATAAACCAAGCACTTCATTAACAATGAGGAGGAATTTATTAAAACCATCTGTCTCCCTGGTCTGGATGTGAGTATAAAACATCAGAAATCGCATTCACAGGATCCTTCCAAAGTTCCATGTGATAGCAATTTAAATCTAACTTACATGGTCTGGAACAGCCTCACTCGCAGCCTGACATCCAAATTGGTGGCAATGTCATCTAAACATCAGGGACAAATGGCCAATTAACTCTGGGAGACAATACGTGCCGAGAAAGGGATAAAGTATGAATTTTAGCAGTTTCAGGATAATTGAACTGTTTGAACATTTATTTTCTGTATCCTGGAATAAGACATAAGGGAATTGCGTTTCCCATTGTTTGTATATATTAGCACCAAACATCTTCTACTTAACTCTTTGGTGCCTGGAAACTCTTAAAGGGATGTCCACCCAGCTGCAGATTTCTCTGAGTCACACGCATATTTTCTTTTAACAAACATCTTCATAGTGTACTTTTACAAAGCTTCACCTTCTTCCTTGCTGCATACTAGTCATCTGTTACTGTGACAGTCGGCAAAGGGAATGGTAATGGTTTTCCTCCTAAGCTGAGTATTTGGAAATTAGAATGTTAAAACTTATCACAGCAGGAGAAATACACTGTCCAGGATTGTAGTGAAGAGCAGATCCTCAATACAGCCTTTCAGGGCAGAGATGTTATTAGATTAAGTTTTCAATTCTTTAATTTACATGTAACACCCGAAGGATTACTTTTGCTGGGGGATGTCACAGGAGTCTAGTGTCTTCACCTGAATCTTGGATGAGTAAGCAGGGTAGTGTTTCAAACACCAGAAGTCAATTCAGAGAACCTCCTCCCCACCACCAGACCAGACCTCTACCTATTCCTAAGACAGATACACACTCCTTGGGGTTTTAAAGGTAAATCAGTGGGCTCTTTTATTTGAATAAATCAGGTGCTTAGATCAGTGTTTGCAAATTAAGAACATGTGTCAACAACTAATGAAAAACAATTATGACATCAATTTATGAGTATAGTACCAGTCTATTGACAACATATACCTCAGTAAATGAAAGGTTGAGATCTTATTTTACTCCTTGTATTGAGGATTTAGACCATTAAACAGTATTTGATACAGTGGTCAAAGAGGGCTGGTATACAGTGGTATGTCATACCACCACTTTTCCAGCTACTTTTATTATAAAAATATCAAATTCCATTCACTTACATTGCTTTACTTTTTCCATACCGCCACTTCTAAATTTCCAGTACGACCACGTATGTACTAACAATGATCTACAAGTATAAAGGAACAATTATTGTGGATCTGTATTGTAGCTTTATATGCAATATGCACAAATAATTAATGAATCTGTGAGTGGCAAGCAGAATTGTCATACAATAGCCATAACTGCTTTTGTGAGTAATATATATCCAAAGACATTTTCATTACAGCTTTATATGCAAAGCAATATAAGCAACAATTTTACATCTGAATTCGACTATCATCATCATCATCTATTTATATAGCGCCACTAATTCCGCTGCGCTGCACAGACCATCTATGTATTCAATACAGAGAAGTACAACACTATTATGAACTGTAGCAGCCATTGGTCGGTAGTCCATTTCGATTGGCCCATTAATGAGTAGTATTTTATGGTATGACTTAAATACTCTCCTTTAGTGTGAACTAACATGCAATAGATTTTATAGTCCATGTAGCAGTATACATAGTTATATTATATAAACATGAAAGAGGAGGATTTGCAGAAGTTGCGATAGGGTCCCAAAGTCCTTAAAAGTCAGATCCCTGAATTTAATTTGTAAACTTTCTGTTAAACTACTATTCTCCTTTACTGCAGAAGCAATACCAATTTCAATAGCTATATATTGTAGCAAGCAATTTCAGTTATAAGTGCCTCCACTTAGAGGATCCCAGTAAGCTTCTTAACACTTTTCTCTGCTGCTTCTCTGACACTAGGAATGACAGTTGGAAGAGGACTACGAGTTCTACAGTAGTGAATAGCACAATCTGTATATAATTCTTTATTTTGTAAGGAATTAAAGCTATTATATAGCTATACTATAGCTATTAATACTGATACTTTGCTATGCTGAACATTTACTACTCTGATACCCCTGTTTTCACTTATTTTCACTTATCTGTATCCAGTATCTGGTTCTGCGGAGCACCTTCTCAGTTTCTCTATTGGATGATCGTCCGGTCACTCGTATCTATTCCAAGTTGCGCTCTCTCTTAACTCTGCTCCCCTCTTCTTTTCACGACCCTTCTCTCACACATCCACTCCATTACTCCTCTGTTTATCAACTGTGCATTCTGGCAGTTATTATTATTAATAATTTATTTATTATTAGAATTTTATTAGTTATTTATAAGGCACCATAGATTCTGTAGCGCCGGATACAGACGCAAGTAACAGATGGATGAGGTAATACACATAAGTAGCACAGATGAGTGTGAGTAATGATATAGAGACTCACAGAGTGCAGCAAAAGACATGACAGGACGTACGAGTGAGTCAGACATTAGACAGACATGGGGCAACAGGTAGAGAGGAACCTGCTCATGAGAGCTTACATTCTAGAGGGAGGGGTGGTGACAGTAGGACCAACTGAGATTAAATGGAGATGACAGAAGTAGGAAGTGGAAATGATGGATCAGATGTTCAGAAGGTGGTAGGATAAGCAAACTTGATTTGAGAGAGCGTTTAAAGGACAGAAGGTTTTGAGGGAGGCGGGGGAGTTCCTAAAGATTGTTGGCAACGCGACAGAAATCTTGAAGGTGAACATGGAAGGTCATTATCATCAGCTGACCCAACTCCTGTTGCCAGGTAAAAAAAGAGCTGAAAGCCATGTATAGTTACAAAGGTGATACATGAGTTACTATCAATCCCAGCCACTGAATCTTTAGTGGCTTACAGATGGCTCAGAGGAAACATTTGTGATGAAAACTGCAACGTAGATTAGGTTGTCAAAGTACAGCTTTGTTGGAAGTTAGAGAAATCAGCAGCTAGGTGGACATGCCACTCAAGTTTTAAAATACAAGCTTGGATTTACATCTTATGCTGCCCTTGGCCACTTTTTCTACGCTGCCACATAAACCCACCCTCCATAGTTGTAGCTCTCCATGGTCCAAAAGGCGTTGAAGTGCAAAGTTAGCAAGTGAGTTTTGCCCCTGCACATTGCAAGGTAGACTCAAACTTATGTTATTGCCTTAACACAAATACAAAAGAGGCACAATTTCTCTACCCCCATGTAGCCTTTTGGAGACCCCATTACCAGATTTTAGCTGTATATGGTAAGCACTGAGAAATGAGAAGGAGAATTAAATTCCCATAACATATGTATAGAGAGAATGTGACTCCTGATTGAATAAGTGCTGTGGACAATTCAACTAGGAGCCATGCTCACCATGCATTCCATTCCAAGCCACTTTTATAGCTAGGATGAGTTGGGCCCACTAATGATGATGACTCTATAAATTTCCTGCTTTAATGCTTATAAGGAGTGCCAAGGTTTATACAGAGGCTATATCTGAATATGGGAACCAGCAGTGTTCTTAAGTTTTTTAAAGATCCAGCACCAAGTTCCACAACCAAGATCACTAGTATATTGTGTGGTTTGGGGCTAAACTACTGGATACTTCTGTTATAATGTGTGCAGTCACTGGGGGCTTTGTTCTGTGTGGGACACCATTGTGTATAACAAATAAATTGTAATGTTGGAAATGGTAAATTCATATTGACACTATAAGAAGCCCATAAGTTTGACCACTATACAATAGAACCCCCATTGACCGACAGCTACTAAACAATACCGATCTCAGGTCTCTAGTGAAAGGTGTACATTATGTAGTGGCTAGTATACCTAAAAGAGCCATTTGGTTATTATACAATTAGGGATGGCAGTTAGTGATGCCTGTGCTTTAGGTCATCTCTGTGCCCTATCTCCCTTAATAAACTTATCACGAATATAAAACAGTTAAAAAATTGTGGCTGTTGGAAGTTTACATGGTAGTGCAAAGGCTGATATTACACCAAGAACAGGGTTGTTTAGAAGATCTACTGAATACCCTTTCCTTTTTGATCTCCACTCAGGGGCTGGCTGGAAAATTTTAGGCTTCGGGGAAGGAACGAAACTCGGCCCAGCAGCCTATTAAGAACATTTTAAAGAGAAATAAATGCAGGTGTCCCAAGGCAGCCCAATATGGGACCAGCCCAGCAAGCTCCTGTCTCCACTACCTCCTTGATTAAGATTAAAATGAATATTGAAAGACGGTTATGGTAGCCAATAGCTGACTGTTTTATACAATTACCGGTTCATGTTTTGTGTCTCTGCCGTCCACACTTTCTCTTTGTCCCAACGGTACCACAGCACCGCACTTTCCCCATCAGCAGCTACAATTGATTTTCCTTTACCTTATTTATCAAGTGCTCCCAACACCCCTTAGATCGTAAGCTCATTTGTGGTAGGGTCATCTTTACCTTTTATTTCATGTTGTATGTAATTTGTTTATGTCAGTGCTTTATAATAAAGGATAATGATAATAATACAATATAATGTCCAGTCACTTGTGACCTGTGTATACAGAGCTCATTTTCTGGTGGACAATCTACAGTAGATTCCCATTTGTACAATGCAGGCCATATCCTGGTGATCTGTATACAATACTGAACTCATTACCTTTGTACAATACAGACCATAACTTAGTGACTAATATACAATACAGGTCCCATTTCCGGTTTGTACACAAAGCATAGCAAAAACATAGCCCATTGTGGGTAATTGTACTGGGACCCCAAGTCAGATTGCAATTTTTCTGGGACTGCAAAAGAGGTTGTTGCCAAAAGAACAGATTGCACATCTGTCAATCAGGGAATCCCAAAAAAATCTAATTGGTTCCTGACCCATAGTTTCCGCATTTCTACATTAATATTCTTATTATTCTTATTATTATTATTGTAATAATGAAAGTCTCATGAGTATTATAAATTGCTTTTATTTTTGAAAACCTTTAACTAATACATATAATTTTAGCAGTTATCAAACATAAGTTTAATATAAGCACAATTATCTTAGGACAGAAGACCATGGCTCATCCAAATGATTTGTCATGACTATAAAACGACACAGGCCAATTGAAATTTTTTCATTTAAATTATGTCACCCCTGTGATAGTCTCTCAATTACCCTTCCGATTTAATAAATTTATTCCTTAACTTTTATTCTTGCATCCTTCGCAGAGTTTACCTTCTGCATGCTCCAAGCACATTTAAACTAATTTAGCTAAATGCTGAAGCCAGTAATGTGATCACCAGCAGGTTGTACATAAGGTAGGGTGTTGCCAAATTCTAGTTCACAATCCTTTCATTCTCTCCCCACGTACACACAGTCAATTTAGGGGTTCAGGGAATTGCTTCAAGCCATCTGGCGTTTGTTATCATTGACTACAGGTTTGACATAGTGCACAGGACATAAGAAAGGCTGATGCTTAATACCTGGAGGTCACAGTGATGTGAGATATCAGGCAGACAGAGTGGGCCAGGGAATATTTTATTTATTCCTTGTTGAATAAAACCAGTCTGTAGTTCATGACAATCTATGTCTTATAGGTGCAATCCTTCTTGCATTACAAAAAAAATGTCATTCATAAAACATTTAACCTAGCGTTTTGGTTTATTGAAAATGAAGGGCTACTTAACCTAAGTCTTGGAGTAAAAAGGAGACACATTTATCCTCGCTGAAATGCGTAAATACACTTACTGAGTTCTACTTCTTGACATTTTTACAATTACTTCTCAGATTTTAAAGCACATTGTACAGCAGGAACATATTAGCTGACCGTAGATGGCAGTGAGAAACAATTTGACCTATGGAGAACCTTCACTAGATTTACTAAATGAAGAACAGCCGGTTTTAATAATTTTAGTCTGTTACGTGGGTTTAATTTATCTGACTTCAAGTGACATTGCATGCTTGCATCACTCCAGATTCAATAAAGATGTTTATGAAATATTAACTGAGGATTGCCAGACGTGATCTTTTTGTGGGTATTCAATCAGTATCTGATGCACCAGGGCTAAAGTCTCTGTATCAGCAACATGACCTTTTTATGTAGTCAACTATTATTAGATTTTCAAACAGTGATTGGCTCACTTGTCCTTCTATTTGGAGTCTACCATAAATGGTAAATAGTGTAATAGAGGTAATTTTGCCACTTGTAGCCTCAGTGTAACCATATGACCTGTTATTAGAGATTCAGACAGTGACTGACTCATCTGTCTATCACCTTCCATATCACCAGACATTGTCTGCTTTTGGTTATTCAGCGGTCAGTGTCTGTGTCACTGGTCTTCAGCTTCAGGTATCACCAGCAATTACCTGCTATTGCAGGTAACTAGCTATTGTTAGTAACTGTGTCACATGTTCTTCAGCCCCAGTATTACTGGATAATACCCATTAATGAGTACTCATCTAGAGACTGACTCACCTGTAAGCTAAAACAATGCTCATTGGTAGATATTGAGCGAAGTACCAGTATTTCAACCTCTGTATCCCTGGATGAGATCTGCTAGTGTGTATTCAGTCATTGGGCTAGATTTACTAAGCTGCGGGTTTGAAAAAGTGGGTATGTTGCCTATAGCAACCAATCAGATTCTAGCTGTCATTTTGTAGAACGTACTAAATAAATGAAAGCTAGAATCTGATTGGTTGCTATAGGCAACATCCCCACTTTTTCAAACCCGCAGCTTAGTAAATCTAGCCAATTGTGTTTAACTTACCTACCACTGTTCTGGATGTTAACAAACATGATCATTGATTGACTAAAGCTTATAAAAAGGAAAAGTGGAGGTATTGCCCATAGCAACCAGTCAGATTCTAGCTATCATTTTCTAGAATGTACTAAAATAAATGCTAGTTAGAATCTGATTGGTTGCTATGAGCAACTCTTCCACTTTTCCTTTTTAGACGTGTTAGTAACTCTACCTCATGGCCTCTTGGAGATGCTTAGAGAAAACTTGTTTCGCTTCCACTTCAGCCTCAATAACACCAGACATGACCTTATCGGCAGTCATGTCCTGTTAATTAGGAATAAGTCAATGATACATGCCTATTTACCTCATGCTTGGTTACCACCAGACAAGAACTATATAAATGTGTTTTCAGCCATCACTGGTCTATTGTTATCAGTATCAGTGTCAATGGTGATTTCCATACTCTGAGCTGTAACTAGGGGAGTGTGACATGTGCCGAGCACTGGAGCAGGATTGATTGATTTTTTTTTAGTTAACATGATTATGCTTCATATTATGTTTATACTTTGGGGTTTGCACGAGCTTGTGCAAAGCAAACAGTGCCCTTCATAAGCAAGGCACGCCCCCTTGGTGGGTTTTCCACGCCCCTCAGACAGTGACTACTGTCACTCTCACTAAGATGGGGAGGGGTTACCAGTGTTCTCTCTCACCCAGGACACTAAAGTATGAAGTATTGAATTTGGGATCACCACACTTTATCTTTTCTGCCCATTCCCTTTGCTTGCTTTTCAGAGTCACCAGACTTTAAAAAGCAGAGCTATTTAAATGCGCATTTGCATAAAGAACTTACACATGGCGGAACCATCACCTTCAGGTAGGTTTAGGAGATAGGGTATGCCAGCTATTGTTAAGCTTTACCTTGAACATACAGCTTTAGATAAATATTCTGGAGTTTAAAATAGTTCAATTAAAGGAAACAAAATCCATACAAAAAAATTCTCGACAAAGGACACAAGGTCACACCATGTCTAGATGAAATACAATTTCTCATCCATCTAAAGTGAGAGTTTCCAACAGGGACAGCAGTAAAACTGTGGATTGTATTCCCAGTGAAAATTGCACTCACAAAATAGTAAAATATTTTTTTCCCAGTTCATGATACACAAAGTTACAGGAATTACTTTTGGTACAGTATTAATGTTAAATGGCCATGGAGAATGTGAGCTAAGTGTTGGTTCTGAATACAAATACAAAAAAATAGATTTTGTGAGATTTTGAGACCGCCCTCAAATATCCCATTACTTGTTAACACTCATGGGGGTATATTTACTAAACTGCGGGTTTGAAAAAGTGGAGATGTTGCCTATAGCAACCAATCAGATTCTAGCTGTCATTTTGTAGAATGTACTAAATAACTGATAACTAGAATATGATTGGTTGCTATAGGCAACATCTCCACTTTTTCAAACCCGCTGTTTAGTAAAGATACCCCATGGTCTGCAAATGGCAAACATGCAAGAAATCAGAATTTGCCTAATTATTATAGTTTCTATACTGTAGCAAATGTGTATATATGCAAATCAGAATAATTAAATGAAGAATTCTTCCTGATACCCTTTTTTAAAAGAATGTAATTTTCTTAGACTCTAGACCAAGTTGAAACAGGAAGATATATACTAACCAAAATTCTGATTATTAATTACAGGCACTCACCATCAATAATATATCAAAGTACAAAAATAAAATCAAACACTCTAATATATGAAATTTCTCATAAAGATGCATTTTTACACATGTTTTAAGAGTATACAGAATTACTGTCACTCTAGTGTAACGCCCCCTGCGGGGAAAGACAGGGACAGACGCAACACAAAAGAACTTACCTTGTAAACGATGGTCACCTCCAGTCCGCCTCCGATATCCCAGCTGCGATCCAATCCCAGCAGATCCGCAGCCACAACCCGTCACCTCCAATCACGTCCCTCTACGGAAGAGACAGAGATTACGGCCGTGCCTACCAGGTAAGGGCTGTCCGAGACTACGGCAAAGAACAAGGACACGGTCAGTCCAAGCTCACTTGCCGCCTCCTCACTTTATTCTTGCCAAGACGCGGGGGACTACAGGCACTTAAGACCAAGACTAGTCCGAGGACTAATCCCGCCTCAAGTACCTCACACACCTGCCGGTGAGGGCCTAACCGAAAGGGGGAATCGAGCGTGATACTCACCGGGACACTCCCACTTCCGATCCGGTTCTCCTGCACCTTCCCGACTCCTGCGGATGACAAGAACACACAGCCTCCCACTACGCTCTCCGTGAGACTAAGATGGCACCCACAAAACTGGACTGACTGCAACAGCGACCCGACCCTAACAACGTTCTAATGGTCGGCAACGCAACTAGTCAAAACACTAGGACTAACTAGGTGTGGTGCACTAACGGAACTGCTCACTTACACACTATGGGGAACACCAGCCGGTGTTCACGGACTAAACCGGAGGGCGGTTCCTAACCCCCTCACCCAGGTCGTACCAAGAAGCTGCCTTCTTGCTATGGGGTCACCCACAGACCCTAAGGACTGGTTCTTTAAGCCCGGCTGAGGCTCGGTGGAACAGCACACTAACCCGCGGGCCGACTGCTGCACGGAACAGCCGATCGAACTGAACCGCCCGACTGCCTGTACTCGGGTATCTCACACGTGTCCCTACGTCCGGAACCACAGGTCCACCTGCACGGAACCGGCCTTGAGGACTCTTGATCAGAACCACGGCCGCCCCTGGAACTGCCTCAAGGTGTGCTGCACTGCCACCAACTCACTTAGCCACCCCCTCTGGGTACCAGTGTGACCCCGGGGACCTAAGTGACAGGAAAACTACGTGTGTTCTCCCCTGACTATGTGTATGCTGGTAACTACACTTGTCCCCACAGCACGGGTTAGCACAGGAAACCACAGGAACAAGAGCCTACCTTTAATGGGGGCCTGATGTCTTGCCCCTGGACACAACTACGTAGCACACCCAAAATACTGTAATTCAACAATACCCGCTGCACAGACAGAATACAATATACAGTACTTTGTAAGCTACTTACCAGAGCACACCGCTGTTAGCCAACCAGCAGGTTGCTACAGCACCACAGGAGCCTCCGCTCGACTGTACCTCCTAACTACGTGTGCTCACCTCACACAGGACCGCGCCTACACTCACGAGGCTCCCACCCCTCTACCTCATCACCACCAGGGCCGTCTGCCCTTCACACCATGGGCCTCTGCCCAGCTACACACAGAGCCTTGTGCTCTGATTAATGGGCCTCAGCCCCCTCTCTACCTCAGGGCTCTGAGCCCACTAACTAGGGCCTTGTGCCCTGCTACCTAGGGGTCCTAGCCCCTGCCTGAGGCCTGTGGCCTCCCTGACTGACTGTGGGCCTTGTGCCCTTAATAGCCTACGGGCTACCAGCCCCTAACCAGGCCCTCTGGCCTTCCTATGGCCTCTAGGCCACTAACTACCTAAGGGCCTTGTGCCCTTGTACACCTGGGGCTCTACGCCCCCTGTCTAACTAACAGGGGCTTGTCCCCTTTATAAAAGTTATGGCCTACTGGCCCACTAAATAGCAAGGGGCCTAGTGCCCAGGTCCCTGGGCCTTGTGCCCCTAATTCACGGTGCCACGGGCCTTGTGCCCGAATGTGCCCACGGGCCTAGTGCCCGAATTAACGCTGAGTATACTTACCTGCTCTGCGCAGGATACTCAACTTGCCACGCCGTCTTCCGCTTCTTTCTCCGGGTCTTCCAGACCCTCCAGCCGGCGGCGCCTCTTCTCCTCTTCGACGCTGGATCTCCTGTTGCTGCTGGGGCGGGGGCGCTCTCAGCCCTGACAAGGGCTCCCCGCCGGTGATCACTGCTTGATTGTAGTCTTCGGGCGGCAGGGTAGCTCACGGCCCTTACAAGGGCCCCCTGCCGCCGCTGCCGCTGATCCTGTCGCTGGACGTCTTGAAGAGACGTCCTTCCTCTTCTCCGCCGACGGACTTCTGACAAAATGGCGCCACCCGGCGACTTATATAGTCGCCGGCGTGACGTCATCAGCCGGCGCGAGCGCTGATTGGCTCGCGTCGGCGCCAATCTTTTGAATGGCCGGGTGCGAGCCGCGATTGGCTCACGCATCCGGCCGCTGATTGGCCAGCGGGGAAAGATGAGCCCTGATTGGCTCATCCTTCCCCCGTGCACGGGACCTGCAGAAAAGAAGCCACGATACTCACCGCTGGATCGCTGGACGGGTGAGTACTTCTCCTCTTCTTCCTTCCTGCTGGACACCATCGGGGACCTCTTCAGCCCCTCCAGGGGCACAGCGCTGGTGGCCATCTTCGCCCTCTTCACGGGCACCGGCTCCAGCATCTTCTGTCCCTCCAGGGACACAGCGCTGGCGGGGGTCTTCACTGGAGACACCCCCACACTAGTAGGCAGTCCTGAGTAAGATTACAGTTATATATTGCATCATTAACGGAACCCAAAAGTATTCATCCTGGGTGGGGCCACTTATACTACATTCTCCAATCCGGTAGAGGTTTACTAACTACCAAACAATTAGTTGTTGTATAACACTATAGTAACATCACAAGATGTATGTTTGCCAACTAATGAGTTCACTTTGAATGCTTGTACAGCAATTGGAATGTAATGTAATTAGCACAAAGTGCTCATTTACAATATAAATGTGTGGACAGTCTTGAGACAGTGTTAAAGAAAGTTGAAAGTAACTGCATAATGCTTTTATGCCAGAGTAAAATTATTTGCATTCATGTACAGTGCTAGAAAAAATAGTGAACATCAGTGATCAAACTATTGTGAAAAATACATAATCATCATCATTTATTTATATAGCGCCACTAATTCCGCAGCGCTGTACAGAGAACTCATTCACATCAGTCCCTGCCCCATTGGAGCTTACAGTCTAAATTTCCTAATATAGACACACACTCACACACAGACAGACAGAAACGGACAGAGACTAGGGTCAATTTTTTTGATAGCAGCTAATTAACCTACCAGTATGTTTTTGGAGTGTAGGAGGAAACCAGAGCACCCGGAGGAAACCCACGCAAACAAAGGGAGAACATACAAACTCCACACAGATAAGGCCATAGTCAGGAATCAAACTCATGACCCCAGTGCTGTGAGGCAAAAGTGCTAACCACTTAGCCACCGTGCTACCCATTATTGCTTAATGTCTCAGATTTAGGAGGACACAGGTTTTGGTCAACAAGAAGTCTGTATACAGATATGTTTATTTGAGACAAACAGTGTGGCACAAGTTACAATGGCTGGGTTCATTCAGGGGCCCCACTTACATACACCATCTGTAAAACATCTACTTTTCTTTTATGGTTAAGTGTGTTTTTTTTATTATGCAACATACAATAAGAGGCAGGTAAGAAAATCACAGTAACAGTATATTTATCATGCTATAAATAAATTGCACAGTATAAAATTAACCTTTAATTAAATTTAGAACAATGGGGACATTGGTCATGTAAGTAAGACATATAAGGGTCAGCCATAGAATCTTTGTAATCCAGACCCCCAAATAGAGTTGAAATGAAAGTTTTATCCTCCATCAAAGGCAACCCTGGATCCCATTTCCTGTAAATACAGAGCGGCTGCTGCCTACAATAAGCTGAGTGCCCCATATAAGTAAATTGTCCGGTCAGTACCACTTTAAAGAAATGTAAAATAATATCTCTCCTTTAATGTATCAAGAAATAATACTAGGGCAGATCATATCTTATGGTTAGATTGGAGCAATTGAGTTCTTACATGAGTTTACTCTTAAAAACAGTGAGTAACTGGGCCGTTTGGCAGAAAGTTAAAACCCCAATGTTTTGCTGTGCCAAACTGTCTGCTGCACATGAATAGTTTCGGTCCCTTGTTACATTGATGGTCTTTCCTTCTTTAGGCCAATAGCTCCACAAACATTTAATGCATGGGCAAAGTCTTTCATAGTTCAGGGTTATATTATTCTCTGAAGGCACGGACTTTCTGTAATGCCAAGCTGCTTTTTCTATTCATCCGGCCAGTCTCTATCTGACTTCATTCTGGGTGTGTCTGCACGGTTATTTGTAACAGATGAGGTGAAAGCCACAGGAAATCGGGATTATTGCTTTTTGTTAGAAATATTTAATACAAGAGAAGTACATTTCTGGTATATTGTGAGAGAGTTTGTATTGAGCTTTAAGCTATGTAGAAATGTTATTAGACTATCAACATTTATTTTTTTGTTTTATTTTGTCATATGTCTGAAGAAATCAAGTAGATGAGAGTAATTATAAAGGTCCGTCTGTCAATCTGTAACCTGTTTGCGAGAGCCAAGTTTCAAAGCGAAATTACAAAAGGGCTGTTGATACAGTTTTTCTAATGCATAGCCAAATACAAGTAAAGACCTGTACGTTTTCCTACTGCCCAGTCACTTAATCTTTTAGGTGTACATTACACACATATCCATTTCATCCCTAACTCAAACCCTGGACCCTGTGCTCTTCTTTGCCACTTTGCGCTGTGGGTTGTTACAATTAGTAACATTTCTAAGACTTCTTATGTAACAGGCAGTTAGAAGAGCCATATCTGTAAAGCATGGAGAGCAGGAATTTGTAACATTTCATTTTCAATGCAGCTTTAAGAAATTGAGACATTCATGTCCATGAAATCCCCACTGGTCTATTTTTTTTTTAAATGTACCCCAGTCTCCTTGGTATGTATCATATGAAACTGAGCAAAAATGGTTCTCTCTGAAACACATCTGCACAGTCTGGTCAGGTGAATTTACAGTTATTAACCTGTACTGTAAATAAAAGCCCCACCCCCTGATGACATCACACTCTTAACAAGGCGAACTGCAGACCGGCTTACAGTGAAAAATAGACACAGTTCAGTTTGTATACAAGCAGACCAAATCCTTTCAAAGCTCACAAATGCTTAGGCAATACCACGAATAATGAGTTACATTTAATTAATTATCCATAAAATTCATATGAGAGTTAAACTCAGGTGAGATATTTGTTTTGTGTACATATAATGTATAATTTTTTTGGTACATGTAATATTTCCGAGTCTAGAAAGCAACTTTTCATTTATGCCTGAAACAATAAACTCTGTAATCATAAATAAAAACAACTAACTATTTTTAATAGGAAATAGGTAAAAATATTTCTATGAAATAGGAAACACTCAGCTACTCCCTGGCCCTGAGAAGGTGGCCAACATCTGCAACGGGATTCACCTAAGTCCCAAATAGCCATTTTGTTTGAGATTGGAGAAGACTGCCCTTGAAATTGAGAAATGTGAGGAAATGTCAGGAAAAACTGAACATCTCAGCAACAGCAGAGACTTATCAGTAATCTTGTCAGAGAGCTCCTGGAAGGAGGTGTGAAGAAAGTAGGCAAAGTGGAGAATACCAGACAATACTTAATCCAAGTGAGTGCTTGCAATCCATGCATGACCCCTACTTAACCTATTGCATAATGGAGTATAGCTGCTAAATTGTAAAGGTCTATCCACCTAAAAGCTTTCATTGTTTTAATAGCCTAATGTGAATTTGCAACCATTCCCAATATGAAGTTCTGAATTATTTAATGAAACAGACTTGTGAACTACACACAACTGCACATTAAACCAATATATGGACATAAAACATATAGTTAAACATGCTACATTATTTGTGATTTGTTGTATGCTCCGCTTCCTTTATCAGTTGGAGTACCGCAAGGCTCAGTCCTAGGTCCTTTGCTATTCTCTATCTACACCACTTCTCTTGGGAATCTAATAAGCTCCTTTGGATTTCAGTATCATCTCTATGCGGATGATACTCAAATTTATCTATCCTCTCCTGATCTCCTGACATCTGTGTGAGCTTGCAAGCAGGGCCTCCTCACCTCTTTGTCTGTTTTACCCAGTTTGTTTCTTACTGTATTTGTCCCCAATTGTACAGCGCTACGGAATATGTTGGCGCTATATAAATATATGATGATGATGATGATGATGATGTATAGTTTCTTCTATATTGACCTTTGTGACAGAACAGGCAGCCCGAGCCTCTGTCAATTGCATCGGTTGCAACTCCAATTAGGACTCATTAAGGAACTTTGCTGGTGTGAGATGTGGACTTACAGTTGTATTGGTTTATTTATTGAAATGGTTAACATTCTCATGGAATACAATATGGAATTAATCCCACCTGGTTCTTAAATAATGCCAGCTGGGTTACATCAATTGATGATGGTTATTATTTTCCCCAATGAATTACAAAATGGTGTCTTTGTCACTTCCTAGCATGCCACTTCCTCCCTCTGGACAAAACAGGAAGCCAGCAACATCTGAAGCCCTTGCATTGACACAAATGCTTGCAAGGGGCTGAAACAAGAAGTTGCCCTTCATTAACTGGGATCAGGATGCTTCTTAAAATGTTTAGACCACCATTGTTTTCCATTGGACTTTGTCCAAAATTGAGTCCCCAACTCACCAGCGGAGGACTTCATGTGGAGAGATTCATGGTCCCTGTCCATCACCAACCCACTAACACCTCTTGGCCAATCCTAGCATTGCTGATCTATGGATAAACCTGCAGAGTGGGATTTCCAGCATGGGAAATTTGGACCCTGCAGGGGAGAGCTCAGGGGTTTGAGGATTTTGCTGAACTTGATGTAAAGTTCTGTTTCTCACCAGTTCCATCATTGTTCCTGCATCAGATCCTGCGACTAGGACACATACCCTCTTTGCGTCTTGCTGTCAAGAACCTATGAGCCCGCTGGCACAGGGAGACTGGGGTCCAGATCCCAACCATGTCAGCAGTCAGCATTGGTCAAGGAGACAGGATCATCAAGATATTCAGGAGCAACACAGCAGCTTGCCCGGAGCACAACATTAGTGTCTACGGAACTAAGCAGCTTGGCCAGGAGTTTGCAATGAAGTCTATGAGAGAGACAGCTTGGCTAGGCAGTTCATTCTACACAGGGATCCGGAAAGTCCGAAGGTAACTACGGTAACTGCCTCAGGACCACTAAATTTGGTTGCTTGGACAGAAATTTTGCTATGAGACTATGGTCCATATGTGCACCGACAAAAGAGGCCAAATTGAACTGTGTTATTGTCATTATTGGCCCAGAGTGTGAACTAAAAGCTCGTCCGGGCTCCTTCCTGCATTGACTATTATAGTCATCCTCCCTCTTTGGTGTTTATTCCTTTAGCATACTGCATTAAACAGTTTTGCTGGGCACTGAAGTGCTCTCAACTTACTTGTGTACCTCCTTTGCAGTTGTCACGGAAACTGCATCAGAACCACTGGAGTCTTACATCTTGGCCAAAGATGCATAGAAACACAGCTTGATACAGCAAAAGACTTTTACTATCATTTCCATAGCGGTTGGGATTTACTGAACACTGGGGTGCTCCTCGGTAATGGTTGAAGATTGGTAGGCACTTGCATGTTGTTTTAATCATTGTTTAATCATTGTTCCACATAAAAAACTATTGTCTTTGGTTATCTTTTGCATACTGTAATAAAGATACAGTTGTATACACATCCTTTTTTTGCGTGTGGGATCCAAAGAACCCTAAGCTGCCAGAGTTACCTAGTGAGCTCCGGTTCTTACCTTAGGTATTCTCACAACCTTTTTGCATGTATACATGAAGTTAGCCATCTTCTGAGCAGCTATGAATATTCATGAGTATTAATAAGAGAGAGAGAGAATCCCATGTACTGGCAGGAGCATGCTAACTGTGACATCCTCAAGCAGACCTCTTATAGTACATACGCTCATAATGATCTCATAAACTCAGTGTTATTGTATGTCTTCATCAACAGCTAAGTAGATAATCCCATTTAGTAAGGCATTTATGACACAGAGATGGAGGGAGCAATCTTATATTTTTCACAATAAAGGTTTGTGTGTCAATAACTTTTCAATTATGATTTTACTAATGATGGACTATTAATGTTAGTTTTTTCAAAACTGTATGTGTGTATGCTTTAAGTATGACTGAGCATTAGATATGTGCAGCAAATGTCTGATGTATTTTAGCAGTTATGAGAAATCATCATTTGATTTGTGAGAGTTATAGATGTTTAAATCAGTTACATGATTTTCAATGCCCAACTAATAAAGTTGAAAATTGAACTGTCAGATTGTTTTATTACCGAAGTCCCATAATTACTGACAACTGAATTGCTATCTGTTGCTATGGTTCCATTTACTTCCCCCTAGTGGTTGGATTCAAACTCATTTCTAAGATCTAGCAGATCTGTTTTGTTCCCATTACTAGGGCCTCCATAGTTCAAGACATTCTCCTTATTTGCAACTTCAAGGCAAAAAAGCAGCAAGCACTTACCATCAAATAAAAGCTATGCTATAGGGGCTAACCAAAGCTAATGGGCACAGTGGTTGCACATTGGTTGGCATTGCTGCCTCGCAGTGAATGACCTTGGGTCTAGTTGCAAAACATGGAGCTGTTGGTGTGTATGTTCTCCCTGTGTTCATGTTGGTTTCCTTCAGGTGCCCTGGTTTCCTCCCATGTTCCCAAAAAATAATTGTAGGTTAAATTCTAACTTAATTGGCCTTGCCAAGTGTGTGTGTCTGAGTTAGCAAAATTTATATTGTAAACTTTGCTGTGGTAGGGACTGATAATAGAAATTCTCTGAATGTTTTAGCACTATATAAATTAAAGATAAAATCAGTGTCAATGATTGGATGTTCGCTTTTTATTCAGCAGTGAGAAGACATTTCACATATCTCTTAAAAGTCTGTAACCCAGGATACAGTAACTGGGATTACTAATAAACCTTGTAATACATTTATAACTGTGCATAGCTGCCAGCCCTCTGTTTCCAGGGATCAGGTTGAATCAGCACTACCAGAATGGGCAGTTCAGGAAGACAGTTAACGGTTTGGAGTGATTCTGATAATAAGGCTAAGGAAGAGAATTAACCATATAAGAAGAGAGGAAGAGCCCTTGGCTAGTCACAGTGGTAGAGGATAAAGAGTACACTATCCTACATTGAAGACTGAGGGGACCATTACAAGCTATGGAGATAGATAAGTGTGCTCCTATCCTTATATACACACAGCAAGAGTGAGGCGCAGTTTAAATTTGATGCAGTCTATTGTTTGATACAAGCATCATAGACAGCAAACATTCGCGCTCAGAGAGAGAAAGAGAGAAGGGGTCTAGAACATTTATTTTACTACTTAAAGCATCCTGTCTAAGGGACCACCTGCCGTTCCAGTTACTGTTGAAACCAACAATCCTATATGTGTACCGATGAAAGAGTCCAAATTGAACTATGTTGCTGTCATTATTGCTAAAGTTTACAGTGTGATTGGGGGGTGTAAATGCCTTGGGGTGTATAGCGATATTAGGAATATTACATTTCGATGTTAGAACTGCACAAGGTACCTTGTTAACTCACTTCTTATAATATTAGGATGGATAGTCACTCATGTATACATTTTGTGAAGTATTTTTTTTTATATTTTTACTTAAGAGTATAAATGTTGAACGTTACTCTTGTAGTCAATACTAGTGCATTGATTCCAACTCTAATATGCCACATTTGATTTTCTCCTACATCACCAAACATTGGGGATACATTTTCAACAAAAATATCAAGGTGGAATATAATAATACAAACTTAGTCTTCAAGTGTCAGTAACTGAATGTAAATGAGATTCCATTTGGTTTTGGGGTGGGGGGGTTTCCTGAGTCAATCCATGGTAGGCTGAACCAGTCCATTACCCAACACATCACCCAAGACTCTGGTGGAGGCACCAGTAACAACCCCGAAGTGAAATAAGACCCAGTGGTTCACTTAACTCCACATCCTCTCTGTGTAATAGCATGTGTGATGGGGTGTTACTAACCTTTGCTATAATAAACTAACGTAGTAATAGAAAAAGTGACTGTGATGCTACTAGCACAAAACTTTCTAAATTATCTTCTTCTTCCAGGTCTTCTTGTTACATTCAAATTCATATTTCAAAGCAGAAAGACATTCCAAATAAAATTCTACCATCGCCACCATCATCATACACATACAATCTATAGCGTTATTTTCCTACCCCCACCGGATGTAACAACCAGGTGCCTCATGTCTCAGCGATGTCACTGATTCCTAGTGAATTGATGGCTACATTCTCATAAATATTGGTTGAGCCAAAAAAAGGCTGGCGCTACACTTCTGAGGACACCTCCTAAATCTAATTGGTTGCTTTATTATTTATTATATTTATTTTTTTATAAAAAGGTTGAGAAGTTTGTTACATGTTCCAGCCAAGTATAATTAATCTTGAGGTTGGCAAATTTGATCCTATATTTCCAGCTCAGAGCTGTGCGTCACACTGATTGTGGAAATTCCGAACCTGATTTAGTACAGATCTACAAGAGGCTAATGATGTTTCTGTAACTCTTATCCCAAGGCAGTACCCTTCCATTTTTTTCCACATGCATGTTTTACCAATACTAACTTTAATAAATCTTTTATCAAGTGTGCCAAAATCTTTCCATGGTTTGTAGGAAGCATGTGCAATAGAAGTCACTGGACCGTAATCTCAGGAGGAGGCCGTATTTTGATGTTATCCAGGTGCTTCATATATAATGATAAAAAAAATTAGATAGTTTGCATGAACTAACATTACAGGCCTGAAGCAAGTCTGAATGCAACTTGCACGTAAGTTGCGTTTTAAAAACAAGCACGGAACTTATACATAGTTCTGCCCATATTCAAATCCATGCAGATATCAAGATACATTTAGATTTAAATCTGGGTGTAAGTATGCTCTGCCTAAACAGTACTTGCCGTACGTAGACACACAGAACAGATAGCATTATTTGTGCATGTGTAAGTACAAAAAAGATTCACGTCTGACACAATTTTTTTTAAATAAAATAAAAGAAGAACTCTTGACAGTATAATCATTTATAGAAATATTTATTTTCCAAAAAATATGATTTTGTGTGAAAACAAGAATACTAACGACAAAGCCAGGTTTTGAATCACCTGCATCTGCGTCGGAACGTCCTTTCTGTACATGGCCTATGCTAGTTTTGTGGCTATTATGAACGGATGAATAATATTAGGGTCATTTAAGACATTAACCTATGGCCCATTGCTCTAAAGTGTCTTGTTGTATATACCTATTAGCTTGGGGAAATGCTATTTATTGCAAAAGTACTTGGAGTAGGAGACTTGCTATGGTAGTTTTGGGGTGCATGGTTACTGTATGTTATTATAATAATTAAGCTAAAAACTGGTCTAGTGTGGATATTAAAAAATTCTAAGTATTTTGGTGGGGCGCCAAACACAAAACATGTGTAGAGTGATAATTAGAATGTAGTTTTTAAGTTGGAACCCACTGACTGACTGATTGAGGTGGGGAACATTGCACCCCAAGGAAGTAGAACTATGTTCAGGGCAGGTGCTGGCATTTCCAGTACCTCCTGCTGGCAATTTGCAAATACACTACTCCCCCACACCAATGCGCCTGTTCTGATCCCTGCTCTGCTCAGAACAGGAAAGTTAAAGGAGAAGGTGCCCATGCCGGATAAATGTACCGTGTTTACCAGGTTTACCATGTTCTGCTGGCCCTGACTCTGTTCTATTCAATCATATCTTACTGGACTCTACCAAAAACTACAAGTTTTTGGTGGTGTTCTACATTCTGACTTCTTTAAGAGGCCACACTGCTCAACATTACATGACCACTGGAGATAAAAATAATAAATTATAATTTACAGTATATACCCATATGTAATAAATATTACCATAAATACATGTTGGATTATGGTAAATTCAGACTTAGCACAAAGATGTACTTCAATTGCAAATAAAGTACTTTAATTGATGACTGATTTGGTCAGCATTTGCTAATTATTGATTCCATTTTAAATTCATAAAGGTGATTGCTCTGTTTGGTTATGTGCACATGAGGTATGCTGAGTTATTAATTCAGGGCATATTAATTAGGAAATACCATTGTTAATATATAGCAAACTCTATATACAGTCCAGCTTACAATGTATCTCATTTCATCACTAAGCTCTTTCATTGTATCTCATGCCATTCCTGTGACCTCTCCCAGTTACTTCCTACATGCCATCCATAGTGCCAGGTGCCCCCATATGCTATATACTCATAGGAAGAGTGGGAATTATGAACATAGAATATATGTATTAGGTCAAATATGGAGTAGAGGTCAGCACTTCCAGGTTTGGGTGGTCACATGATCATGGCTAGGATGCTGCATATTCAAATCTGCAGAGTATATAAAGCTAACTCTGACACTGCCACAGTGTCAGAGCAATAGGGTTCCACTCCAGTCTGACTCCCTGTTGTGCTGCAGAAGCTGAGGTTTTCCGTGCTTCTCCCTTGGATTGCTTCTCTGCCTATTAACTCCTCATGTACCAATCCTTGCTTGCTTTCGACCACTCTCTCCCGGATCCTGATTTTGTATTACACTACTGACTGTGTACCAGTTCCCGACTTGTTATTGAAATTCCCTTCTCCATACTGAGTTTGTACCTCATAACCACCAGTGTACCAGTCCTTGGCCAGCTGACCTGCTTTCAGATTTCCCTTCCTCCTTTCCGCTGTGTTAAGGCTAGTGACTGATCAGAGGGCTGTGATCTGTGTTTTCCTGGCCACAAAGCCCATTCCACCTTGTGGCAGTTCTTGGTGAAGAGTAGGGGTCAGGTTAGACTCCACACCTCTGTTTGGCAAATGCTAACACATGTATACATCACCCTCAAGACTCTCCTCCTTGTAGTGATAGAAAATCTTTTACCGTTCAGTTTAGCATGAAATTGTGACCCGCGGCTGCTGGGTGATGCTCATCTCCCATTGCTACTGTCTGGCAGTGGTAAGAGGTGTCTTACCACTCTCCAGGCCCCTCTGGGGTCAATCTGTGCATGTGTGAACTGACTTGTCGGCCCACTCAGGGAGTGGATTTAGACTTTTCCTTTGGGAGGGGCAGTTTATTGATTAATCCTGACTTATATCCCTCTTCAGTCCATACTCCAACCCCTTTCTAGTCCTGACCCCTCTCCCTCTCCTGTTCCGACTCCTGTAGGCTCTGTGCCATACAACTATGTGTCTCACAAATTTATATATTTTAGGATACAAATTGGTCAGGTTTGTTCTTTGCTTTATTTTAAATAAAACACAATATAGCTATAAAATCACAACAGTAAGAGCAATAAATAACAGATATTAGTGGCGCTATATAAATAGCTGCTGATGCTGATAATATGTCTGTCCCATCATCACACTGTGCCCTCTTCATCACACTGTGTCCAGAGCTGGACTAAGGCTCTAGGGGTCCCAGACATTGATGGCAGGGAGGCCCCTATGATGTAATATGGTTATATTTTTAGACAAATTTTAGACAAATGCACAGGCAATACTGTGTGCACTACTGTTTGTTAAGGACAGCTCTACCTTCACAAGCAGTACAGTATGATGAGGAAATACCTTCCAACTGTCCTTTCAGTCAGACCAAATCCTGACTAAGCGGCACAGTTACCCAAATTTGGGACTGCCCCACCAGATTTAGGATACTTGGCAGACTGTCTTCCTCTCTCCTACTTGTTCTTGTCACTTTCACCACCTGTAGCTGCTGGTGTCTATAGCTCCGTTGCTGCTTTGCTGGATCCTGGAATGTTTGGGGCACTCTTTGGAAAATATGGGTACGTTCCAGCTTAAACATTAAAATAATAGTATTCACATTTGATAAATGGATCTATTTCCTTACAACCAGCCCTGACATTAAATTAATAGCATACACATTTAATAAAAAAACAAACCTACTTCCCTCCCTCCACACAGCCCCAGCAATAAATTACTAGTATTTGTGTTTAATATATGTAACCATTTCCCACAACCATCCCTGGCATTAAATAATTAATATTTAATAAATAGCCCTCCTCCCCAAACTCAGCCCCACATTCAATTAATAGCCCCAAAACACCACAGAATTAAGTTAAAGGTCCTGTCATCAAATTAAATAGCCACACCATCACCCCACAAATAAATTAATAGCACCCATCATTAAATAATTAGCTCCGACCCACTGTCCACCATTAAATTAATAGTCCACCTTCCACCTAAATTACAGTAGAGACCCCAAACCCCCCACCCCGGCAATAAATAGCATTTATGTTTGATAAATATACCTATTTCCCCCAACCATCACTGCCATTAAATAATTCATATTCATATTTAATAAATAGAAAACCACAAGCAGATAGACAGGCACTAATAGGTATATACTAGAGATGCTCGGGCTCAGTTATCCGAGAACTGAGCCCACCCAAACTTCGCCGATCCAAGTACCGCGCCGAACCGGCTCAGTACTTTCGAACGTCCTCAGAAGTGAAAAAGAGGCAAAATGTCATTGTTGCGTCGTCGGATCTTGCGAGTTTTGGATTCTTTAAGTACCGCCCTCCAGGGCGATCCAGCGCCATTTCACAGAGAGACACAGAAGGGGTAGCACGGTTCTTTGCAATCTCTAGTGCAGTTAGGCAGTGTCATATCTAAAACAGAAAGAGGAGGGGTGGGAGATTTCTTAAAAGTCTCCAGTGACATTCTACTGAGTTATAGCTCACACAGAAACAGAAAGAGATCCTTTGCTAATTGTCATTGCTGAAATAGAAATAATAGAGCTGGCAGTCTTCTTCAAAATCTGCAGTCACATTGTATTGTGTGATTATAGCTCACACAGACACAGGAGAGCTCCCAGTTTTGTTGCCAGTCTACAATCTATGTGGCATTGCTCCATTACTAATTGTCATTGCTGAAATAGAAATAATAGGGCTGTCAGTGTTCTTCAAAATCTAAAGTCACATTGTACTGGGCCATAGCTCACCCAGAAATATGAGAGGTGGCAGTGTTTAGTGCTGAAACAGAAATTCAAATACTAGGGCTGGCAGTCTTTTTAAAAGTCACCAGTGCCATTCTACTGTTCCATAGTTCATACAGAAACAGGAGGGGTGGCAGTGTCCTTGACAGTCTCCAGTTACATTGTCCTTGTCACTCTCCAGTCTTCAGTAACATTGTTCTTGTCACTCTCCAGTCTCAGTGCCGTTGGTCACACAGAAACAGGGGTAGCAGTGTTCTTGTCACTCTCCAGTCTTCAGTCATGATGATACTAATCCCTTTACGTTATGTGCTAAAGCCTATGTTCAAGTGCACAGTGGTTTTAAGTCAGAGAAACAAAAATGGAAAAAAAAGCTTGTACATTTTTAAAGAAAAAAACACCTCTTTTATAAAAGTAAAAGTTTAATGGAGAAAAACATAAAATTGCCAACATGTCATTCTACCCAAAATATTAACAAGCATACCAGCATCAGCTAGCTCCCTTCTCTCAGCTAGATCCTAGCACCTGCAATCTACACTGTCATCATCCTCACCCTCATCAGTGTGTACATCATCCTCACACAATACTAATTCATCCCCGCTGGAATCCACCATTACAGATGTCTCTGTACTTTCATGTAATTGCCGGTAATGGCCTTCTCCGTTGAATTTGTAGTTCATTTTACGACAGAGCTGTCACTATTTTGTCCAATTATTTTACAACAAACCAAATGTCAAAATGTTCTGCTGACTCATCTGCATCACCACTGGGTGTCTTGGGAAAGCTAAGTTTTTTTCCTAGCAGCAGTTGCCAAAAAAACTGAGGGAGGATGAGTCATCGTCTCATGTACCACTAAAGCTGTCAGTTTGCTGACCAGGAGCTTATTGCATCTTTTGAGATCTGGGTCAGCTGGAAAGAAAGAGAAGACATAGCTCTTAACTTAGGATCATTCACAGTTGCCAATGTGTAGTGATCTGATTTCAAGATGTTAATAACTCTTGGAACCTAACGAAGTGAATAAAGTACTTGATCTACAAGTCCTACATAGTTAGCGGAATTGCTTAGTTTCATTTTCTCCTTCAATTTCTCTAGCTAGTTTTCCAAAAGTCTAATTTGGGGAATCACTTGACTCAAGCTAACAGTGTTTGAACTCACTTTACAGGTGATTACTTAGAGTGGTTTCAGCACCTTGCACAACACGGAAAGTATTCTCCACTGCGCTGGACTAAAGTATATTCCCCCTCAAATTCGATTATTCTTGCAGAATCTGCAATCTCCTACATGTTGTTGCAGAATGCCGAAAATTACCCAAATTATTTGTGGACACAGACAGCATCTCCTGCATGTCACTATGATTTTTTTATAAAGCTCGGTACCACCAAGTTGATTGTGTGAGCAAAACAGGGACTGTGATGGAATTCTCCCCGCTGTAATGCTCTCACAATATTGGTGGCGTTATCACAAATGACATATCCTCAGGAAAGTCCAAGCGGGATAAGCCATGTTGCAATGACATCCCTTAGTTTTTCAAACAAGTTGTCAGTGGTATGCCTCTTAGTGTAGCCGGTGATACACAAATGTAGGATACCACTTTGTATTTGCAACAGGATGAGGGAGATACTTGAGTAGCTGACAACGGTACTAATGAGGATATTGATGAGGATGATGTTGTTTGTCTACATCTTGCACCAGTGGAAGCAGTTCTTCCCAGTGATAAGAAGAAAGCCATTGTCATGCCAAGGGCATAAGACCAAAATATCCACCTCTTATGTATACAATTATTTTTACCCAATCCTCACAACAGTTGTCTAACCATTTGTAGCGTTTGTAAAGCCACAGCGACAACACCTTCCTTATCAATATCCTCACTAGAAATCAGAGTTAGTCCTGCATCCAAGTTGCTAAGGCTAGAATACTTCTTCCCTATCCAGGATTACCCTTGAAGAATTCTTGAGCACTAGTCCCACTGCTGCTGCTGCTGGGGGTGGATCTTCAACCCAGAAGTAGACTAAGAAGAAGACTACTAGTAGTTTACAACAATTAAAACCCTTAATCCAGCTCTGGTCTTAAAGCAGAGCTGTCATCTATGCACAACTACACATTAAACATATCTGAACAGACAACACATAACTTGACATATGTTACCGTTTGGTATAGTTTATTCTATAGTCACCTCTTTACATGCTGGAATAAAGTTAGCTATATCCTAGACCGTTATAAATATTAATGAGAAAGAGAAAATCTCATTACTGACAGGGGGCATGTTCATTGTGGTCTTGTAAAACATCCCGGAACATCATCAGATTGAAGGAATTTTCTAACCTTCAAAACGTTTTCCTGGTTGGCACTGAAAACATTATTTTTAAATAATGCCTTAAGGCATCTTTCAGGAAGAGGGATGAGCACAGTTTATAGCTTATTTTATCTAGAATGCTATGTATGCTAAGAATTTGACATGCCTTTGTATGCCAGACCCCTTTATAATGACACCCTCATTCATCACCAGATATGGTCTCTGCACAAAAGTGCTTTTAAATATATGAATGTTACTTTCTATCACCCTCTTTAAATTGCCACCACTTTGACCTGTGGTATAAAGAGGGAGCACTGCAATAGCAAAAGCTAATGCTGTATTCTACCTATTGTATTTGTAGTCTGGTAAATTTGTTTATGTACCTTGATAATACGATTATAAATGGTGGCTGTGCTAATTGAATTGCACATGTGACAGGCTCTGAGGAAAATATTTGAAGGTGTTTTTGTAAAGCAGAGTGCAATGTTGAAATACTAGTGAAGTCTACATTACAGGTAGAAAGCTACCTGGCCAATGTTTTTGGATGTGAAAGGAAAATGAAATGGTTAATGTTCCTAATTAATTCTTGTTTATATAGGTAAAATGTAGGCCTACAGTAAATGATAAGTATACTACATGTCCCTGAGGGGGTTCCTGTTCATATAAAGGTAAGAGGCTGCACACTCAGTATTTTATATAGGGCAGGTAAATCCAAGGAGACTGCCATGAACCTTATAATATGGGTACATTCTTACTTACAATAAACAAGTACTAATTGAAAGAAAAAAATCCTAAACTGATTTTGACAGTGATAGGCCGAGAATTAGATTGGATAGGGAGGAGTATTGCATGAACAGTGGACGCAGGACAGTGAAGGATTTGTTGTGAGCAAGAGAAGTTGGTACGTGATTGGTGATTATGCCCAATTTCCCTGCACAGTCCAAAAACATACTGGTAGGTTAATTGGCTTCTGACAAAATAGACCCTAGCTTATGTGTGGCACGGGATTTAGACTGTAAGCTGCAAGGGTGCAGGGACTAATGTGAATGATTACCCATTCTCTGTAAAGCGTTGGATAATATAATCATTTATGTAAATTAAACTATTCTTTATTTTTTGCTTATATTTATTTATTTATATTGTGCCTCCAATTACATAGTGTTGTACACAAATTATCTGTCAATCACATCAGTCCCTGCCCCATTGGACTTTACATTCTAACGCACATAAAGACACAGGGTTTATTTTGCCAGGATCCAATGAACCTAACAGTTCGTTATTGTAATGAGGGAGGAGACCAGAGCACCCAGTTGAACCCCACGCAAACTCCACACAGAAATAAGTCCCTGGTTGGGAATCAAGCTCATGACCCCAGTGCTGTGATGCACAGTGCCACCATGCTGCTCAATTTTATTAACTGTAATAATGCCTCACAACCAAACATATATTTTCCTCTATGCCTCCCTACCACCAACTTCTGCTTTCTCTCAGACTGACCGTTGTTGAGGTTTTTTTTTTTTAAAAAAGGAGTCTTTTAGAGGAGTTGAAACATATATCAATGTGATAGTCCAACATTCAGGACTTCTTTTATATGTGGTGTTTTCTTTCTTTGTTTTTAGGTGAACAGTGACCTCTTGCAGAAGGAGAAGATTTTGTCCATACATTCATTCATTCATAATTTTGACAGTTTATATATTTTTATTTATATATATATATCATAGCTCCCAACTGCCCCAATTTCAGTGGGACAGTCCAGATTTTAGGGCTCTGTTTGTCCTGCTGGTGGGAATGTTAGGGGGAAAAGGAGGTATCTTTATAGCGCTAGGCAGCCCTCTGGGGGCATGGCCACACACCCATCATGACGTAAACACGTCCCTGTTGTGACAGACCACGCCCCCTGTCCCACTGCAGAGGAATAACATGTTGGCGGAGGGGGGGGTGGCCAATGGGGGGCCTGAAGCTGGTGCCTCTGGCGGTCTGCAGGGACATGGAAATAGTACTAGACACTGAACAGCATGTATTTCCCTTAGGGAAAGAGCTGAATATGCTAGGGCTGAGTGACATTGTGATAGGGGGACCCCATGCTGCAAGTTTCCGTGTTATAATGCCACCAGCACAGCCTGTCATAGCCTTGTGCTGGTAGGGTCATTATCTAAGGCACACCATGATGTTCTTCCCCCCCAAAACTGCCACTACCACCCTATGAGCGGTAATGCTGGTAGCACCTTTTGGGGGGCCGCATGCTGTTTTAAAACAAATATATATATTATTTTTGACAAATATGTCATTTTTTAAATGCATTTTACGTCTGCGTTTTATACCTAAATTATGTCCAACTCTACATGAAGCTTTCTGGCTAATGATATCTTGCATTTTTGCTAATAAGTTCATCTCACCCATAACAAGATAACAATTAGGGCACATCTCCTTAATGAAGATGATATCATGTTAAGTCAATCAATTACATTACTGTTCCAAAGTGGGTTAATTGTTAATAGGTCAGACATCTTGTGTTAGATTAAAGACTTTTCTTGTGAGTGAAATTTAATTAGAACCACCACCTCTGCAGGACACACACAGTTTTTACTGTAATGCTATTTTAAATTGTGCAAAAGTTCTAGCTTTATGTCTCAGGCCAAAAAAAATTGATGTGTTGAATGTTTTATAGTTCTTGCAAAGCATACCTCAGTCATGAAGTATTTCATCTAGCCCGTGAAATACAATAACACTTTAGAACGTTGGCTGCTTTGTGGTGCCCCACTGTTAGGTAAAAACATTTCACAGTGTTAATATGTGGTCAAAACAGGACATTTTCCTCAAGTTTGTTCTGCTAACATCTTCAACATCTGCCTAAACTGTCATATTTTGCTTCCCACCCCCACACCACTATAAACGGAATACCGCTTTTGTGAACCCTGGAAGGCTGACATAGTCTGTCAGCTCTGAATGATGGCGTTTCACAGTGTTAATATGTGCTCCACTTAATCGTTTGTATTTAAACCATCTGCTTGTAATGTCATATTTTGACAGTGCAACGTGCTGGATCAAGGTAGTTGTATTTGACCCAGCTGCTGAGTAGGTGCGATATGACAAGAGGAAATGCAGAAAGATTTATTTACAGTTAACATTGTTCTAAAGTGGTTTTGAGAAACTGCTAGGGTTCCACCCTGTGGAAAATGGAGATTGAGGAGTCAGCAAGCAATCACAGGGGTCGTATTCATAGACGACGGCAGTTCAAGGCTTCTTTCACTGGAAAGCTGAAAGTATGGTCGGTAAGCGGCTTTAGGAATAATTTTAGGGAATGTGTCTCCGGCACACGTCTTTTAATAATGGGAAACGGTCTGTTAGCCTTCCTGATGCAGAGAGAGTTGAAGAGTTGGTTACATAAGCGAACCAGCAAAATCTATGCATAAAGACCTCTCAAATTCCCAAGGAATGGTTATGGAAGATGACAGAAACAGCCAAACAGGGATTTTTTTGAAAGCTTAGACAACAAGGGTCATTTATATAAAACAATTATTTACCTACTACCTGTACAGTGCTGCATAATATGATAGTGCTATATAAATAGCTGGTAATAAATATGAAGGGTACATGGACTTCATTCCGAACCACATCATTTTCCTGGCATCACTGGGATATGCACAATGGTATAACTAAAAGCCCTCATGCAAAATATGAACCAGGGCTCTTTCAAATTTTTCACCACTAATAACACCCACCACTAACACGCCACACTTTCTTTGTCTATGAAACTTTTATTCAAGTTAACTTTCTTTATAGGGACTCCTGAATTATTGCTATTGCACCTCTCATACTTCTCTCATACTTGTCTTTTGTCTATGCCTCATTATGCTTTTCCCACACTTCTGTTTTGTCTGCTCCGCACATGCTTGTGTTTCCTTAGCTCATCTGCCAACCTCATGTTTGTCCAACCTTGTCTGCACCTCTCATACTTGTCCCATCTTTTGTCACATGTCTGCCTTCCCATGCTAGACACACATTTGTCTCTTGTCTGCCCCTTCATGCTTGTCCAAACTTGTCTGCACCTCTCATGCTTGTCCAAACTTGTCTGCACCTCTCATGCTTGTCCAACCTTTTGTCACTTTTCGGCCCCCCTCATGTTAGACACACACTTGTCTCTTGTCTGCTCTTGTCATGACTGTGAACCCTTGTCTCTTGTCTGCCTACTTATGCTTGTCCCACCATTGTCTCTTTTCTCCACCCATCATGTATGTCTCACACTTGAGTCTTGTCTGTTCCCCTATATTTGTCCCACCTTTGACTTCCACTCTTATGCCTGTTGTGCACTTTATCACTTGTATTCTGTCTTCATGTTTGATTTCCTTTGTCTCTTGTCTGCACCATTATACTTGTCCTTCTTAGGACAACATAAATGGTAGAAGGCCTACAGTGCAAAACTTACCCGTAAAGACTAAACGATCTTAATATGTAAAGTTTGGAGCAGAGAAGGGAACGGGGGAACATGATAGATACTTTCAAATATATCGAGGGTTTTTACAAGGTACAGGAGGGAAACATTCTTCAAAAGAAGAGGAATATTAGAACACGGGGACCTGCACTAAAAATGGAGGGAGGTAGGTTCAGAGAAAAACTGAGGAAGAAGTACTTCACAGAAAGGGTATCAGGACGCAGGACACTCAGGAGGCACGAGGCACCAGAGGAGTCACAGGTGTCAGGACTCAGGTTGTGCAGTGGAATAGCCTCCCATCAGAGGTGGTTGAGGCTAATAGAGATGTTTGGGGTAGACATAAGGATATCCTTACAAAAAATAAAGGATCAAAAGGGATTTGAGGTTACCATTGGTTAAAACTTGGGTAGATTAGATGTGCTTTAATATCCAGTGCCAAATCCTTGGGCTTTACAAAGACCTTTGATATTTGGAAAATGATGTGGCTGGGAGTTGGAGTTGTATACCCATTTTTCTGCATTTAATGGTTCACCATGGGAAACATTCTGAACAGGGAGGGTATACTATGCGGGTGAGCCATTATTATATACAATTTACAAGGGAAAAAAATAAATATATTTAATGGAGTTAGTCCTTAATACTGTTTTATCACTTTCTATTTGCTTTGTATCAGCTTTGCACTTAGAGAGGTATTATATAAAGTGGAGAAGTGCTGTATACCTGTGCTTGGGAATAGGCCCTCCCTATTCAAGTCCTATTATTCATTGCTCTCCTACATCCCATTCCCCCTTCACCACAAAATTCCATGGTCTCAATACTCATACTGGCCTACTTTTGAAAAATAGTTGTAGGGAGATTGTGCCTGCTCGGCCCAAGGGGTGTGTGGCTTCATCCATGGGCGCATCTAGTGCACATTCCTGGACAATAGGCAACTATACCCAAACTTCCACCATTAAAAATCATCATAGTTTATCTGATGCTGGCTTGTCTCAATGCACTTGCTGATTCACAGCATAAGTACCCATGCAAACAAAAAAGGAATATAAGGAAATTAAAAAAGAGACAATGAATTACAAACTGCCTGTGGGAATTTAGGAAACCAAAAACATTATTTTGAAAGAGGATGAAATAAGAGGTAATCTTAGTCTGCCATCCATGTAATTATGCTGCCATAAGCTCAAGCCTCTGTGGCTTTTCCACAAATCCAGGCTTGTACTTTTATAGGTATATTGTTACCTGTGACTCAACTTTTAGGTGTAACAGACAATTTTAAGGATATTGATTACAGAGAGAAGGTCAGTTCAGGCTGCAGGCAGGGATAGTGTTTGTTATCTTCTCAGACGCTTAAACAAAATATTTAGAATTCTTGCTTTAGCAGTAACTCGGAATTTGAGCTGGGTTACAATAATATCTATAATAATATATCTACCAGGCCCTAATTATTGCATCACTAACATCATTATTTCCAATTATGAAATTACAATTTATTTTCTATAGCAGCACCAATGAATTAAAGGGCTTCAAAATATCAAACAAATGTTTTAGCTGTAGATAATTGATGCTTAACTCCAGACAAGATCTTTTCCAGTATAATTATTATGGGCATGGGTTAAGACGTACTGATTGGATAATGGAATGGTCACTGTTAGTTTAAAATTAATTGATTAAAATCCAGATCTTGACAAATAATGTTTATTAAGCAACATGAGAGATGTCTATATTTTTTAGCATAAGGTTATTTGGGGCTTTTATGTACTAGTCTGTAAAGTTGCTTTGATTTCCCCTCTCTATCCAGTTTTTCACATGACTATCCCAGTCCATTGGTGACCATGACCTTTGCTGATATTGAGCCTGTCTGCCCTGCACTTTGGTCTATCTCCGTTTGCATTTGTTTCTTATTCCTTGATTCGCGGTCCTTTTTGTGTAAGCTGCTGTCTAGCAGGACAAACCTGGGGACTGCGACCTGTAGGTGCCTACCACAAAGCCCATCACCTCCATGCAGGGATCCCTGGTTGAGAACGGACACTCATTTACACTCGGCGCCTCAGGTGAAAAGTGCACGCAACACTCCTACTCTTTTTCAATAACACTACATCTACATACCTCCCAATAGTCCCTATTTTTTCTGTTTCTGATGCATGCATTAAGAACTCCACACAAACTGCTAGATAACTGTAGCCATGTTAAAAACAGGATCAGAACACACAACATCCAGGTCAAAAGTAAAGCCTGGCAATATTAACCAATAACATTGCACCACAGGGTGGAGCCAGACATAAGGATAACACCTGTAACACTGTCCTGATTCATGAACCCAGAAAGGGGAGCGCCCTTGTGATAATATGGTGGTGATTTTACAGACATGGCTTTGTTTCTTCTAAACAGGAGTGTGGCTTATTTGTGTCCTGATTTTGCTTTTTTACAATGTTGAGGTATAAATCTATTTCTCAATGCATAGATAGCACATAGATAGCTGTGCGTCCTGCCATTACAGTATTAAGTAGCACTTGATAAAGTTTATCCATCTTGACATACAGTTGCTTGCAAAATGATTCAATCCCCTGAAAAGTCATCAGAATTGTCTGTATTACAAATGGCACGTACACATATTATTTAGTATTCTATTCTGAACCAGTAGGCTCTTCAAGTAAATTTTCAAACTAATGATAAAAGGCTTAAAGGCTGATATGACTTCCATTGCCTTCTTACCCTTATTTAACTATAACCTTAAATAACTGACACGAGACCTGAGTGTGGCAAATTTAAATGATTTATTTAAATATGGTGGTGGAGAAGAGAGAAGTCAGTCCGACATCTGTCAGGCAAAACCCAACTGTCCCAACATTAACCATTAGGACCCCATCAACTGGGGGACAACAAATCAACCCCCTGAGTTCAAGAGGGCCACAACCAATCACATTGTGGGGGCACATATCTAGCTTAGCGGGACACTGCATCCTGGGCTTACAGAACCCACCCATCCTCTGGGCTAGACGGAAAGCAACCACAGGACAACCCACTGAGACTGTACTGTGTTTTCCGGGCACGCCCGGATCTCTGAGAGCCGTGGCCCGCCAAAATACCTACACCCCTTATACCACGCTCCTACCTTTCTCCTACAACAAAGCCAGTGCCCTCATCGCTCAAGCGAACTCCAACCGGCCTATAGAGGAACCGGCATGGGAATCCAATTCGCGGGTGCTCCATCCGCCAGCCACCTAAAGGACAGTACAGTACATCGGACCAGGATAGGAGAAAGGCAGGCCAAAAGCAATGGACCAAAGCTAGGACGGATTACAGCAATAACATCAGGTCCATGGATTTACAGCTGCCCAAATCATTTCCTCGAATGTATCATCAAGATATGGGGCATCCCATGTCTAGCTATGTCAGCCTCCTGGAGCACCCTACTTCTGGACCAATTGTAAACCTCTTTAACCTCTCCCACAGACCAATACTGACCCTGGAAATGAAAAGGTGTCCCCAGCTGCCCTATGCAACACAGTACATTGGACATCTAAGTGTACTATCATCCAAATCTGCAGCGGGATCTGGTGGTCTGTAAGACAGGAAAGAAACCAAAATGTTAGCATACCTAAGCAGCGGCAAATTAAAAAAAGGCAGAGTAGGGAAAAGGAAATTGAAAAAGAGCAAAAGAATAAAGAGACCAGTGGAGAAACTCAGACACCCAGCAGCACCAGCAGCTCACCATTCCAGAGGTGCACATGCTTACAAGGCAAAAGAGGAAACAAAAGAGGGAGTGGAAGATACAAGCAAAGGTAAAACCAACACTGGTGTTATTGAACAAAAAAAGGTGAATGTTCTACAATGGCCAAAGTCAATGTCCAGGGGGTAAATGTATTAAGCTCCGTATTTTGCAATTCGCCGATATATGTTAAATTTGCAGGGTAAATTTAAAACGGCAATGTCTTAAGGGCAAAACTTGCCTTAAAGACATTGCTGTTTTAAATTTTGTATTTTTTTTCCTTTAAAATGTTCTTTAAAGTCGAGCCACGTCTTCCTCCCTGGGCTAAAATTAGAGAGAGTACCACTAGTGGTAGAGAGAGAGAGAGAGATCCACTAGTGGGGTCATTCAACAGACATGAATTTATGATCATAGTTTTTTTTCCTCAAATGTGTTCTGTTAAGCTCTTAAAACTTTCACTTGTAAATGTAATACTGGTAGTTGTTATATAAAGCACAAGTTGCATTTCAGATTTATTTGTCTACATGGATGGCTTAGCTTATAAAAATAAAGGATATTGTCCTTAATATGACAACTGAATTATGTAATTTGACTAAGACTGTACAATTCCCCACCATACAGTAAAACATCAAATGAGCTTTTTTATGTGTATACTGATAAACCTGAGGCTGCTTGAGATTTCCTCCCCACCCAGAAATAAGGCACATCAGCCATGAACACGACCTGTGAGGCCAGTTTGGCAGGGAGTGGTGATTTTCTAAGCTTTTCTAAGATTTTCTAAGCTTTGCTGTAGGTGAGGGGCTCTGTAAGGTGGATCCTGAGCCAACAGCATTCACAGCCATCCTGAGGAAAGACGCAAAGGCGGGAAATTGAAAGAAGAGCAGACATTTCCTATCCAAATACCTGAGGTTATGTGGAGAAAATTTCTATACAGTTACTGGCTCCATCTATGTACTTATTACCCTCACAATGAGAGAGGTTATGTTTAATCACCCAGTCAGATGATGTTTATTCTGGTATATGATTTTATATCCGATTGTAGCAGCAAGATGCTATTAAAAGCTGCTGCGTGGACACACACAAGAGGGCATTAAACATCGAACACCTCAAACTGTCTTGGTGGGATTCATAATATATGTTTGGTTAATGGATTATTCACTCATTCAGCATAACAAAATAAATGTGTTATACACAGGGCTGCCAAGAAGAATTCAGGGCCCGGGTACAACAAATTCATGGGGCCCCCCCTCATAGTCAAATAAGCCCCAAAAATTTTTTGCGCCGCCTTACGGCGGCGCAAAAAAATTTAGGTGTATGGTCATGCATTCAGGGGCGTGGCTAGCCAAACGGCGGTGCAAAAATTTTGGGAGGTGTGGTCATGCATTTTGGGGCGTGGCAAACGTGCCATTGGGGCGTGGCTAACATAAAAACCACTAGGCTCTCAATTCACCGGAGCGTCACATATGTTCAAGCACTCCTGACTTTCAGGACATCTACCACCACAGTGTAGTATACAAACAATGCAGTGTGTACACAAACAGTTCAGTCTTGGCCTACACCTTACATTGGGCACAACATTCACCAAAAATTGGTATTGTCCCTACTAGAATCACAACATTTCACATACTGTCCTGCTCTCTCCTACCTGTTCTTCTCACTTTCTCCACCTGTGGCTGCATGTTTCTTTAGTTGCGGCTTGTCTGGATCCTGGAATGCTGGGGGCCCTATTTGGAAAAAAATAGCTACATTTAGATAATTCCAAACAACCCTGGCGTTAAATCAATACCATCCACGATTAATAATTAGGCCTTCCTCCAGCTCCAATATTACAATAATGTGCCCCTTCATCATCGCCATGCCTTATGATCACACTGTGCCCTCCATGCTGTTTTTGCCCCCTTCATCTGGCTCCCCTTCATCAGACTATACTATGCTGCTCCCCCCCTTTTTCAATCCCACTGTGCCATGCCTCCCCCCCCTTTGTAACCCCACTGTGCCATGCTGCCCACCATTTTTTAACCCCACTGTGCCATGCTGACCCCTGTTTATTAACCCCACTGTGCCATACTGCCCCGTTTTTTAACCCATCTGTGCCCCTCTCATTTTTTCACCCCCTCTGTCATGCTGCCCCCCCCGTTTTTAACCCCTCTGACATGCTGCTTTCCCATTTTTTAACCCCTCTGTGCTCCCCCTCAATTTTTAACCCCTCTGACATGCTGCTTTCCCATTTTTTAACCCCTCTGTGCCCCCACTCATTTTTTAACCCCTCTGACATGCTGCTTCCCCGTTTTTTAACCCCTCTGTGCTCCCCCTCATTTTTTAACCCCTCTGACATGCTGCTTCCCTGTTTTTTAACCCCTCTGTGCTCCCCCTCATTTTTTAACCCCTCTGACATGCTGCTTTCCCGTTTTTTAACCCCTCTGTGCTCCCCCTCATTTTTTAACCCCTCTGACATGCTGCTTTCCCGTTTTTTAACCCCTCTGTGCTCCCCCTCATTTTTTAACCCCTCTGACATGCTGCTTCCCCGTTTTTTAACCCCTCTGTGCTCCCCCTCATTTTTTAACCCCTCTGACATGCTGCTTTCCCATTTTTTAACCCCTCTGTGCTCCCCCTCATTTTTTAACCCCTCTGACATGCTGCTTCCCCGTTTTTAACCCCTTTGACATGCTGCTTTCCCGTTTTTTAACCCCTCTGTGCTCCCCCTAATTTTTTAACCCCTCTGACATGCTGCTTCCCCGTTTTTAACCCCTCTGACATGCTGCTTCCCCGTTTTTAACCCCTTTGACATGCTGCTTTCCCGTTTTTAACCCCTTTGACATGCTGCTTTCCCGTTTTTTAACCCCTCTGTGCTCCCCCTTATTTTTTAACCCCTCTGTCATGCTGCCCCCCCGTTTTTTAACCCCTTTGTGCCCCCCTCGTTTTCCTCCCTTCACTTACCTTTTCTCCTCTCTTGGTCTTCTCTGCTGCTCTGTGCTCCATTGCTCCAGACTGACTGAATGCTGGGCATGACATGATGACATCACACCCAGCATTCAGACAGTCTGAATAGAGCACAGAGCAGCAGAGAGGAGGGATGCCGGCTCCGCGATCAGGTGAGTATGTTTTGTTTTTTTTTTAAACTAGCCTGCTCCCCCCACCAACGACCGAGCCCCCCCCCCCCCTGCCAAAAAAAAAAAGGAAAAAAAACGTTTTGAAAAAAAATATTTGAAAATTAAAAAAAATCAGCAGCGCAAGGGCCCGGGCCGGGCCCCCTGACATGCCGGGCCCGGGTAATTAGTACCCGCTCCCCCCCCCTCTCGGCGGCCCTGGTTATACAGTGTTCTTAAATGACATGGCTGTTATAATATATTTTAAATGCTGAATGTGTTGCAATGAATCTGCATAATGCTTTTGTGTATTACATTGCACTATGCTTACAGTACTTCTATACCCGGATTGGGGCACCAGTATTGGTGAACCAACCAATGCTCACACAGAGGTTTGCCATCAAGGGGTTAATCATGTCAGAGCTGCACCTTATCAGTGATCAAGTACATTCAGTTACTGTTGTACCATAAACAATATCCATATTGTCTCTTGTGTACCTAATCTGAGCCTTCTCGCAGTTTATCTCAGCACATAGTTCACAGGGAGATGGAGAACAAAGGTCCACACACAGATAACGGCCACCACTAGGGAACATAAAGCGTGGGAATTAAAACAAATTTCTAAGTGGGAAATAAAGGGCAGCAGATTTTGGAGAAGCCAGTCTTGGCTAGGCGTACCGAATCCTGTCCATAGAAGGAATGCAGTGAGGTGGGTTTGAGAGTGGAATGTCCCCACCAAAGAGCAGAGTGATTGATTAGCTTGCATCAGCTTGTTCACCAAATGCAATTTGACACCTTATCATAGCTGCCTTTGCCTCCTCCAAGCATCAAATCCAATGTACAGTCATGGCCAAAAGTTTTGAGAATGACACAAATATTATTTTTCACAAAGTCTGCTGCCTCATTTTTATTATGACAATTTGCATATACTCCGGAATGTCATGAAGAGGGATCAGATGAATTGCAATTCATTTCAAAATCCCTCTTTGCCATGAGCTTTATCCCAAAAACTACATTTCCACTGCAGTGATTCTCTCTTTAACACAGGTGAGAGTGTTGACGAGGACAAGGCTGGAGATAACTCTGTCATGCTGATTGAGTTAGCATAACAGACTGGAGCTTTAAAAGGAGGGTGATGCTTGAAATCATTGTTCATCCTCTGTTGACCATGGTCACCTTTGAGGAAACATGTGCAGTCATCATTACTTTACACACAAAGGGCTTCACAGGCAAGGATATTGCTGCTAGTAAGATTGTACCTAAATCAACCATTTATCAGATCATCAACAACTTCAAGGAGAGAGATTCAATAGCTGTGAAGAAGGCTTCAGGGCACCTAAGAACGTCCAGCAAGCGCCAGGACATTCTCCTATAGTCAATTCAGCTGCGGGATCGGGGCACCACCAGTGCAAAATTGTTCAGGAATGGCAGCAGGCAGATGTGAGAGCATCTGCATGCACAGTGAGGCGAAGACTTTTGGAGGATGGCCTGATATCAAGAAGGCCAGCAAAGAAGCCACTTCAGGGACAGACTAATATTGTGCAAAAGATACAGGGAATGGACTGTTGATAACTGGGGTAAAGTCATTTTCTCTGATGAATCCTGTTTCAGATTGTTTGGGGCATGTGAAAAAACACTTGTCCAGAGAACGAAAGGTGAGCGCTACCATCAGTCCTGAGTCATGCCAACAGTAAAGCATCTTGAGACCATTCATGTGTGGGGTTGCTTCTCAACCAAGGGCTCACTCACAATTTTGCCTAAGAACACAGCCATGAATAAAGAATGGCACCAAAACATTCTCCAAGAGCAACTTCTCCCAACCATCCAAGAACAGTTTGGTGACAAACAATGCCTTTTCCAGCATGATGGAGCACCTTGCCATAAAGCAAATGTGATAACTAAGTGGCTCAGGGATCAAAACATCAAAATTTTGGGTCCATGGCCAGGAAACTCCCCAGACCTTAATCACTTGTGGTCAATCCTCAAAAGGTGGGTGGACAAACAAAAACTAGGGATGTGCACCGGCGACTTTTGAGGTCTCGTGTTTTGTGTTTTGGATCCGGATTTTCGTTATTTTTGAGGTTCGGATTTGTCTCGCAAAACACTTGACGAAAGGTCTCGGTTCGGATTTAAGGTTTTGGATTCGTATTTTTTTTGAAAAAAACATAAAAAGTTTAAAAATCAATTTTTTGGGCTTATTTTCACTCCTAGGCTATTATTAACCTCAATAACATTCAATAACAAGCATTTCCACTAATTTACAGTGTATTCTGAACACCTCACAATATAGTTATTAGTCCAAAACGTTGCAACAAGGTATCTTTCTGGACTGCGTAGAGGAGTGGGTCACCACAATATATATTAAAAACCCTGAACTTTTATGATTCGCACCAATAAATGTACCTGGACTGCGTAGAGGAGTGGGTCACCACAATATATATTAAAAACCCTGAACTTTTATGATTCGCACCAATAAATGTACCTGGACTGCGTAGAGGAGTGGGTCACCACAATATATTAAAAACCCTGAACTTTTATGATTCGCACCAATAAATGTACCTGGACTGCGTAGAGGAGTGGGTCACCACAATATCTTAAAAACCCTGAACTTTTATGATTCGCACCAATAAATGTACCTGGACTGCGTAGAGGAGTGGGTCACCACAATATATTAAAAACCCTGAACTTTTATGAATCGCACCAATAAATGTACCTGGACTGCGTAGAGGAGTGGGTCACCACAATATATATTAAAAACCCTGAACTTTTATGATTCGCACCAATAATTGTACCTGGACTGCGTAGAGGAGTGGGTCACCACAATATATTAAAAACCCTGAACTTTTATGATTCGCACCAATAATTGTACCTGGACTGCGTAGAGGAGTGGGTCACCACAATATATTAAAAACCCTGAACTTTTATGATTCGCACCAATAATTGTACCTGGACTGCGTAGAGGAGTGGGTCACCACAATATATTAAAAACCCTGAACTTTTATGATTCGCACCAATAATTGTACCTGGACTGCGTAGAGGAGTGGGTCACCACAATATATTAAAAACCCTGAACTTTTATGATTCGCACCAATAATTGTACCTGGACTGCGTAGAGGAGTGGGTCACCACAATATATATTAAAAACCCTGAACTTTTATGATTCGCACCAATAATTGTACCTGGACTGCGTAGAGGAGTGGGTCACCACAATATATTAAAAACCCTGAACTTTTATGATTCGCACCAATAATTGTACCTGGACTGCGTAGAGGAGTGGGTCACCACAATATCTTAAAAACCCTGAACTTTTATGATTCGCACCAATAATTGTACCTGGACTGCGTAGAGGAGTGGGTCACCACAATATATATTAAAACCCTGAACTTTTATGATTCGCACCAATAATTGTACCTGGACTGCGTAGAGGAGTGGGTCACCACAATATATTAAAAACCCTGAACTTTTATGATTCGCACCAATAATTGTACCTGGACTGCGTAGAGGAGTGGGTCACCACAATATCTTAAAAACCCTGAACTTTTATGATTCGCACCAATAAATGTACCTGGACTGCGTAGAGGAGTGGGTCACCACAATATATATTAAAAACCCTGAACTTTTATGATTCGCACCAATAAATGTACCTGGACTGCGTAGAGGAGTGGGTCACCACAATATCTTAAAAACCCCGAACTTTTATGAATCGCACCAATAAATGTACCTGGACTGCGTAGAGGAGTGGGTCACCACAATATATTAAAACCCGGAACTTTTATGATTCGCACCAATAATTGTACCTGGACTGCGTAGAGGAGTGGGTCACCACAATATATTAAAAACCCTGAACTTTTATGATTCGCACCAATAATTGTACCTGGACTGCGTAGAGGAGTGGGTCACCACAATATATATTAAAAACCCTGAACTTTCATGATTCGCACCAATAATTGTACCTGGACTGCGTAGAGGAGTGGGTCACCACAATATATTAAAAACCCTGAACTTTTATGATTCGCACCAATAATTGTACCTGGACTGCGTAGAGGAGTGGGTCACCACAATATCTTAAAAACCCTGAACTTTTATGATTCGCACCAATAAATGTACCTGGACTGCGTAGAGGAGTGGGTCACCACAATATATATTAAAAACCCTGAACTTTTATGATTCGCACCAATAAATGTACCTGGACTGCGTAGAGGAGTGGGTCACCACAATATCTTAAAACCCCCGAACTTTTATGAATCGCACCAATAAATGTACCTGGACTGCGTAGAGGAGTGGGTCACCACAATATATTAAAACCCTGAACTTTTATGATTCGCACCAATAATTGTACCTGGACTGCGTAGAGGAGTGGGTCACCACAATATATTAAAAACCCTGAACTTTTATGATTCGCACCAATAATTGTACCTGGACTGCGTAGAGGAGTGGGTCACCACAATATATTAAAAACCCTGAACTTTTATGATTCGCACCAATAATTGTACCTGGACTGCGTAGAGGAGTGGGTCACCACAATATATATTAAAAACCCTGAACTTTTATGATTCGCACCAATAATTGTACCTGGACTGCGTAGAGGAGTGGGTCACCACAATATATTAAAAACCCTGAACTTTTATGATTCGCACCAATAATTGTACCTGGACTGCGTAGAGGAGTGGGTCACCACAATATCTTAAAAACCCTGAACTTTTATGATTCGCACCAATAAATGTACCTGGACTGCGTAGAGGAGTGGGTCACCACAATATATATTAAAAACCCTGAACTTTTATGATTCGCACCAATAAATGTACCTGGACTGCGTAGAGGAGTGGGTCACCACAATATTTTAAAAACCCCGAACTTTTATGAATCGCACCAATAAATGTACCTGGACTGCGTAGAGGAGTGGGTCACCACAATATATTAAAAACCCTGAACTTTTATGATTCGCACCAATAATTGTACCTGGACTGCGTAGAGGAGTGGGTCACCACAATATATTAAAAACCCTGAACTTTTATGATTCGCACCAATAATTGTACCTGGACTGCGTAGAGGAGTGGGCACTGGGCACCACAATAAAATATATAAAAAACCTTCAACAGATCTGCATTACACTACACATACGGCTGCTCCTCCATCCTCTCCATCATATACATGTTGGAGTTTTAGCGTGTGACAACCTCTTGTTTTTGATAATGTCAGTGCATTTTGAATATTTTTCAATTTGCCCCACACCACTGAATGTACTTTATCTATGATACGCAATACGCATCTATCTATCTTGACTGCGTAGTGTGGTGGCCCCGGTACACAATTTGGTACCGAGGCCACAATATAATTAAAAAACCCTCCACGTGTCAGAATTCCACCAAACAAGTATCTGGACTGCATAGTGGGGTGGCCCCGATACCCAGTTTGATACCGGGGCCACAATACCTCCTCCAAACATGGTACAGACAATTCGTCATTGAGATCCCAGACAGACAGGGTCAAAGTGTTATTGTTTGACTTTGTAAACCCAAAAAACTGTCCCTGTTGCACATAGTCGTGCAATGAAGACTGACTTTTTCATTTAAAGGCACGATCTTTCAAGTGTAGTGTTTGTAAGTCTAAGTCATATTATACTTTTGGTAAAATTGGTTTATTTTGTTCCTCTTTATGGTAATTAATTAGTAATAGAATTAAAGTATGAAATAGAATTAAAGTATGAAATAGAATTAAAGTATGAAATAGAATTAAAGTATGAAATAGAATTAAAGTATGAAATAGAGTGGTATAGAGTTGTAGTGTGGTATAGATAGAGTGGTCCACACAATATAATAATAAAACCCTCAACTGGTCTGAATTCCACCAAACAAGTATCTGGACTGCGTAGTGTGGTGGCCCCGGTACACAATTTGGTACCGAGGCCACAATATAATTAAAAAATTGGGCATCAACTGTCACCGTTGTTTAATATCTGATACACCTAAATATGGACTGCACAGTGGAGTGGCCCCGGTAGTAAATTTGGTGCCGGGGCCACAATACCTCCTCCAACTTCCAAGTGTAGTGTTTATAAAGACAGACAGCGTCGAAGTGTTATTAGTTGACTTTCTTAACCCTAAAATTGTCCCTGTTGCAAATATTCATGCAATGGACAGTTACTTTTCTATTGAAAGACTCAAGCTTTCAAGTGTAGTGTTTATAAAATATAAACAACAATACAGTAGTTTTAGAGCACGTCAATACCTCTTGTTTTAAATTATGACACGGCATTTTACTTTTGGTTTAATTTCTTGAATTTTTTTACATTTGGTTTTACTTTTTGAACATGGCAAACGACTGTTGATTGGTCATATAATGCAAAAAAAAAAGTTCCAAGATGGAATTGTCCTTGGGCCCTCACACCCACCCTTATGTTGTTGAAATAGGACATGCACACTTTAACAAACCAATCATTTCAGCGACAGGGCCTACCAAACAACTTTGGCTGAAATGATTGGTTTGTTTGGGCCCCCACACCAAAAAAGCTATTCATCTCTCCCTGTACAGACTAAACAGGCTCTACTGAGGCAAGATGTCGTCCTCATCCTCAACCTCTGATTCCTCTCCCCCTACAGTGTGTACTTCCTCCTCATCACACATTATCAATTCGTCCCCGCTGGACTCCACAACCACAGGTCCCTCTGTAGTATCTGGAGGGCAGTGCTGTACTTCATTGAGGAATTGATTATTCATTTTTATAAACATCATTTTTTCAACGTTGTGAGGAAGCAACCTCCTTCGCCGCTCACTGACCAGGTTCCCCGCTGCACTAAAAACTCTTTCCGAGTACACACTGGAGGGGGGACAACTCAGGTAAAATAGAGCCAGTTTGTACAGGGGCTTCCAAACTGCCTTTTTTTCCTGCCAGTAACAATATGGACTGTCTGACATGTCTACTTGGATGGTGTCAGCAAAGTAATCATCCACAATTTTTTCTATTGTGACAGCATCCAATGCAGCGAGAGTAGACATGTCTGCAATGGTTGGCAGGTCCTTCAGTCCGGACCAGATGTTATCAGCATCCCCGCCAGTGCCTCTTTTGGGAAAACTGAGCTTTTTCCTCGCAGCCATAGATGTGGAAGAAAATGAGGGTGGAGCTGTTGGCATGTCACGGTCCTCTTCAGAGGACAATCTCCTGACCAGCAGGTCTTTGCACCGCTGTAGACTTGTGTCCGCCGGAAACAGAGACACAACATACGCTTTAAACCGAGGATCGAGCACGGTGGCCAGAATGTATTCCTCTGACTTTAAAAGAGTGACCACCCTCGGATCCTGGCAAAGCGTACGAAGGGCTACATCCACAAGAGCTACATGCTTGGTGTAATCGCAATGGCTTACCAGCTCCTCCCTCACTTTCTCCAGCTGCTTCTGCAACAGCCTGATCAGGGGAATGACCTGACTCAAGCTGGCAGTGTCGGAACTGACTTCTCGTGTGGCAAGTTCAAATGGCTGCAGAACCTTGCACAACACGGAAATCAGTCTCCACTGCGCTTGACTGAGGCGCATCCCCACTCCTTTGCCTATGTCATAGGTGGCTGTGTAGGCCTGAATGGCCTTTTGCTGCTCCTCCATCCTCTGCAGCATATAGAGGGTGGAGTTCCAGCGCGTCACAACCTCTTGTTTGAGGTGATGGCAGGGCAGGTTCATGCTTTTTTGATGTGCCTCTAGTCTGCGGTAGGCACTGGCTGAATGCCGAAAGTGTCCAGCAATTTTGCGCGCCACCGCAAGCATCTCCTGCACACCCCTGTCACTCTTGAGGTAATGCTGCACCACCAAATTAATGGTGTGGGCAAAACATGGGACGTGCTGGAAATTGCCCATATTTAATGCCCGCACAATGTTACTGGCATTGTCTGACACCACAAATCCCCATGAGAGTCTAAGTGGGGTAAGCCACTGGGAGATAATTTCCCTCATTTTCTCTAATATGTTGTCAGCGTTGTGCCTCTTATTAAAGCCTGTAATGCACAATGTTGCCTGCCTTTGCATGAGCAGCCATTTTGTAGATGCTGCTACTGATGCAGCTGTTGCTGTTGCTGCGGAAGGGGATGCATCTACCCAGTGGGCTGTCACAGTCATATAGTCCATCGTTTGCCCAGAACCACTTGTCCACATGTCCGTGGTTAAGTGGACAGTGGGTACAACCGCATTTTTAAGAGCACTGAGGACACTTGATTGTACTTCTCTGTACATTTTTGGTATCGCCTGCCTAGTGAAGTGGAATCTCGAGGGGATTTGGTACCGGGGACACAATACCTCCATCAACCCTCTAAATCCCACTCCACTGATGGCGGATACCGGGCGCACGTCTAACACCAACATTGCAGTTACAGCCGCAGTTATACGCTTTGCAATAGGGTGACTACTATCGTATTTTGTGGTCATGGCAAACGACTGTTGGACGGTCAATTGTTTTGTGAAAGACTTAGCGGTCTTACGACTTCCCCTCTGGGAAGATGACCGACTAACAGCAGCAACAGCAGCAGTGGCAGTAGTAGGCGTACCGCTGCAGGATTCCTCGGATGAATCCCGTATTGAGGAGGACTCAGTCTGGCTGCTGACTTGGGCTGCAGGACTGAATCTGATGGAGATTGTGGAGGAAGTTGACGAGGAGGGTGTTGCTGGTGTGTATCCAACTGGACCACGGGATTTAGGTGTCCCTGTACCGATGAGGGTCCTAGCCCCAGTTCCTGAACTAACCACTGAACTATGAAGGTTATTCAGGTGACGTATAAGGGAGGATGTTCCTAGGTGGGCAAGATCCTTACCCCTTATTTGAGCTTTACATAAGCTACATATGGCCATACATTGGTTGTCTGGATTTGGATAAAAATAACTCCAGACCGAAGAGGTGCATTTTTTGGTCTTCTGACCAGGCATGACGATGGGCTTTTTCATCCCATGGACATCAGCTGTTTCCCCCCCTGGTGCCTCATTTACAATAACCACATCACCATCCTCATCATCAAGTTCCTCCACAGCGCCAGCTACATCATCAATAGCCTCCTCCCGAGCCACCTCTTCCCGTACAGTGATGGGAAGGTCAGGCTTGACAACCACCAACACCCTTGGACTCGCCTTGGGGATTTGTGATAATTTCTCTTTAGAAGGCAGAGTTGTTTGCTGTTTTGTTGCTGACAGCATAACTCTCTTCAATTTTTTGTAGGGGGGGGGGAGGAGGAGGAGGGCTAAGATCCGTGGGTGAAGCTGAACCACTAGTCATGAACACGGGCCAGGGCCTAAGCCGTTCCTTGCCACTCCGTGTCGTAAATGGCATATTGGCAACTTTACGTTTCTCCTCAGATGATTTAAAGTTTCTCTTTTTGCTACTTTTTCTTAACTTGGGCTTTTTGGATTTTACATGCCCGGTACTACGAGATTGGGCATCGGGCTTGAAAGACGACGTTGATGGCATTTCATCGTCTATGTCATGACTAGTGGCAGCAGCTTCAGCATTAGGAGGAAGTGGGTCTTGATCTTTCCCTACTTTATCCTCCAAATTTTTGGTCTCCATTATATGTAGCACAAGATACTGCAGAATGTGTGAACTTGGTAATATTGCAGTACCAATGGACTTATACTGCTGGATTGGTTTTGCAAATTTGGTTATAATTATTATATATATTTTTTTTTTTTAAATTTTTTATTTTTTTTTACTTTTTTTTAATTTTTAAAAAACTTGGGAATAGTGGGGAAAAAACTATGCCCTTAGAAGCACAGAGCACAGGACACAGCACCACTGGACTGAACAGGACACGGCACAGGACCCAGCAGCACTACGGAACTCAGCAGGACAGAGCACAGGACACAGCACCACTGGACTGATACTGCAGAATGTGTGAACTTGGTAATATTGCAGTACCAATGGACTTATACTGCTGGATTGGTTTTGCACATTTGGTTATAATTATTATATATTTTTTTTTTGTTTTTAAATTTTTTATTTTTTTTTACTTTTTTTTTATTTTTTAAAAACTTGGGAATAATGGGGAAATAACTATGCCCTTAGAAGCACAGAGCACAGGACACAGCACCACTGGACTGAACAGGACATGGCACAGGACCCAGCAGCACTACGGAACTCAGCAGGACAGAGCACAGGACACAGCACCACTGGACTGATACTGCAGAATGTGTGAACTTGGTAATATTGCAGTACCAATGGACTTATACTGCTGGATTGGTTTTGCACATTTGGTTATAATTATATATATTTTTTTTAATTTCTAATTTTTTATTTTTTTTTACTTTTTTTTTATTTTTTAAAAACTTGGGAATAATGGGGAAATAACTATGCCCTTAGAAGCACAGAGCACAGGACACAGCACCACTGGACTGAACAGGACACAGCACAGGACCCAGCAGCACCACTGACCTCAGAAGGACAGAGCACAGCACACAGCACCACTGGACTGATACTGCAGAACACAGCACAGCACAGCACAGCACAGAACTAAACAGCACAGAACTAAACAGCACAGAACTAAACAGCACAGAGGACCACCTAACACACCCTCCCTCTACCCTGATCAATGCCCGAGTGAAGATGGCGGCGACTAGCGGGGAATTTATAGGATCCGAGTATCGCGAGATCCGACAACGGGATTATGAGTCAGAGCCTCAGTTTCACTTTTGAATTTGGCGCCAATACCCGGATCTGTCTCGGATCCGACTCGGATCCGCAACGTTCGGGTGGGCTCGGATTTCATAAATCCGAGTGCGCTCATCCCTAACAAAAACCCACAAATTCCGACAGACAAACTCCAAGCATTGATTAGACAAGAATGGGCGGCCATCAGTCAGTATGTGGCCCAGAAGTTGATTGACAACATGCCAGGGAGCGTTGCAGAAGTCTTCAAAAAAAGGGTCAACACTGCAAATATTGACTCTTTGCATAAACGTAATGTAATTGTCAATAAAAGCTTTTGACACTTATGAAATGCTTGTAATTTTACTTCAGTATACCATAGGAACATCTGACAAAAAGGTCTAAAAACACTGAAGCTGCAAACTTTGTGAAAACCAATACTTGTGTTATTCTCAAAACTTTTGGCCATGACTGTAGTGCTAGTCACAGTGTGTTTCCCTGTTTGTGAATCTCTTGTTATTGCGGAATATTGTACAATACTGTTATTAGTGTGGTTCATAACTTTTGGTTAGCAATACCAATGTATTATTATTTCAGGGAATTCTGTCCAGGTGACATTTATTAACTCATGGCACAGTACTGGTTAACCAAGGGTTGGCTAGCTGGCTAAGTGACACTCTAATGGTGGAACATTGTATGTCCATGGCTGAAAGGAGGACTATAGCCAGATAGCGGGGCAAGTGCCAACCAATAGAGTAACTTATTACAATTACAGCTGTTATAATGGGTTAAAATGTTCCTGTTGGCAATTAGTGAATATTTCCCCACCAGAACTACATCTGCAGCTATTTGAGCCTATTATCTGTCATGATAATTTCCCAAATAATACATTGCAATTGACATGCTTGTTACATACTAGTGAGTCAATGTAAGTGGAATTTATTATATATATTCAAAACATTTAAATTTTCATTAGATCTATTTAAGGTTTCATTCTTAATTTCAGCAAATATTCAATGATAAGTAGACTCATTATTCTTCCAAATGTATAAATGCATATTATACTAAGCCCTAAATGTGTAGTGTTTGCCCCCCCCCCTTCATATTCATACCTCCCAACATTTTTAATTAGAAAGGCAGAAGTGTGTGAACCAACTCCCCGGCCCCTTTCCCCTTCCCCTGTCCTTCCTCTAAAAACACCATGCCATGGTAAGTGGTGATGTTCACGGCTGCAGTGACATGCCACAGTTTTCCTATATGAAATCCTCTTCTCATGCCGTTATGGATTGTGATGCTCTGATGCTATATCCCAGCACCTAATACTAAAGAGATGCTACTTACATATGCCTCACTCCCAAGGAGCGCTTCTTCCTCCTGTGTACCTTTAAGTAATCACAACTGTTGTAACCAGAGTACGGGGTCAGCCACTAGCTATTGGGATTCAGCTAACAAAGATCAGGTAACAGATTTCTATTTGTTATCATGAAAGAATTACCTGTTCACATTCCCTCTGGTGCTACTCCTCACAGTTTACATTGATTGGGGCTATATAGTACCTTCAGGGACAGCTTACCGTTATGCAGGCCCATATAGATGAATTAAAAAAGGCTCAGGCCCTACCCCTACCAGCTTGAATACCCTCTGCTAGGAGGATAGTTCCAACCCATAGACCTTATTCTGAACCAATAATTAAGTTGCCAGAAAAGTTTGTAGGAGATCGATCCTAGTATCATCAATTTATGGCCTACTGTCAGTTGGTCTCTCAGAACCTGAACCTATTCTTTAGATTCTTTGAAAGTGGTATTGATCCATACTCTTAAAGGATTTCATGAATTTATGAATAGGTGCATAGTCATTGATGCACACCTAACAGAGGGGGGAATTCAATTGACGACGATGTGGTGTATGGACATCGTGCCACGCACATTGCCGGAAATTGAATTCCCCCCTCTGTGGGGTGCGAGAAAAAATTACTGGAGATTCCTGTCAAATCTCCACTGTGAAGTGTCTCACGGACGTTCCGGAGATACTTCACGGCTATTCCCCCCAGAATTGAATTCCCCCGAGTTTCAGAAAGAAAGATGCAGGTCATAACATTCCACTTTCTTGGTGGTTTCTTCAACATCCTTTGCCAAGCCCGCATATACTAGGCCTGAGGAATCAGAACAGGAACTAAGGTATAAGAGGTTCACTATCCACCCATCAAAAGGTCCAGAAAAGGGAGTTTATTATATGACACTATTGTGCCAGTCCTAAACATTTCTGATTTTGAGAGGGACAGAATGTGAAGGTGAAGGAGAGGGAGGAATCAAGGATGACCCCAAGACATCGGACTTGAGGAACACAAAGGAAGGTATTATTATTAACAGAAATAGAAGGGGAAATTATGGTTTCTTGAGTATGGGGAGATGAAAGCATGTTTAAAGGAGGAGGGGAAAATTCTAGAGGAGAGGGATAGGTTGAGTAAATGGGCAAGCTTGGAGCAGGCCTCAAGAGAGAGGGAATGAAACAGGTGGGAGGGGATGAGGTCCTGTGGGCATTTGAGTTGTGTGAAGAGGAGAGAAGGGTGCAGACTTGATCTGCAGATACCGGAGTGAAGGAAGAGAAGGAGGGTGGGCTAGCAAGTGGGGAGGAGGGGAATGAAAGAGCATCCACAGAGGAGGGTGGGAGGAGGGACAAAGAGAGGGTAGGGTAAGAAGGGACTGCTGGGAGGAGAAGTCATGACGTATTGACTCAATTTTGGAGGTGAAGTGGATAGCAAAGTCGATAGTGAGCGTGGAGGAGAATGGGTGTGGCGAAGGGGAGAGGAGTGAGTTGAAGCTGGCAAAAAGGTGACAGGGTTGGAGACTGAGAAAGAATTAGAGTCTTAAAGAAGGATTGTTTATAGAGTGATAGTGGCAAGTATGATCTTGAAGTGGAGGAAGTCAGCATGAGTTCATGACTTTCTTCAGAGCCGTTCTGCACTGTGGGAGCTTTTCTGAAGATAGCAGGTAGATTTTGTTTTGAGTGCCACGGTTGTGGCGGGGACCGTTAAAGCTTGTTGGTGACAGCTAGTGTGACAGAGACAAGTGTGATGGTAAAGGTGTGATTAGAGAAGAAAACGGCCTGATCGGGGCAAGAAAGAGTGGTGATGGGGGAGAGGAGTAAGAACAGGGAGGAGGAGAACGTGATAGGATCAAAGGTGTCAAGATTATGCCTGGTAAGAGTAACCTTAGGGGATGGGGGAGGGATGGAGACATGCTAAAAAAGAGGAGATGGTGGTCAGAGAGAGGAAAATGTGAAATGATAAGGTCGAAGACAGTAACGAGGTGTGAAAAGACCAGATCAAGGGAATGGCCACTGTCGTGGGAGGGAGAGGAGGTCCATTGAGAGAGACTGAGGGAGGAGGAGAGGAAGAGAAGTTTGGGAGCAGCAGGTCTGAAGGATTGTCTATGGAGATTTTAATATCCCTCAAGATGAGGGAGGGAAGGTCAGACATGAGAAAGTGAGGGAGCCAGGTGGTGAGGTGATCACGGACTTGAGAGATGGGACCAGGAAGACGGTAGATAATGGCAACCTGGAGGCGAGCAGTGTGGAAGAGGTGGTTAGAATGTACATCAAAGGAGGAAAAAGAGAGGAAATGTTCAGGGGGAAGAAACTGGAAAGAGCTGCAGGTCTGGGTGTGTGGGAGAAGGACAAACCCCCGAACGAGAGAGCAGCAGGAGAGGTAGTGTGCTTGGGGGATAGCCAGGTTTCAGTTATGGCAGGCAGGTTGAAAGATCTAGAGATAAAGAGATCATGGATAGAGGTCAATGTGTTACAGAATGGCCTGCATTCCAGAGACCACATGATAGAGGAAGAGAGGGAATATGAGAGATGTGGACAAGGTTGTTGGAGTTCCTGGACTGCAAGAGAGGGGGGGTTGGAATTGGATAAGAAACAGAACTAGGGGGGACCCGTCATCGGGCAGGGGACGGGGAAGAGGGGAGCAAGAGGTGGGGAGGAGTGGAGATGGTGCTGATTTGGGGGGTATGAACAAGAGAGGGAGAGGCAGGAAAGGAAGGAGTGATGCGAGGGAATAGATTTCTGGGAGGGAAGAAGAGTGAGGGGGTAGATAGGAACAGAATGATGATGAGAGAAGAGCAGTAAAAGGGACAAGAGGAAAGGGGGTGAGGGGGGAATAGCAGGAGAGAGGGAAAGATGGAGGAGGGGCAGTGAGTCAGATCAGGGGCACAGAAGCAGAGGAAAGAGGAGGGGAGAGGAATAGGGAGGGGGCGGGAAGGGAGAGGGGGAGGGAAGAAGGGAGAGAGTATAGGATGGTTGGATAAGGGAAAAAGAGGGATAGAGGGAGAGGACAGAAGTGAGAGAGGAGCAAAACATAATAATTCTAGAGATAAAAAGGAAATAGACAATTGAAAGTATGACAGAAAGAAAGTGAGAGATTAGACGTGAGGTGAGGAAATGGTGAGAACAGGAAAGGTGAGTACATTGAGAGACTGCAGAGGTAGTAGGAGAGGAAAGAGGATGTATATTATATATATTTAGTTTTCATAGAATGGCAACATGTAGGTGTTAATACTATTACAATTTACACTGATTATAGACTATCTAAAGTCAAAAGACTAACACTCATCAGGCCCGGTGGCCCTTATTTATTTTTTTACCAGGTTTTGCTTTGTGGTTACATACATACATGGTTCTTGGAATAGCAAAAGTAGAAGCCCTGTCAAGACAGTTTGAATGGCCACGGAATGACCCCCAAAGGTATTTACCAATTTTACTAGCTATTACACTGTAATCCTTAACAGTTTAGATAGCAAAAGCCAATAAAAAGTTATGGATTTTCACAAGATTCAAAGTCTTGCATTCAGAAATACAAGAACACCATGAGGCTATTATACTCAATTAGCTCATGATTTTTTTTAAAACTTCTGCTCAACAATGCAATTTTTTTACAGCTATACCATGATTCCAAGATAGCAGGTCATCCAGGAATTCACAATACCATAGATCTCTCCATACTATTGGTTGCCCCTGCTTCACAGGGAAGTAACACATTATGTCTCAGCATGCCCAGTGTGTTTCAGAAACAAAACTTCTCATTTACCACCTGCCAGACTACTCCAGCCTTTACCTATACTAGAGGGTCCATTGAAAAATATTTCAATGTATTTTATTTCTGAGTTACCCCCTACATAGGGTATTATAGCTATCTTTGTTGTTGTAGATCGGTTCACTTAAGATGGCACATATTATGAGCTTGAGTCGTTAATCAGAGGAAAGCAAAAAAAAAAGGAGCAAGTTTGATCCTGAACAAAGCATGTTACAATGCAAGGGGTGCAAATTCGTTTATTATTTTACACATAAAGAAAATACTGGCTTTTTTATCATGTAGTACACAAATACTCGATAACTTTATTTTACACTGAAATTTAAAGTTAATCTAGGACATGCAATCCCCAACTATAAATCTGCCATTACAATTTAAATTTACCTGCCCCTCCAATGCAATATGCTTTTGCCAAGGTGCAAAGTTAGTCTTTTTTTTGCTTTGCTCTCCTTAATGACTCAGGCCCTATATCTTAAAAAATTTACCCACACCATCAAAGACAAGTTTTTAAAACACATCTACAAATTACATGAATATTGGGAATCTATACACAGCTTACTTTTGAAGAGCTTTTTACAGTTCTTTACATATACATGTGAATTTATCTTCTGCATATCACCCACAATCGTATGGCCAAAAAGAAAGGGTTAACCAAAGTTTAGAGCAAAACCTTCGGATTTACACCAGTTTTCAACAATTGGGTCGAACTACCAGTGGCAGAATTTGCCCTATTTAGCCCATGCTTCACAATATATGGGTACCATTCTCAATACATACCAGTTAGTGTGTCTAAGAATAGTATACCAATTAGAGATGCTCACTGACCCTCATGTACTGCTTTTGGTTTTGGATCTGGATTAACTTTGTGTTTTGGTTTTGGCAAAACCGCCCTTGCGTGTTTTGGATTTGGTTTTGGATCCCGATTTTTTTTTAAAATCCCTATTTTTTCTTTCTAAAATCACATATTTTTGCTTTTTCCCCCCCTACATTATTATTAACCCCAATAACAATAATTTTAAGTCATTTGCAGTTAGTTTTGACTACCTCACAGGTCACAATATTATTTTCATACACTTTCAAACTAAGACTGCAGATTTAGAAGACCAAGCCTGCCAGACCTATTATTTCTATTTCAGCAATTACAATTAGCAATGGAGGAATGGAGCTCTTATTTGTGTGTTTCCTATATAACACAGTACAATGTGACTGCAGATTTAGAAGACCAAGCCTGCCAGACCTATTATTTCTATTTCAGCAATGACAATAAGCAATGGAGCTCTCCTGAATATCACTGGAGACTTTGAAGAACACTGCTACCCCTCCTCTTTCTTTTCTACCTATGACGCTGCCCAACTGCACTAGAGACTGTAAAGAACTGTGCTACCACTTCTGTGTCCCTCTGTGAAATGGCGCTGGATTGCCGTGGAGGGCAGTACTTATAGAATCCAAAGCTTGCGAGATCCGACGATGTAACAATGACGTTTACCCTCGTTTTCAATTCCGAGGGCACGCAAAAGTACCGAGCTGGCTCGGCTCAGTACTCGGGTGTACTAAGTTTGGGTGTGTTCGGTTCTCTGGGAACCGAGCCTGAGCATCTCTAATACCAATAGTTAGAGACTTTGAAACTATGTGACATGTGGAAACAATTATCCATTAATCTATAGAATTCCCTAAGAAAATATCAAATGTTTGTCAATAAACAAAGATGACCTGCTACAGTTCTCTCTATCGGAGACAAAACTGAATGTCCACAAAAAATCTTAACTTAGGACACCGATTTCATGCCTTTGATATCCCTGGGAGCGCTTCTTTCTCCTGTGCGTATGCGCACAGCTCCGGACCCTCTTATCAGCTTGCAAGTGACGTCATCTAGCGGCATCTGACAGCTCACAGGCTCTATAAAAGTACCTCTCATTTATTCAAGCTTTCAAGCTTTGCCAGGTAATTGTGTTCCCAGTCCTTGTACCTTGCTTTTGGCTATTTTGAATTGGACTTCTGTTTATTGTACAGCGACCTTGCTGCCCTTTCTTACAAGTCTATTGATTAAATCTTTGGCATCCTCATCAATACTCGTATCTACCCAGTGTACCAACCTCTGCTTAACTTAGACCACAAATCCAGATGACCATGCTTCTGGACTGACACTTTGGCTATTTCATTACTTCCTTCAACTTCCCTGTGTAACAAACCACCAATGGATTCCTGACAAACTCCCCTGCAGTCTTACTACTGGTTCCTGTGTGTATTGAACTGTATTTATTTTAGGCCTATTTTTGGACACATTCAAATTATCAAGAATGTTGGAACCCGCTATCATGTCAGCCACCAGCATTTGGGATCCAGTTAACAAACATCAGGTAACAGATTTCTATTTGTTATCGTGGCACACTACTTCAATGCCAAGCAGGTATGTGTGGTATTGAAGGGCCATCACTTAGTGGGACATATCTCTCACCTATCCCTAAATCAGAACAAAAACCTTTTTAAGTAGGACGCCAGGACAGTTCGACTTGATGGGACTGGCGCAGCGCCCTACTTAAAACAATCGGTAGAGTTGGCAGACTGTCAGGGCCATCTTAACAACATTATGGGCCCCCGGGCAAAGCAGTGCACTGGGGCCCCTAGATATAGATATATAGAGATAGATAGATGTACTTGCTCAGTTTTTTGCAAGTTTTTTTTCTTTTGCAGGATTATTTCTTCTCATTAAGAACCGTGCCTATGGGGCCCCCTTGCCCGTGGGGCCCCCGGGCAGCTGCCCATTGTGCCCAATGAAAAAGATGGCCCTGCAGACTGTGCTGCACTCTATTACTGTTCTTATAGATTTGATAACCTGCTGCTGCTGATGTCTTAATCTCTGTTGCTTCTTGACCAGATCGTGGACTGTTTGGATATTAAATTAATAGCATTAATAGCATTCACATTTAATAAATAAACATATGTCCCCCAAGTCCTTTCATTAAATTCATAGCATTCAGAATTAATACATAGAACTACAAGTGCCAGAATGCCCTGGCATCCAGGGCATGCTGGGATCTGTACTGCCATAGAGAAAATTAATGTTAAAAAAAGAAACACCATGGAAAAATGTTTTATTGAAAGAAACACTCCCCAAAACCCTCTTTAAAATCAATTTATTGTTCACCAAACTCCATAGAGAGTATTGGCTTCTTTCTTCCAGCTTTGTAATCCATAAGGGAAAAAACCCTATAGACAAAGGATGACTTGAGAGTAAACAGCATTTTTTTAACTATAAAAACAGCATTCATCAATATTAAACTGATAATGGTGAATGCCGTCACATGATGATATGCTTAAAGCACATCGTGATGCACTTTAAATATATCTTCATGCAGACACATTTACGTACTTCTTTTAAATTGCACGTACCATAAAATATATTCAACTCAAAATAAACTCGTAGATGCATGTTTTGTGCCACATATTTTACACCTGTCTGTACTTTTGACACAAAAGCATCCAACTCTAAATTACCCCCTTTATATTATATCATTCTGCACTTGATCTATTAGACATTTTATTCTTTACATCACTCTCCATAATATTATAACAACAGAAGCTCAAACATGGGATAGGCATAGGCACCATCCAGGGACCAAGGCACAATAATCTAGCGCCAACTGAATGCTAAAAGCCTGGCGGTAGGTATGTGGGGTAGTGACGTTTGTATTGAGCATGCCAAAAGCATTAGCCAACATGCTAGGGTGTTTGAAGAATGTTATGAAGATTCCTGACACATCACTACACTGCTAAAATGGCAAAATGATATATTTTTTACAAACAACTTGAAAATTAGTTTGCACTGTTTGCTGAAGTAACTGTAACCCCATATATTTTATATTTTAATTTTTTTATTATTAGGTTTTTCAACAGGAAAATATTACATTCAATATATTGAATATTCAATTAAATATTCCTAAGGGGGTATTAAGATTGATTAGAGGACAGTCAGAAAACATTAACAACCTGATTCAGATAGTTACATCTACACTTTGAAGCATAAGGCGCAGCGGAATTAGTGGCACTATATAAATAGCTGCTGCGGATGATGATGGTGGTCAATAGTCCAAGGATGATTGGTTATTTTAACCAGTTATGATATTTCATTCTCTAGTCAAGTGCTGAGAGTCATCCAATAATCCACACTACACTCTTGAGATAGCAAATTGGAATAAAAACAATCTATGAACTGTGGGTTAGTGAAGGGGGGTGGGTTGAGAAAGGTGAAGTTTGAGGTGAAGGAACAGCCGGATTTATCCAAGTGTCCACGAGTTTAACATTTAGCCCCATTGAGTATGTGCCTAACTAGCCTATTACTCAGTTTGTTTATGAGAGGGCTTGGCCTAGGGAAAAGGAAATAAGTATTATTATTTGGAATTGAAATCTTCAATGAGGTGTCTAATTTCTGTCAAAACAGAGCAGAACCACCAAACATAACAGAAAGCCTACTTGAGCACAGTTCTTCCAATACAAATCAGAGGAATGATGGAGTAATTCTCTGCAGGGTCTTCTTTTCCACTGGGCATGATGGGCAGGTGCCCGGGGGCCCCACAGGGGTCATCATCACGCCGACATTTTCATTGAGAAACGCAGCATGGAGGAGTCACAGCGTGAGAAGCAACGGAGAAGCAAGCGACGGCGAGGATTCAAAGAAGTAGAAGACACAGAATAAGAAAAAAAAAAGAAGAGAAGAAGAGGGTGCAATTGGAGAACAGGGCGATTGAAAGGTAAGTGCGAAGGGATTTGATTTTGCAGTTGCTTTACTTCAAGGGTCACTGAGCGAGTACATTTTATAAAAAGTGAATATATATATATATGGCCCTGATTCTCTAGTAGTACAGGGTCACTAAGGCTGTGGATTAGAAAACAATTGCTTATCTGAATGAACTGGTACAAACCTTACCTAGGTATCTAATTTATTTTCATTTCTTTTTAAAGACAGAAAAACACATTAATATACAAATTTCACTTAAAATATTATATTTTTATTGGTCCAAAAAGAAGGCACCAGAAATTAAACCTGGATTTCAGCTCAAATTGCTCTATAAGGGTACCATCAGAGGCGGGGAGGATGTAAACTTAGTAACCATGTCCCATATTGAAAATTAAAAAAGAATGGGTGAAGTATCTTTTTGCTGGCATTCTATGTAGCCACAGATGGGTTGCCACAAATGTCAATTCAGCCAGATCTCAATGTCCACCCAAGAAGCTGAATGACATATGACATACTGAGAGACATGCTTGGCTAAATAGTATCTACTGAAATTCTGGACCCCAACTGCTCTCCATTGTAGTTTCATGTAGAGTTTTACATTTTAATTCTAGGTTATTTACATTGCCACTGAGAAGTAGGTTTTTTCCACTTCAACAAATCTCTACTAGAGAGAGGTAATTGGCAGCAAACAGTTGAGCATGTTGTCTTGTTATTTGAGCTTCCTGATATTTAATACTGTATTTTCATTTAAAATTAAAATGATTGCTAATCAGTTTTTAGCTAATCTTGTAAACGGGTACTTCACTATATTCTTGAATCTCCGAAAGAATGTTTGGTTCACAAATATATCATCAGCATGCAAAGCTATTTTTTATTCTTTTGAGAATAGTTTGACCCCTACTATATTCTCATTAGCACTTATACAGGTGGTGGGTGGCTCAATCAATAATGCAAAGGTCAAGGTGGACAACCCTGCCTGATACCATTGTTAATATCAAAGGAATGGATACAAAAATCCATTTGCTATGACCATCGCTGAAGGATTGTATAACGCAGCTGTCTCTTTGATAAATGCCCACTTAAAGTCCATGTGGGCAAGCATTATTCTCATAATGGGACAGGAGACCTTTCAAAGGACTTTTCTGTTTCCAGTATCATGACTAAAGGGGTGGTGCGATTCTTGACTACATGAATGAGATCTATAGTACTTCTGGTGTTATCCAGGGCCGAATCACCCAGGATAAAACCAACTTGATTAGGGTGTACTAGAGTTGAGTTCACCAAGTTCAATCTAGTTGCTACAATTTTAGTGAACTTAAGACCTGCTTTCAGGAAGTACACAATGGCTAGTTTTTTTTATCTGGCTTTTAAATTACCACTATCTTAGCATGAGTGGCTGCTTTTAATTGAGTTAAAAGGTAAACCAGTCTAGGAGCCAGTACTTCCAGTAACATTAAGTAACATAGAGGAGGCCTTGAGTTCCTTCATTGTTTGGAAGGTCTCATCCAAGGTCAGATTCACATTTAGTTTTTCCATCAACATTTGGGTAATCTTGGGAGGATGAGTAGTTGTCTATCTTAACCCTCAGAACCTCTGTCAAACAGAGTAAAACAATAGATTATTACATTTCTTGTAAAAGTCATGGAACTATTCCATTATTGACTGACGGTCATATAGGGTCAAATAGAGTCTGAATTAACTATCAGGAATTCTATGAATTCCTGATAGTTAATTCTGAGATAGGTGCTCCTCAACTTTAACTTATTAAATAAGTGTGAGTTTGCCTTCTTACCCTTGTAATAGTGCTTCTGCCTGAGCCATAGTAAGGATTTAGTCTGACAACATAACTTTCTTTACTGATCTTTTGTTGGCAATAATTTGTGAAAGGTATTTCTTCTGGAATGTATTTTATGTTTAGCTGATAAGGCTAAAACTTGAGATTCCAGCACAGCTCTTTCCTTCCTTTTATCCTTATTCCTAGTGGCCAATTCTAACTATAGTGTCATACCCAGACACCAGCTAAATTGCTGGGGAATGGATGGGGCCAAATTTAGTTTGATTGTGAGAGCATGTTAAGTCTAGGAAAAAGGAGAACAATTCCTGAATGAGGGAATCATCTAGAAAGATAAGTCATAGAGTAAGAATTATTGGGTACTGAAAAAGTGTTTGATTGAGGTTATAGGCTCTCATAAGTGCAAAGAGTTTGGAGGTCCGCTGGGAGTTACCTTTACGCAATTCAGTGGGTGAAGATCTGTCAATATAAGCGTCATGTTGGCCTTTAGGTTCCTGAACCAATGTAGGAAAAAAATTCTAAAAAAGGCACTCTGTTTGCATTTGGGGAATAAACCGAAGCAAGTGTGATATGTTTCTACTACTATCTAAAAAAGGTACTGAGAGTCTATTATGGATGAGTATCTTTATGACATTTGTGAATCTGATGATGAAAGGGAGGGTTGAAGAAAAGCCCTGCCCTTGAAAGACAAGTGAGTCTCCTGGAGAATGGCTATATTTTCCTTATCTTTTTAGGTATAACAGAACTAAGGTGTCACTCACCGGACCGTGAGTGCCTCTTCCCGGACATTTAGGAACCGTGGCCGTCCACCATCCTGAGGGTCTGCGCATGCGCAGCCCTTTTCTATACTTCAGTGTATACCCCTTTAACTTAATTGGCAGATCAGGCAACCTCCCTATATTAAGCACCTGTGGTCACCACCACATTGCCTGATCTTGGAGTCTCATTCCTCATGAGTCTCTGAAGGTGTTCCTGTATTACTTGTGTATTCAGTGTTGCTGATTCCTGTGGTTTCCAAACCACTTCTACTACTGTGGTTCCATACCACTTCTACCATCAACTGTATCATCATGACTGTTTGCTGATTCCTATCCGCTGCCTCCGTTCACTACAGTCTTCTACACCACTTCAACGTTATTTTATATCAATGTGACTGTTTGCTCATTGCTATCCGCTGCCTCCGTGCACTCCAGCTTTTACCTCACTCACCTGCTTCTCATCAAGTCTGTTTGCTGATTTCTATCCGCTGCCTCCGTGCACTACAGTCTCCTGCTTGCAACTCGCCTGTGTTCAACATCGTGACTGCCAGCTGACTACTATCCGCTGCCTCTGTGCACTACAGTCTCCTGTTTGCAACTCGCCTGTGTTCAACATCGTGACTGCCAGCTGACTACTATCCGCTGCCTCTGTGCACTACAGTCTCCTGCTTGCAACTCGCCTGTGTTCAACATCGTGACTGCCAGCTGATTACTATCCGCTGCCTCTGTGCACTATAGTCTCATCTCATCTTTGCTGTGACTTCCTCGAGACTGCCGCTTTTCATTACCATCTGCTACACTTCGTGATCTACAGCTCCTGCCCTGCGCTGCACTCCTGTTTCCCATCGCTGTTGGTTCCTGTGGTTGCTACTGGTTACCTCCGTGTGCCGCTGAGTCCTGCCGCTGTGGTCAGCGCTATCGTCCATCTCCTGCTGATCCACTCTCCACGCCTTCACGTGTTCCACTGGCCTCTACCCTCCTGTCAGCATTGGATTTGTATCTCTTCTACTACCCTCTGCTGGATCATCTCCATTCTCCTGGGTTTCCTATGAGTCCAGTTCCACGTGTTGCTGACTCCTGTGGATTCGTGTCCCTGTCGGTCTACTCACCTGTGCGCTGCACCTGCTAGACCGCTGCTTCTCCTATCCAGGGACTTCCTATCCAGTCGGCCTCCAGCCGCTCAGGTACCGCTGCAATCCCATCTGACTGCTACTGCTGAACCACGGTATGCATACTTCTCATTGACTGTGCTGTGTATTGCATATCTTGCTGGACTGTGTTTGGTTCTCTCTGGAGTCTGCTATCCGCTGAGTCTATTGCCATCATTGACTGTGTTATCATTGTGCTGGACTACTTCAAGAGACTTTCTAGATTGCAGACCTGATCAGTCATTTACATATATATATACCTATATTGTGCATATTACTGTGGATCGTGTATAAGGTGCCTGTGTATATCCTGTGTTGCTGTCTTCCCCCGTGCACCTCCTCACATATATATGCAGTGGTACAACTTGCTGATGTCAGACCACTGATCCCTGTTTCCGGTATCACCTGTTCCATTATCCTCTCACATAGCAGTGGTACAACTTGCTACCGCAGACCACTGACTACCTGGATACCTCCACTTGGATTCCATTCCTTCACTCAGACAGCGGTACAATTTGCTACCCGCAGACCGCTGACTCTCATCACCTCCTTGTTTCTGTTGGACATTCCTCCTCACTATAGCAGTGGTACAACTTGCTATCGCAGACCACTGACTACCTTCACGTGTCCTTGTCCATACAGTTCCTTGTGTATCATTACCTCAGTATTACCAGTGTTGCTAGTCATAGACTTTCCTGAGCATCTCATCGGTCATCATTTCATGTTCCGTGATCACCCAGCTACCAGAGTACCCTATTACCATCTACATTGCTCTGGTAAGCCTACCATCTGGTGATCCCTGGGTAAAGACTCCTAGTGCCCGTGACAGTAAGATCAGGCCATGACAGACCCAGATGTGGAACCTACCGCCAAAGAGATGCTGCAACATCTGGTTAGCCGTGTGGAGCAACAGGATGCCCGCCAACAGCTGTTACTTCAGTGTTATCAGTCATTAACCTCCCAAGGAACATCTGGACAGACTGTGACAGCTACTACTGAAGCTCCTGTGCTTTCCTCCGTTTCCCCATTGCCATCCCAGGTGTCTATAGCTTCCACGCTTCACCTGCCTACTCCGTCAAAGTACGATGGAGACCCCAAAACTTGTAGGGGTTTCCTTAACCAATGTTCAGTCCATTTTGAGCTCCAACCTCAAAATTTTTCTACCCATCGTTCCAGAGTGGCCTATCTTATCTCTTTGTTTTCAGGACAAGCCCTGGCTTGGGCCTCCCCTCTGTGGGAGAGGAACGATCCGATATTACAAGATAGTGCCAAATTCATTTCTACATTCCGAAGTGTGTTCGATGAACCGGGTCGTGTGACCTCCGCTGCTTCCAGCATCCTCCGTCTGCGACAAGGATCTCATACTGTAGGCCAGTACGTCATTCAATTTAGGATCTTAGCCTCTGAACTTCAGTGGAACACTGAAGCCCTAGTTGCCGCCTTCTGGCAGGGGCTTTCCGATAAAATTAAAGATGCACTGACTACCCAAGAGCTTCCTTCGTCACTTGAAGATTTGATCTCTCTATGCCATCGTGTTGATATGAGATTTCGTGAAAGAGAGGCTGAGAAAACGACTTCTGCTAAAGCACCTTTTCGCTCTAACCCTCAATTTCGTCCAGTGTCACCCACTGTGATTCCCATGGAGATTGGACGTTCCAAGTTATCTTCTGAGGAGAGGAAACGAAGAGTTAAGAATAGACTCTGTATCTATTGTGCTGATTCCACTCATGTCCTCAGCTCCTGCCCTAAGAGATCGGGAAATGCCAGGCCCTAACTAGTTCTGGAGAGGTGAAGTTAGGGTCCCTGGAGTCCTCTCCATCGTCTATGAAATCTAAAGTCTGCGCTTTTGATGTGACTATTTCCTTTGCTACCAAGACCTTTGAGTCACAGGCATTGATTGACTCCGGAGCAGCAGGAAATTTTATTTCCAAATCGTTAGTTAATCAATGGTCTCTACCAATGATTACCTTAAAAACTCCCATTACTGTGACGGCTATCGATGGATCACGTCTCATCAACGGTCTCATCACCCAGAGTACGTCTCCAGTAACCCTTCAGATTGGTGCTCTGCATCATGAAGAGATATCGTTTTTAATTCTTCCTGTTACGACAAGTCCGATTGTCCTAGGCCTTCCATGGCTTCAGTGTCACTCTCCCCAGATTGACTGGCGCACCCCTCAAGTCACGTCTTGGGGGCCTGAATGTCACCATCATTGCCTTTCCCAAGTCATTCCTCTCAAGGTACAGCAAGCTTCCATTTCAGCTATTTCACCGGGACTCCCTCCTCAATATGCTTCATTTACCGATGTTTTTGATAAAGCTCAGTCTGAACGTCTTCCTCCTCATCGTTCTTGGGATTGTCCGATTGATCTTCTTCCTGGCAAGACTCCTCCCAGAGGCCGGGTCTATCCACTCTCGTTACCTGAAACTCAAGCTACATCTGAATATATACGGGAGAACCTCCAGCGTGGGTTCATTCGACCTTCCACCTCGCCCGCTGGAGCTGGGTTCTTCTTTGTCAAAAAGAAGGATGGATCATTACGCCCTTGTATAGATTTTCGTGGACTCAATGCCATTACTATCAAGAACCGGTATCCCATTCCGTTGATCACTGAGCTATTTGACCGCATCAAGGGAGCCCGTATTTTTACTAAGTTGGATCTTCGTGGTGCTTACAATTTAATCAGAATCCGTTCCGGTGACGAATGGAAGACGGCGTTTAACACCAGAGACGGGCATTACGAATATCTGGTAATGCCTTTCGGGCTATGTAATGCCCCCGCTGTTTTTCAGGGCTTCATTAATGAGATTTTTCGGGACTTATTATATGTATGTGTCGTCGTCTACCTGGACGACATATTGATTTTTTCACAGGACCTGCCTTCTCACCACCAACATGTGGCAGAAGTCCTCTCCAGGCTACGGAAAAATTCATTGTTCTGTAAATTAGAAAAATGTTCATTCGAATTACCCCAGATTCCATTCTTGGGGTATATTGTTTCCGGAGTTGGTCTGAAGATGGATCCTGACAAAGTAAATGCTGTACTACATTGGCCCCAGCCAACTACTCTTCGTGCCATCCAGCGTTTTTTAGGTTTTGCCAATTACTATAGACGCTTCATTCAAGATTTTTCTTCCATTGCATCTCCTATTGTGGCCCTGACTCGTAAAGGGGCTAATCCTAAGCAATGGTCTACTGAGGCTATTCAAGCCTTTCAAACATTAAAAGAGTCCTTCTCTTCGGCTCCAATCCTTCGTCAGCCTGATGTGACACTCCCTTTTTTCCTAGAAGTAGATGCCTCTAATGTGGGCTTAGGAGCTATTCTCTCCCAACGCTCGGAACAACAAAAATTCCACCCTTGTGCCTTCTATTCTCGGGGTCTCCTACCCGCAGAGAAGAATTATACCATCGGAGACAAGGAATTACTGGCTATCAAAGCCGCATTAGAGGAATGGAGATACTTGTTGGAGGGAGCTCGCCATCCGGTGACGATCTTCACGGATCATAAGAACTTGTCATATCTTCAGTCTGCCCAATGCTTGAACCCTCGTCAAGCAAGATGGTCTCTTTTCTTTTCCCGTTTTGAATTAATAATTACCTTCAAACCAGCTGCCAAGAACAAAAAAGCTGATGCCTTATCTAGAGCCTTTGCTACGTCCTCTGATATAGAAGAGGTTTCCAACCATACCATTCTAGACCCCAAATGTATCTCACTGGCTGCTTCATCCACCAAAACGCTACCATTTGGGAAGACCCTCGTGCCTTCTACTCTAAGGAGGAAAATCCTTTCGTGGTTCCATGCCTCTCGTTTTTCTGGACACGCCGGTGAACACAAGACTTTTGAGATCCTCTCTCGAAGTTACTGGTGGCCTTCAATGAGGAGAGACGTCAAAGAGTTCATTGCTTCCTGTGAATTATGTTCGCAATTCAAATCCTCCCGCAGAACCCCAGCAGGGTTGCTGCGACCACTACCCATTCCGTCCAAACCATGGACCCATATTAGTATGGATTTCGTTACTGACTTACCACCTAGTAAGAACCATAACACTATTTGGGTGGTAGTGGACAGATTTTCGAAGATGGCTCATTTCATCCCTCTGTCTGGTTTGCCTTCCTCGTCTATCCTGGCTGAACATTTCATTAAAGAGATCTTCCGTATCCATGGATGTCCATCTGAGATTGTGTCTGATAGAGGAGTACAATTCGTGTCCAGATTCTGGCGAGCCCTTAGTAAAACCATGGGCATACGATTAGCACTCTCATCTTCTTACCATCCACAATCCAATGGACAAACCGAACGTGTCAATCAAGATCTTGAGACTTTTATAAGGATATTTTCATCAGCCAATCAAGACAACTGGGTAGAGTTACTCCCTTGGGCTGAGTTCGCCCATAACAACATGTACCATGAGTCATCATCCAAAACTCCATTCTTTGTGGTCTACGGTCACCATCCGTCTTTTCCGGAATTTCCTGCCCTCCCGCCCACCCAAGTTCCTGCGGTGGAGACTGTTTGTCAGACCTTTAAAAATATCTGGTCTCAGGTTAGAACCTGTTTAAAGAAGACATCTGTCAAATATAAATCTTTCGCTGATAAGAAGAGGCGGGCTATTCCACCACTAAAAATTGGAGATCGTGTCTGGTTATCCACAAAAAATATTCGTTTGAAGGTTCCATCCATGAAATTCGCCCCTCGTTTTATTGGTCCATATAGGATCATTCAAGTTATCAATCCAGTATGTGTGAAACTCCTTCTTCCTAAGAGTCTTCGGATTTCTAATGCCTTCCATGTATCTTTGCTCAAACCTCTTATTATCAACCGTTTTTCAACTCCTCCCTCAGCTCCGCAGCCAGTTCAAGTCCATCAGGAGGAGGATTTTGAGATTACCGAGGTACTAGATGCAAAAATTTCGCGAGGAGTCCTCCACTTCCTCGTTCATTGGAAGGGCTTTGGTCCTGAGGAGCGCTCTTGGATCAAAGCTGAAGATCTTAATGCTCCTGCCCTTTTGAAGAAGTTTTACTCCAAAAATCCGGACAAGCCCGGTTCCAGGCGTTCTGTGCCCACCTTTAAAAGGGGGGGTACTGTCACTCACCGGACCGTGAGTGCCTCTTCCCGGACATTTAGGAACCGTGGCCGTCCACCATCCTGAGGGTCTGCGCATGCGCAGCCCTTTTCTATACTTCAGTGTATACCCCTTTAACTTAATTGGCAGATCAGGCAACCTCCCTATATTAAGCACCTGTGGTCACCACCACATTGCCTGATCTTGGAGTCTCATTCCTCATGAGTCTCTGAAGGTGTTCCTGTATTACTTGTGTATTCAGTGTTGCTGATTCCTGTGGTTTCCAAACCACTTCTACTACTGTGGTTCCATACCACTTCTACCATCAACTGTATCATCATGACTGTTTGCTGATTCCTATCCGCTGCCTCCGTTCACTACAGTCTTCTACACCACTTCAACGTTATTTTATATCAATGTGACTGTTTGCTCATTGCTATCCGCTGCCTCCGTGCACTCCAGCTTTTACCTCACTCACCTGCTTCTCATCAAGTCTGTTTGCTGATTTCTATCCGCTGCCTCCGTGCACTACAGTCTCCTGCTTGCAACTCGCCTGTGTTCAACATCGTGACTGCCAGCTGACTACTATCCGCTGCCTCTGTGCACTACAGTCTCCTGTTTGCAACTCGCCTGTGTTCAACATCGTGACTGCCAGCTGACTACTATCCGCTGCCTCTGTGCACTACAGTCTCCTGCTTGCAACTCGCCTGTGTTCAACATCGTGACTGCCAGCTGATTACTATCCGCTGCCTCTGTGCACTATAGTCTCATCTCATCTTTGCTGTGACTTCCTCGAGACTGCCGCTTTTCATTACCATCTGCTACACTTCGTGATCTACAGCTCCTGCCCTGCGCTGCACTCCTGTTTCCCATCGCTGTTGGTTCCTGTGGTTGCTACTGGTTACCTCCGTGTGCCGCTGAGTCCTGCCGCTGTGGTCAGCGCTATCGTCCATCTCCTGCTGATCCACTCTCCACGCCTTCACGTGTTCCACTGGCCTCTACCCTCCTGTCAGCATTGGATTTGTATCTCTTCTACTACCCTCTGCTGGATCATCTCCATTCTCCTGGGTTTCCTATGAGTCCAGTTCCACGTGTTGCTGACTCCTGTGGATTCGTGTCCCTGTCGGTCTACTCACCTGTGCGCTGCACCTGCTAGACCGCTGCTTCTCCTATCCAGGGACTTCCTATCCAGTCGGCCTCCAGCCGCTCAGGTACCGCTGCAATCCCATCTGACTGCTACTGCTGAACCACGGTATGCATACTTCTCATTGACTGTGCTGTGTATTGCATATCTTGCTGGACTGTGTTTGGTTCTCTCTGGAGTCTGCTATCCGCTGAGTCTATTGCCATCATTGACTGTGTTATCATTGTGCTGGACTACTTCAAGAGACTTTCTAGATTGCAGACCTGATCAGTCATTTACATATATATATACCTATATTGTGCATATTACTGTGGATCGTGTATAAGGTGCCTGTGTATATCCTGTGTTGCTGTCTTCCCCCGTGCACCTCCTCACATATATATGCAGTGGTACAACTTGCTGATGTCAGACCACTGATCCCTGTTTCCGGTATCACCTGTTCCATTATCCTCTCACATAGCAGTGGTACAACTTGCTACCGCAGACCACTGACTACCTGGATACCTCCACTTGGATTCCATTCCTTCACTCAGACAGCGGTACAATTTGCTACCCGCAGACCGCTGACTCTCATCACCTCCTTGTTTCTGTTGGACATTCCTCCTCACTATAGCAGTGGTACAACTTGCTATCGCAGACCACTGACTACCTTCACGTGTCCTTGTCCATACAGTTCCTTGTGTATCATTACCTCAGTATTACCAGTGTTGCTAGTCATAGACTTTCCTGAGCATCTCATCGGTCATCATTTCATGTTCCGTGATCACCCAGCTACCAGAGTACCCTATTACCATCTACATTGCTCTGGTAAGCCTACCATCTGGTGATCCCTGGGTAAAGACTCCTAGTGCCCGTGACATAAGGGCCATTTTTTAGGGACGTTAAGGGCGTTTACATTTTGGGAGACAATATTAAGGCTCGTGGGGAAAAATTGCTGAAATATTCGATATTTAAAAAGTGGTGCAGAGCTTTGGTTTTCGCTAAGGAACATGATCCTGGGTTTAAAGAGGGAGAGGAAAGCACAGCGGCAGGGGCTGCAATGGAGTGAAGAGGTGAAGAGTGTAACAATAACTGTGGAAGTTGAGTTTCCTTCACTGTCTCTACTTCAAGAGACATCCTATTTTCAAAGGAGTTATCATGACATGAAATGCTTGCACATCATTATTGCACATAGTCGGGCCCATCAGAAGCCAGCTCTCAATTGCGCCTATCAAGCCAAAGAGCCTGCATGAGCTGGGTGAAGCGGTTGCGTGCACTCACACTCTGGTCCCAGCACTACAGTTTTTTTTAACCAATCATGTTCCGGATTGGATTACAAGTATGGGGCCCTTCTGGCTGAAGACTGCAAGCATCTATGGGGCTCTTCTGGCCAGGAAGAAATGAAGACTGCAAGCAACAAGGGGGGCTTTTTGCCCAAGAAGAACAGAAGACATTTACAAGCAGGACTTTGGAATTACAAATATATTTGAAACATTTACAAGCAGGACTTTGGAATTACAAATATATTTGGGACATTTACAAGCAAGACTTTGGACTTACAAATACTTTTGGACATTTCAAGCATGGACTTTGGATACAAATTTATATGGACATAGTTTTCAAGCATTTTTGTATTAAAAGCTGCTGACGAAAGAATAAGAAATTTGATTGGTGAGTATTTTGGGGTTTTATTATTTTTAATAAATGTATGTGGTGTGAATGAGGGTGTGTATTGTTTTTATTGGGGTTTTATTAAAAGTATGTGGTTGTTAAGAGGGTGCTGTGTTTTATTTAACATTTTGTTTTGTGGAACTAAAGGTCCCAGCCAGCCGTGGGTGAAAGGGCATATTTGCACTTGTGGTTCTCCAAGTGCCAGCATGCCTTGACTGCCATGGGCAGTGCTTTTTTGTAAGAAAAAAGGTGCTGGAACTCACATCACGTAGTCAATCACTGTACACACACCCACACACATCAGTTGTATAAGGAAACATAAAGGTCACCGCTCGCAGTATGCTCTCAGCGCGCAACCGCATGACCAATCACAAGCTGAGCAGCGCCACAAGCCGAGCAGTGCCATCACAACCAGCGCGGACAAAGTACGCATGCATCGGACTTGACACACAAGCAGCCCGCAATGCAACAATTTAATGATTTTGCGCCCACCTGCTAGACTCGACAGGGCGATTCAAGTCCACATGGGCCACACATCAAATGTTCAAAAGTTACTTTTAAAACTTGGAAAATTCGTTGAAAAAAGGTGCCGGGACTCAGTTCTGTGAGCTCTATGACAAAAAAAGCACTGGCCATGATTATGCTGGTGCGTATAGTTATCCAAGTATCAGCATGCCTACACTGTTTATGTCAGACCAGGCTGGCTGGACCTTGTAGTTCCACAAAACAAAATGGCGTTTGTTTGTTTTTTTAACTATATAATCACAGTTATTACCCTACACCCACCGCCCAGGGGTATAGGAAGAGCCCTAGTGCTTTCAGCACTAGGGAATCCAGCCCAGCACTGAACAGCCTGGGGTTGGTGGTTGTCATTATGGCAGGGGGACCCCTGCCGCGTGCCCCCCTGCTATAGTGCCACCCACCCCAGCTGGTTTACCTAGTGCTGGTTGTATGGAAACTGGGGGGACCCCATGCAAATTTTTTCCCTGATTTTCACGTAACCAGCAGTAAGCTGGTATCACTAGGGTTAATAGTGGTAGGATGGGGGGACCCCACGCTTTTTTTTTGTTTTTTTACTTTTATCTATCTTTAAACATTTGACAGCTGCCGAAACTCCGGCTGTATAGGCAGACAGTGTAACAGTGATGTGTTTACTAATCACGCTGCTGGGATGCAGCGTGCTGTATGTAGCTATTTTTTTAATCGCAGCTTCATACATTTGAGACTTGTATAGCTAGAGTGGCAAACAGTTGGGAGTTTGATCTCTATCGTTTTTTGGAAATAGCGGTTTTGGCAGAAAAACATCTCTGGCGATTTTACATGAAATCTAACTTTAATACATCTGCGAGATGAAACACCCGCGAGAAAATTGCTGGATTTTCAAAATCAGAGCTTGATACATTTACTCTCTAGTCTGCTCATTACTTCTTGCATTCTCTTGATTGGCTAATTGCCTGTCAGCTCTGTCTATTTAAAGCACCTGTTTTCTCTACCAAGTTGCCAGATCTTCAGGTCTCTCCTCCAGGTTAGACGTGTCCCTGTACTGGCTTCTATATCTCTGCTTTACTCAAGTGTTCCTGATACAAAGGCGCTACCAAGCTCCACAGGACTCATCAGCAGCCGTCGCTGCAGAACCTCTTTATTTCTTGTGTTCCTGACTCAAAGGCGCTACCAAGCACCACAGGATTCATCAGCAGCCGTCGCTGCAGAATCTCTTTGCTCAAGTGTTCCCGATACAAAGGTGCTACCAAGCACCACAGGACTCATCAACAGCCGCTGCTGCAGAACCTCTTAAGTCAAGTGTTCCTGATACAAAGTCGCTCCCAAGCACCACAGGATTCATCTTTCTACTGTATTCAGACGCTGCCTAGATCCACTGGACCCAGTGTCGGGCTGCCCATCTGGCACTTCTAGCAAATGCCAGAAGGGCCGATGGTCAGATGGGCCGGGTCCCGGGCAGTCACTGCACAGTGAGTGCACTGATAGTGACAGCCTGTCAGTGACAGGCTTCCTGGTGGCTGGCCCCTCCCCAGAAACCAGCCACCAGATCATATGTGCCACGTGCAGTGCTACACTTTCAAAGTGGCCGGGTCCTGTAACGCAGCTGTCAGAGGAGCAGACAGGAGAAGAAGACAGAAGACAGAAGACAGAAAAAAGAGGCAAAAAGAAGCTGAGAAGGTAAGTACACTAAACCGGGGAGGGGGGGGGGAGAGGATGCCACACAGAAAACAGGAGGGAGGGAAGGATGCCACATGGGGGGGGAGTGAAAGGATGCCACACGGGGGTGAGGAGAGAAAAGATGCCACATGGGGGGGTGGAGAAGAGAAAGGATGCCACACCGGGGGGGGGGGGCGGGCGTAGAGAAAGGATGCCATGCAGGGGGGGCAAAGAGAAAGGATGCCACACGGGGGGTTGGAAGAAGAGAGGGGATGCCACATGGGGGGTAAGAGAAAGAATGCCACACGGGGGAGAAGAGAAAGGATGCCACACAGGCGGGGAGAAGAGGGAGGATGCCACATGGGGGGGAGAATAGAGAGGACACCGCACGGGGGGGATGCCACACGGGAGGAAGAGAAAGGATACCACACGGGGAGGAAGAGAAAGGATGCCACACGAGGGGGGAGAGAAAGAATGCCACACGGGGGAGAAGAGAAAGGATGCCACACAGGCGGGGAGAAGAAGGAGGATGCCACATGGGGGGGAGAAGAGAGAGGACACCGCACGGGGGGGGATGCTACACGGGAGGAAGAGAAAGGATACCACACGGGGAGGAAGAGAAAGGATGCCACACGAGGGGGGAGAGAAAGGATGCCACACAGGGGGGGAGAAGAGAAAAGATGCCACACAGGTGGGGGGGGGAGAAGAGAAAGGATGCCACACAGGTGGGGGGGAGAAGAGAAAGGGTGCCACACAGGTGGGGGGGGGGAAGAGAAAGGATGCCACACAGGTGGGGAGGGAGAGAAAGAATGCCACACAGGTGGGGGGGAGAAGAGAAAGGATGCCACACAGGTGGGGGGGAGAAGAGAAAGGATGCCACACAGGCTGGGGGAGAAGAGAAAGGATGCCACACAGGCTGGGGGAGAAGAGAAAGTAAGCCACATGGGGGAAGGAGAGAAGAGAAGGGATGCCACACAGGTGGGAGAGAAGGGAAAGTTTGCCACATGGGGGAGAGAGAAAGAAAAGGATGCCACCTGGGGGGGGGAGAAAAAGGATGCCACACGTGGGGGGGAGAAAGTATGCCTCAAGGGGGGGGAGAACAGATGCTACACTGGGGGGGGGGAGAGAAAGAATGCCACGCAGAAAATAAGGAGGGGGGGGGAGGATGCTGTATAATCCATAATTATTCCTACTGTATACATATGTATATATATATATATATATATATATATATATATATATATATATATACTTACATTTTGTACAAATATAATTTAGTGGTGTTAATTTGTTCACTCTGGCATAATATGATTTTTGGGCACTACTCTATGGCATAATATGATTTGGGGGCTCTACTGTGTGGCATAATATGATTTGGAGGCACTATTGTGGCATAATATGAACTGGGGCACTATTGTGGCATAATTTGATTTTGGGGCACTACTGTATGGCATAATATGATTTGGGGCACTACTGTATGGCATAATATGATTTGGGGGCACTGTTGTGGCATAATATTAACTGGAGCACTACTGTATGGTATAATATGATTTTGGAACACTATTGTGGCATAATATCAACTGGGGGCAGTATTGTGGTATAATATGATTTCGGGGCACTATTGTGGTATAATATGAACGGGGCACTATTGTGGCATAATATGATTTGTTGGCTCTATGGTGGCTCAATTGAGGGCACGTACTCAGGCATGAGGGAAGCGGGAGAGTGTTAATATAATGTGGGAGGTAGGCTATTAATTTAATGGTGGAATTTAGGTGGGGGCTAATTATTTAATTGGTGCTATTTTATTTGTGGGGTGATGTGGGTCAATTTATTTTAATATTAGGGCCTAGCAATTTAAGAAGGCGTGATTGGACCTTTTATTTAATGCTGGGGTGGTTTGGGGGCTATTAATAGAAAGTGGGGCTATTTGGGGAAAAAATAACGTCTATTTATTAAATGTGAACATGAATTATTTAATGGCAGTGATGGTTCAGGGAAATAGGTATATTTCTTAAACGTAAATGCTATTTAATTTATTTAATTTAATTTATTGCTGGGGTTGTTTTGAGGTAGGGAAATAGTTGTTTTTTTTTATTAAATGTGAGGTGTATTTAATGTTGAGGCTGGAGGGAGGCCTAATTATAAAACATGGGTTGTATTGAGTAAGCACCAGGGCTGGCTGGAGTTTTCTGAATTATATGCATATGTACTCATTTTTTTTCCAAATAGGGCCTCCAACATTCCAGGATCCAGACAAGCAGCAACTAAAGCCACCAGCAGCCAAAAGTGGTGAAAGTGACAAGAACAGGTAGGAGAGAGCAGGACAGTCTACCAACTGTCCTGAATCTGGCGAGGAAGTCCAGGATTTTGGTGACTGTCTCTTTTAGTGAGGTTTGGTCCAACTACAAGGACAGTTGGGAGGTATGTTCCGCTTCACACTGTACTGCTTGTGAAGGCAGAGCTGCATGCAACAGTAGTGAACACAGTATTGCCTGTGTATTTGTCTAACATTTGTCTAAAATGATAACCATGTCACATAATGGCCCAAAATAATTTGGATCATTTTCAGCATTCTGCAACAGCATATAGGAGGTGGTAGTTGCTGCAAGAAGAATCAAATTTGAGGAATGTACTTTAGTCCAGGGCAGTAGAAAATACTTTCCGTGTTGTGCAAGTTGCTGAAACCACTCTAAGTAGTCACCTGTGAAGTGAATTCAGACACTGTTAGCTTGAGTCAAGTGATTCGCCTAATTATACTTTTGGAAAAACAGGTAGAGAAATTGAGGGAAGATATGAAACTAAGCAATTCCGCTAACTACGTAGGACTTGTAGATCAAGTACTTTATTCACTTCGCCAAGATGCGAGAGTTATTAACATCTTGAAATTGGATCACTACATTTTATCAACTGTGTATGATCCTAGGTTTAAGAGCTATGTCTTCTCTTTCTTTCCAACTGACCCAGATCTCAAGAGATGCAATGAGCTCCTTGTGAGCAAGTTGACTGCTGAAGTGGTACCTGACACAATGATGTCCCCTCCTTCAGTTTCTCAGGCTACTGCTGCTAGGAAAATTAAGCTAAACTAAGCTTTTCTAAGAGACCCAGTGATGATGCAGATGATTCAGCAGTACATTTTGATATCAGGTCTGGTCTAAAAGAATTGCCAAAAAATCGTGGCACCTCTGCTGTAATGCCAACTGATCCTACTATCAACATCCAAAGACTGGTGGAGGATTATTTTAATGACAGCATAGAAATAAACCTGTCAGACAGTCCCTTTAGATACTAGGAGGAAAAAAAGGCAATTTGGAGACCCTTGTACAAACTCGCTTTGTAATGCCTAAGCTGCCCACCCTCCAGTGTGTACTTGGAAAGAGTTTTCAGCACAACCAAGAACCTTGTCAGTGATTGGCGTAGGAGGCTACGTCCTAAAAATGAGTAAAATATGATGTTCATCAAAATGAACTACAAATTTCATGAGCATGGCTTTTACTGGCATCTGGATCAAAGTACAGAGACTTCTGCAATGGTGGATTCCAGCGGGGATGAATTAGTATTGTGTGAGGATAATGAACACACTGTTGAGGGTGAGGATGATGACAGTGTAGATTGCAGGTGCTGAGATCTAGCTGAGAGTAGGAAACTAGCTGATACTGGAATGCTTATTAATATTTTGGTAAAATGGCATGTTGGCAATTTTATGTTTTTCTACAGTAAAGTTTCACCTTTATTAAACATGTATTTTTTTCTTTAAAACGGCAAAAGCTTTTTTTTACATTTTTGTTTTTGACATTTATGTTAGAGACTTTTGTAATGGTGGTATGAATTAATATTGTGTTGAAATGATGTACACACTGATGAGGGTGAAGATGATGACAACATCTTGCCACTGTAGAGTTCATTGACAGCACTGTTACCTTAGCTGCCTTAAGCCCATTGTTAGCTTGTTTTGTGGGGGGCCAAAACAGACCAAGCACTTCAGCCACAAAAGTGGCACTCCATGTCGCTGAAGTGCTTGGTTTGTTAAAGTGTGCATTTCCTTTTTAAGATCCATTATAAGGGTGGGTGGAAGGGTCCCAAGGACAATTCCATCATGCACCACTTTTCCTTTCAGCTACCGCTGTGTGCCAATGTTACCTACATGTGCTATAAGTGCTGAAGTTTGTTTTCAGTCATCCTTTCAATTGCTTCTCTCTCGTACGTGTGACCACATACTTTGTTTTTCACTGGGTTCACCAACTGCAACTGTATTATAGGAGTGCTCTGCGTGACGACGATCTCCTCATCTTCAACTTACAAATCTTCATCTGCAGGGGCTGGTGACACACCCATTTGTTTTCTCAAGTCTCTTAGCTGTTCTTTAAACTGGACATATTTATCATCCTGCCTCGGCCTCCTCTGTATAATTCTTCTGAAGCGCAGTGTGTCTTTCGTGTAAAAGCTCTCTTAAATCCTGGATCTCATCCAATGGGTCATGTTTTAATTTAAGTACGGTCTGATAAACTGTATCTATATATTGGTTTTAATCTCTGTTCAATGCAGCGTATACCAACATGACAGATTCCATGCTGCCCACATGTTCCATGTCAGTCTGTATGAAGCTGATCTAATGCCACTCCAGTTGTAATATCCATTTCTGTGTCTACATAAGTTTGGCAGTTCTTCAGGGATGAGAGGGAGGTATCCAGAGAGGAGAAGGAGATTAAAGATGCAGCACGAGCAGACATGGTTTAATAATGTAGAGTTAATTGACAGCACTGTTGGGCTTAAGGCAGCTAAGCTATTGGTAGCTATTTTGTGGGGCCCAAACAAACCAAGCACTTTGGCCACAAAAGTTGCACTCCTTGTCGCTCGTGTGCTTGGTTTGTTAAACTGTACATGTCCTTTTTAAAATCTTACATAAGGGTGGGTGGGAGGGCCCAAGGACAATTCCATCTTGCACCACTTTTATTTTCTGCCACTGCTGTGTGGCAATGTTTCCTAGATGTGCTATGAACTGTCATGTGTTTGTGTCGTTGCACTGTCGCTTAGCATCCAGCCAGGTCGCTGCAGTCTTTGTCTGAAAGTGTATGAAAATAATATTGTGACCTGTGAGGTGGTCAAAATTGACTGGAAAGAGCAGGAAAATAGTTTTATTGAGGTTAATAATAATATAGAAACAAAAATAGAGCAAAGTTATGTGATTCTAGCATATTTTATATATTTTTGTAAAAAACACAGTTCCAAAACCAAAACACGCAAGAGCGGTTTTGCCAAAACCAAAGCACAAACTTAATCCAGATCTAAAACCAAAACCAAAACACGGGTGTCAATGAATATCTCTAGTGAAGTGTGACATAATGTCCTGTACTGCTGATTCCTGATAATAGCATACTTCATCCATTTTGGCTGTGAGGCAATCCGTAGGAGGAGAGTAGTGTGGATAACTCCTGAATTCCTGGGTTCAGTGGCTCAAGGCTCAGGGAATTATGTGGACTCAGTTTTAGATATGATGGGACATACTATAGGTTAATTTGTCTTTTAAATATTTGGGCTGGGTGAACTTGAGTTGACTTTTTTTGTCTCTGCAACATGTTGGCCGTCAGGTACTTATGTCTTTATTTGTCATCTGTTGAATTCAAGGCTAAAGTGATGTCTGTTGGGGCTTCAGGGATGCTGCCATCGTGTCGCCTGTCAGGCAACGTTCCTGTGTTCTTCCGTCCGCACAGGGACAGCTGACATATTCCTGCTCTGTGGCCATGTCTGGTTGCTCTGCAACCAGGTGCATCAATTTTGGCTGCCGGGGGGCTTCCTGTGGGCATGCACGTCCTATTGCTAGGCAATGGGATTCTACTCAGGGACCTTGCAGTGGCTGCTTACGTCATCGCCGCCGGTAATTAGCGTCCTTAGTTCACTATTTCAGAATGACTCTGGCACCATTAGGGTTTCTATTTTATATTGAACTTTATAACAGATGGTATATTATTAACTCTGGGGTCCTGTGGTGACTCTTATGAGATCTGTTTACATCCTGGGTGTTGTTTTAAACATATTTTATTTGTTTTCTATCTCTTACTTTACAGTTGTGTTTTTGTGTTTCTGTAATAAATACACTATTCCATCTCTTCTTGCTTGTTTGTTCTAAAACCCCCTAGATACTAAGCCCCAACACCCTGGCATCATCACAGAACATATCTTTGGACACATTTGCAGTTGAATACAGGCACCTGTGTACACAAGTTCTGTGCTCATTTGAAAACGCATCTTAAGTTGAGTTTGGATTTTAATCAGGGCCTTTGAATCTTGTTGAAAGTGCTCTAATGCATTATAGGGGGAACTTCATTAAGGCTGAGATGGGACACAAGTATGTTTATTTAAATAGATACATGTAGAAAGCCAATTGGTGCAGAGGAACCTGTAAACAGCAACTCAGTAAGCAATGGTGTCTTTCAAACTTATGAAATAACAAGGTGTAGTCCATAGCAACAACAGTTCCAGTATATGACGGGTTAACCACAGTACAAGGTAACAGGTCAACCAGGTTAGAGCCACAGATGCAGGGAATGGTAAAAGTTCAGTTTTTAGCAACACAGATTCAAGGCTGCCAATGGAATCACAGACAACAGGCAGAACACAGGTTAGTCCAATGGAGCAGAGAGTAAACACCACAAACCTGAGGCTGGCAATGGTATCATCGACAACAGGCAAAACACAGGTTAGTCCAATCGAGTAGAGTCAAATACCATGCAAAAGGTCGGTCCAGGCAGTGATAAACTTAGTCGGGGTCAAAAGCAATGGGTCAATCCAGGCAGCAATCAGGGATGGTCTGGTCACAAGCAGAGATCAGAACCGAGAGTACAAAAATCATCACACTGTGCCCATTCATACACACACTCTGTGCCCTTCTTCATCCTCACTCTGCCCCTCTTCATCCTCCGTCTGCCCCTCTTCATCCTCACTCTGGCCCTCTACATCCTCACTCTGGCCCTCTACATCCACACTCTGGCTCTCTTCATCCACACTCTGGCCCTCTTCAGCCTCACTCTGGCCCTCTTCATCCTCACTCTGCCCCTCTTCAGCCTCACTCTGCCCTTCTTCATCCTCACTCTGCCCCTCTTCATCAACACTCTGGCCCTCTTCATCCTCACTCTGGCCCTCTTCATCCTCACTCTGCCCCTCTTCATCAACACTCTGGCTCTCTTCATCCACACTCTGGTCCTCTTCATCCTCACTCTGGCCCTCTTCATCCTCACTCTGCCCCTCTTCATCCTCACTCTGCCCCTCTTCATACTCACTCTGCCCCTCTTCATCCTCACTCTGCCCCTCTTCATCCTCACTCTGCCCCTCTTCATCCACACTCTGGCCCTCTTCATCCTCACTCTGCCCCTCTTCATCCTCACTCTGCCCTTCTTCATCCTCACTCTGCCCCTCTTCATCAACACTCTGGCCCTCTTCATCCTCACTCTGCCCCTCTTCATCCTCACTCTGCCCCTCTTCATCAACACTCTGGCTCTCTTCATCCACACTCTGGCCCTCTACATCCTCACTCTGGCCCTCTACATCCACACTCTGGCTCTCTTCATCCACACTCTGGCCCTCTTCAGCCTCACTCTGGCCCTCTTCATCCTCACTCTGCCCCTCTTCATCCTCACTCTGCCTATCTTCATCCACACTCTGGCCCTCTTCATCCTCACTCTGCCCTTCTTCATCCTCACTCTGCCCCTCTTCATCAACACTCTGGCCCTCTTCATCCTCACTCTGCCCCTCTTCATCCTCACTCTGCCCCTCTTCATCCACACTCTGGCCCTCTTCATCCTCACTCTGCCCTTCTTCATCCTCACTCTGCCCCTCTTCATCAACACTCTGGCCCTCTTCATCCTCACTCTGCCCCTCTTCATCCTCACTCTGCCCCTCTTCATCAACACTCTGGCTCTCTTCATCCACACTCTGGCCCTCTTCATCCTCACTCTGCCCCTCTTCAGCCTCACTCTGCCCCTCTTCATCCTCACTCTGCCCCTCTTCATCCTCACTCTGCCCCTCTTCATCAACACTCTGGCTCTCTTCATCCACACTCTGGCCCTCTTCATCCTCACTCTGCCCCTCTTCATCCTCACTCTGCCCCTCTTCATCCTCACCCTGCCCCCCTCCTTCATTATTTTGCCTCTCCATTGCTGTTTCCTATCACTATTTCCCCTACCCTTTCTTTACTTACTATACTTGGCCTTCTTTATTCTATTTCTTCTGTCTTCTCTTCTGTCTTCTTACCAATCCGACAGCGCCCGGGACCCAGCATCCTCCTCTCTCTATGGGAACCGCTGACCTAGCCTAAGACCCTTGGTTATCTGCCTCAGACAACAGCGTTGGCACAACTTGACTTAGTCAATCTCTTTGCGTATTTATAATTATTTGAATGGACTGGGGTATCAGACACTGACACTTCAAGTTCACTTCCCATGCATAGTCTCCAGAGGTAGACCCAAAACTGGGAGCTCAGTGTGTTAATTTCTGTGCTGGGGGTCTTTAAGATTAATCTTTTAGTTTGTATGACTGACTGATGCAGCTCTAGGAAGATATCTTAAATATAGGCCCCATTCCACAGGCTTACCTGGGGTCCACCCCCCGGCGGTGATCTGTCTTTATCAACCCTCTATTTTTTATTTTCCCTTCATACTTCATATTTGTCTAATGTAAATATTAAGTGACAAATGCATAAAAATATTGTTTTAAGAATTTACCTAGCTATTTACACAGAGCTCTCCTGTCAATTTTATTGAGGTGTGATAATCCTCTGAGTACACAATATATTGGGGCCATGGTCAAGCAACAAGACACACTTGACTTCCTTGAGTTTTGATGTTATTAAGGGGCAGAAAGGGGTGAAAATATGAAAGTGATTGAAGACACAACTACCTCTTAGAATTCACAGAAGGATAGCATAAAACAATGTTAGTATATACCTTCCGCTGTACAATTAAAAAAATAAGTGGGCACTGTCTGCTCTGACAGCTGTTAAAAAGTAACGTTCATGGCTAGCTGAAAAACAGCACAAATAGAAAAATGTTTCATGTGTGTGTTATATTTACAAGAGATTAAACAGCTGCTGAAAAACATTTGTACAACTTTTCAGGTGTCATCTTTTCTGCCAATATCTGTAAATCTTTGCGTTAATATAGTGCACATAATGTATACCAGACATTTTAATATGGACGAGCGCAAAGTAATCAAACACCAGCATTGTATTTATCAAAATGGCATACCTGGTACCTGGAAATTGTGGCAAAATGAAAGCCTACAATAGGGGAAGAAGGGATGGAAAATATGCACTGTCGCGAGGCCAATTCATTTTTGGAATTTATGGGAATTAAATTTAAATGGTAGTGTAATGATTTAATGCTTTGTCCATTGGGCATTTAGAGCAACATACTCTCCTGGTCTGAGACAGTGTACAACCTACAGACAGACTTTTTCAAACCTAACCTTGTTGAAGCTCATCGGTGTAAGTTAACATGTGTTGAGTGATACAGAATAAGAGTAGGAAGAGTTTAACACGACTCCCTATGGAATACAATCAAATATCCAGAAATCAGTGCTCCGGATAAGTTAATCAGGAATGGAGAGTGCTGAGAAAAAAAGGGTACTTGATAGAGCAATTATTTGAAGGTACTTTTATTAATCTAATAAAATCACACTTCCACTCTTAAAGAGATAAAACAGTTTGTCAGTGAATCACGGACTGGCCAGATTATTGTGTCTTCCTTAATGCTATGCATTTCAGATTCTCTTTATTTGCATACCAGAAAAGATATAAATTCATAGGATAAAAAACTGCCTCATACAAACTTCAATATTTGCCAGCTGCTATGCTTGCTTGACTTATTCCACAAAGAAGGTGCAAGTTATTGAGTGTGATTGTGGTCTATTGAGCTTGAAGTTCCCATGTGAAATAACCTATAGAGGATCTTTTTTGTCTAGCAAATGTCAGCTAGGCGTTAAGATCCTTGAAATGACAAAGATTCAACTAACAATTTTATAGTGTTCATTTTTGTATTCAGAATTTCTCTCAATAGTGTTTTAGTTAGAAAACTCCGTTTCTGCTGAACAAGTTAAATGCATTAGCAATATATTTTGTTTTACTGTTAAATTCAAGAGCAATAAAAATGCTTTTGAAGTGTCTCCAAGATAAACAGGGGCTGCCACTCAGGGCCTTTACCTCTTTATGGTAACAAGGTCAGACAGTACTGATATCATAAAACCAGAGGTAATGGGGAAAGAATGTAAAAAGCAGTAGCTGCACAATGCTGTATTGTGCCCAGGTGATTGTTATCTGTTTAGAATGCATGAAAACCGGGGTTGAACTAAGCCAGGTCACAGCGCCCATTTCACTGATGCTGTGAATATTTTAGTAATTCTTTATTGGAAATATATCACTGTGCATTTTTGAATCTGTACTACTACAGTTCTGTAACTGTATAGACGGATGATTCTTAAAATACTTTATCATGGAACTTGTGTGGGTTGTAATGTTCTTCATAAATCAACTGCAATATCCTCCTGTCATCTACACAGTGGAGGCAGCTATTTTGGGGGCTAAACCAGTATTCATGTGAATTCAACCTATAATTTCACTTTGAACCTGTTATATCACTGAGGCATGAGGCATTTCACTTGCCATCTTTCCTTGTGTGCTCCTTCTGCTATTCCATCACCCTCTGTACCTCTTGGCCTGCTTCCCTAGCCCTATTTTCTTAAGCTTTGGCCTACTTTTCACTGATTTCTACCATCACTTTCACTCATTGTCCCAGTAAGAATTTGATTTGCATTACCATGTTACCTGTGTCTGAGTATATATTTTTGATCTTGTTTTGTTCTTTCTGTATCATGTTGTGTCATGGTTCACTGTTTTCTGTATGTCATGTACGGCACTGCAGACCCTTTGTGGCGCCTTATAAATTAAAGATAATAATAATAATAATAATTTCACTTGAAACCAGTGCCATTTTTGAGATATGAGACACACCGTTGTAATTTTACTTGTCACTAGCAAATTTATTCTTACAAATATTGATTCAGCTCACAAAATGTCTGTCTTCACTGTGTGTAGGCATATAATATTTTAATTTGGTACTATCATCTAATATATCTGTTTTTGCTAAACTATTGTATCCTAAACCTGGAGACCTGAGGAATTCTGGATAAAGACCTTAATATACAGATAAGCTTTAAAGATTATGCATCTGGTACGCTGCTATCTAATAGTATAGATGGTGTGTAACGTTCACCATCCATTTTGAGACAAAATCACTTGGATATTGATAAGTCTTATCACATCTTATATCTGGTACGGAAACTCACATAAGTGGGGAATGGTGTGCACCCTTTGCCTTTGTTTGATTACACATTCTTTGGTGTCAGCTGCTCTTTGCCCCAATACTTGTGGAATGTAGGGAGCCGGATGGTCGTAATCTGCGACCCCGTGTCCAGCATAGCCAGGGTCTCCACTCCATTAATTGTAACGGGTAAAGTGGGACATTGTCCGATGAACTGGGGCCTCCAATTTTCTGGATCCGGATCTATTCCCGTGGCTCGACCCGAGATTCGGCCCTCGAATCTCGGGGTGTCGGAGTTTAAATGTTCGTTTTGGTCGCAGTTTCGCTCTATGTGTCCTATCCCATGGCACCGGTGGCATATCGGGCGCCCTTGACCATCGAATTGGTTAGACAATCGCCGTACATACTCGCGAGGTGGTTCCCACCTGCCTTGGACTGGTCTTTGTCTTTCGGGCCTTTACTTTGGTTCCCCGTAAGTGGGTGCCGGTGGCCTCGCCATTTGGCGCATCTCTCGCTGGATTTCTGCCATTCCGACGCCCAGCTCCTCCATTTGCTTCTTGAGCGTTTGTATTGTGTCTTCGGTGGGATACTGACCGCTCTGTATTACCGATTCTTGGGCCCGTGTTAATTTTTCTGTGCTGCTTGCCATGGCTCTTCTCGAGCTTGCGCTTTCTCTGAAGCCCACCAATTCTGGGTATTCTTCCTCCCTTCTCCGTTGGTTACCGACAATGGCGATGGCGGTCTCTTTAAACTCTCGGAAGGTTTTGCCTGGCATCTGTGCCTTCATCAGTCGTAGCTGAATCTTAACGCTTTCTTGGGCGACTCCTTCTACGAACTGTACGGTCAGGGCTTCGTCCGCGTTTCGTACTTCCTCTTTGTCCACTGCCTGAATGGCTCTTAGCATCTCTTGTAGGCTCAGGGCATAGTCCCGCAGTGTCTCGTTTGGTTGTTGCTTGCGAGCATATAGTTTCATCTTCAGCTCCGGAAGAGTTCTTGTCTCAAACGTTGTGGAATTTTTTTTTAAAACTTTATAAACACTTTTAACAATTAACAAATTAAATTAACAAATTAAAAACATATAGATATACCCCAGGGTACTCAGATTTTGGGGCACCACATACTTATTTTATCTGGTTTTATAGAGTGGTACTTGTTTGTACATTGCACTATTTTCTGATTCACACAGTATATTTTCACTGTGTTACCTAAATACTACACTATTGTGCGCCTTGTCCTTTTGTTTTACTTCCTAGAAATTTCCTACTACACCGATTTAAGGCTCATTTAAGGACTGGCTGCCGACTGCACGTTGGAAGTGTATATGAGAACTTTGTGGACTATTATATATATTTGTATTCCTAATTGACTTTTTGCGCCATTTTTTGTAATAATAAGTGTTATTATATTGTATCCTACCATCTATTAAATTATTCTATTATCAGAATAACATGAATTTACTATACAATTCTAAATTGGTTAGGATAGGTTTAGGCTGTGGGAAAAAGACATTAGGGTTAGTCTATGGGGGTGAGGTTAGAGTAAGGCTGCAGAGGGATAAGGTAATTATGCAAAAGGGAGATTGTGATGTTGGGAGCGAGGGAAGGGTTAGGACCCTATAATTCAAGCAATTCACCTTAAAATAGAAATGCCATAATAGCATGTTGCTGTCTTTGACATTTACCCATGTGTTCAAGCAGAAATATTACAAGCACAGGAAGTACATCAATACTAATCAAAAATCAAGTCCATATGATCCCTAGGGCAAGCCTGACATTAGAACTCATAGCAGAATTTATAACACTAGCATAAACAATGGGAATATGTGATGCTCCTGGGAAAACAATCCATATAGATGAATACATCGGGGCAGTTGATATGTAGTTTGTTCATCAGAAAAAAAAAACATTTAGTATATAAATTTCAATGTACCACAGAGATAATCTTGCCAAAAGTATATTCAGTATTATAGCTTAGCTTTTTGGAGCTTAACAACTATAGCTAATGCCATCTCAAATGGTGTTAGCAGCTGTAACCTATAGGCTACAACAGCCCTGGCCAACCTGTGGCTCTCCAGGTGCTGTGAAACTACAAGCCCCAGCATGCTTTGCCCGCAGATAACCAGGTAAGTGCTGGCAGGGCATGCTGGGACTTGTAGTTTCACAACATTTGGAGAACCACAGGTTGGCCAGGCCTGGCCTACAGCATCACAGGACAGGGCTGTGATGGTCACGTATGCACAGTAAAGGCAATGGGCCAGAATGCGGAAGTTCCTTCTTTCACTGCTGCAATAAGGAAGCAGTAAAAGTAGAGTCACTTAAGTACAGTGATCTCCAGGACAACTTCTTATCGGATGTGCTATCCCAGCATGACTGTTATGGTAAATTGGTCCATTAAGTCATCTATCATCACTGCAAATACCGCCAATAACAGATATTACTTAAGGAGAAAAATGCAGCAGTTCATTCAGAGTTACAATGTAACAAAATGAGAATAGTATCCAAATACTAGATCTAAAACAGATCAACAGGTGTAATATAGTTTCTACATTTCACATTAAGGTAAATCTGTCAATTCAGTAGGAAAAGTAGCTTGTATTATGGTCTTCCTACATGTCTCCAGATCTCCTTTTGTAGTTAGGAAAATCAAAATGTCATAATACAGCTGTACAGCTTTCACAATCCTTACTCCAGCCAGACAGGCAAGGTGCTCTAGTGTGATTAGTTTTGATCCTATGATCATACAGGTTAAATGACTTGAAACCGGAATGGAGTAGGTTATTGATAAAAGGCAGTGTTAAGCTAGCGTCACAAACATGAACTCCTAGAAACTAGCTATAGAGGTCTTCACCTTTAGCAACTGCCATTCCCATAGGGCTCGTTTTGTTCGCAGGTACTCAGATACCCCAAGGACTTAACTCTTAGGTAGTAGGAGCTTATCTTTGGAGACTTTAGCGCAGATAGTAGGAGGTGTAACTGGAGAATCTGAGACAAGTCTAGAAACAGTCCAAGGATTGTGGGTCTGTAGAAAGCAGAGTAAACAGGGACAGGCCAAAGTCAGGGCAGGTAGCTAGCAAGGAGAATCCCAATTCCAGGCAGAGGTCAGGAACTATTAGCAAAGGGCCTAGAATAAAGCCAAGGTTGCAACAAATATTAATCCAATTGAGCAGGGAGAAAAGCAGGAAACTAGGAGCTGGTCACAATAACAACAGAGAACCTTTAACTGGTTTTCTAGGGAATTGCTTGAAATATTCCTTGAAGAGTTTGTTCACATGTAATTTCCTCTGCGGAACCCAGGAACGTTCATCTGTGCCGAAACCCTTCCACTGCACCAGGAAATAGACCTGCCTTTGGACCCTCTTAGAGTCAAGAATTTTTTCCACTACAAACTCTTGACATTCATCTTCTTTGACAGCATGAGGTCTCTGTGAGCAACGTGATCTGTCACCAACTTTGAAAGAGCAGGGATTGTGACGTAGCAAAGAATTTTGATTTAAAAGAGGCTTGACGTAAGACAATGTCAACCTTCTTCCAGTAGACCTGTCGCAGCCATGGAAGATAAGGAATTAGCCTTGGGATGGAACCCAAAGTTGCAGAAGAAGAATGGAGCAAACTGAGTGGATGAGTGACAGGCATTATTGTAGACAAACTCTGCTCAGTGAAGTAGAGTGGCCCAGTCATCATGACAATTTGAGATTTATAAACGGAGGAACTGATCGAGAGACTGATTTATCCTTTCCATTTGCCCTTTAGACTGTGGGTGGCAATCAAAAGTTAAACTGAGCTTAATTCCAAGCAAGGTACACAAGGACTTCCAGAAAACAGCAACAAATAGTTAGCTGTAATGGTAGCTTCAGTCGGGCACCACATTGATGAGCATTCCATGAAGAGGAAGATATGCTGAACAAACAAGGATGCTAGGGACCGTGCACATGGAAGCTTGGTTGGAGGAACGAAGTGTGCCATCTTACTGAACCAGTCTACTCAGATTTTATTATATCCTGATGACCGTGGTAAATCTACAATAAATTCCATTGACAGATGCGTCCGAAACTCAGCGCAGTACTCTTTTGCCATTCGCTGTTCTTCCTTAAGGGACCTCAGGTGTGCTTTAGCGTAAGCCACTCCGTCAGGATCATCATATAATGACAGTGTGTTAGAAAATGCATCCACTGATTGAAGCGTGGGGCTACTTGGACCCAGACTGAAGGCCCAAGACTGGGGATCCCCCTGGGGAAGAGAAACTACTATTCCCACTCTCTGCTGTTCAAATCCCAAGGAGCTGGGTCTCATGTGGAAGTAAAGCTTGCAACTCTCCTTAAAGTTGCAGAAGTTCGATCTTCAAGGAAACGGTCCATAAGCTTCAACTTATTCTTAGTTCTTCATTGGATGTTACTTCCTATTTTAACACAGTCATTTAAATTTTCACATCTATTTAGCATTTTCCAGGATTAAATGATTACATGCAGTGTAACTTTAATAAAAGTTTAAAATATATAAAAATATAAATAAATGTATAATCATAAAAAGACATTGGGCCTGATTCATTAGGGTATGCATTCTGAGCGCAACACATGCTCCGTATTCTACGCACATATTTAGGCTTTACGTGCACCCGAATTCATCAAGCCACGGATCTCAAGATCTGTGGCCTGTTGAATTCCGCCGCAGGGCTGCTGTAGTACACAGTTACGTATCGGTGTTAGTCATACTTCCGACACAATAAATGCTGACACCAGAATTCCTGACACGAAAATACCTACGTTGAATATTCAGACGCGAAATTAATACTAGCAAGTAAATAGATGACAGTATGCCTTTCTTGACAGACATGAAATCCCGAAACATATAATCCCTACACATATTTTCCCACACTGTCATGGGAATCCCCCTACAGTATACATAAACCTTGCATCTGTATATTTCATTCTGTACAGATGCTATTCCATAGAAGATCATAGTGCGGTTGTTGTTAAGGGTTTCTTGTTTTCCCAAGTCGGATTCTGCTGGAATATTTTGGGGACATTTTGACTGAAGAAAGATTTTTTTCAAGCACATTTGGAATTTTTTTTTTCAGTTGGACTACTCCAGGACCTGGAATGTTATTTTTTTGGACAGCAACAGGACCTTTGGAATATTATGGTTTTTAGTACGTTTTTTTTTTTCAAGCCTAAATCCGAACAAAACTTTGAAGTACTCTTGGCTAGTGAATGTCTGAGAACTCAGGGGGGTGTCATCAATGCTTAGTTGTGGGGCTCTCTTCTGAGCTCCTTCTCCCTCGGTCATATAGGTATGCCAAGTACGCTATTTCAATAGTGGAGAGGTAGCTGCTATAAAGTATGGTATACCTCGGGTTTCCATTTCAAAACTGTAGTTTATTTTTTACATAATTTTTGGCAAAGTTGGAGGGAGTGGTTGATTCCATGCTTGAGCAATTGCAGCCCTGGTTGCTATGAGCACCTGGCCCAACACATACCTGTACCATTATGGGATTGAGGGTGTGTAATGGTGCAGAAGGGCCAACTCTGGTGAAGGATGGACCGGGAGCCCTAAGATGAACAATTACGCCAATATGTTGGGGATACAGAGGGACAGATTTTATGTAGTTTTTCCTGAGTGGCATATATTCTATTCTATTCAGCAACTTCACCAGCATTTTGGAATTATTTAGACATTTAGACATTTTAAAGGTATTCCTATATATACGCTCCCAGTCCTTTCCCGTCAGCTCTAAGTGGAGCTCTGCTTCCCGTTGGAGTTGTGCTTTAGATTTGGGTGGATCAGTTTGGGTTATCAGGCTATAATACCATGAGGTTATGCTAGCTTTGTTATTCACCTTCATCAGTTTGGTATATTATAATGCTGGAGGGGGTCTTATGGACAGATCTTTAAGTAAGGGCATAGCTAACCAATGTCTGACCTGCAAATATTTATAGAAGTCTCCTCTGGGTAACTGATAGTGATCGCAGAGCCGAGTAAAAGAGGAAAGTGTATCAGATTCGAATAGGTCACCTAATGTAAAAATTCCTCTGCCTGCCCAACCTGTGAGGGGATTTGTCTGGCTACTGCCCGCATAGAAACATTTGCTGTGGGATGTGTAAATTCCTCAATATTACTACAAAGCCAATCCCACACCATCAAGGCATCTCTAGTAAGAACAGGCAGGCTGAGGTTTGGGGGTCTCCAATCTCTTGGAGCCCATATTAGATCCACCAGGGGGATGTCAGGATTATATGCTGACTCTAAATCAACCCATGGCTTTCTTCCCCTTGGGAGAGACCAATCTCGCAACTGGGATAGCAGGCAAGCTTCATGGTATTTCCATAAGTCTGGGAGGGCCAGTCCCCCCTACAGTTTACCTCAAGTCATACATTGCATTGCTATGCATGGGGGCTTGGACCTCCAGACATACGACTTCATAATGGATGTTAATTTGTTCATCAGCCGCGTAGGGAGGCGGAACAGGAGCATGCAAAGTACAAGGTGTTTGGAAAGTCACTGTGCACTTTTCATAAAGCAGTGAAAACAGTGGAGAATTAAAGCAGTGGAGAAGTTGCCCATGGCAACCAATCAGCATTGAGTTAACATTTCTAATTTGCATATTATAAAATTATACAGAGCAGCTGATTGGTTGCCATGGGCAACTTCTCCACTGTTTTCACTGCTTTATGAAAAGATCCCATATTTTGTTTCAGATTTTGATCCCGATATGGTTTTAACAACTGAAGAACGTGTATGGCTGATCGAACACGTATTCTGAAAAGGGGAAAGATACACAGATGTGGTGCGACAGCGATTTGCTGAAATAATTCCCAGACAGAACTGCTCCACATCGCAATGCAGTTTGTAACATTATCGATAAGTTTCACAAAACAGGATCTATGGTTGATGCCAAACGCTGTGGAAGGCCAGCAAAGCTATCGGAGGAGAAACTGTTGGATATTTCTGACAGTATGCTGCAGAGTCCATCAAAATCATTACGAAAGTTAGCTCAGCAGCATATTGGTCTTGGAACTGCTCATATGGCCGTGAGAAAGAAGTTACGGCTCTTCCCATACAAAATAGCGAGCAACTGATAGAGGTGTTTAGAAACAAAATAAAAAGGATTCAAGCTTGTATTGATGCTAACGGTGGTCATTGTCAACATTGCTTATAATTATCATTCGTGTTTACATCATGTATTATACATTGCATATTGAAACATGTGTGTTAATAAATATACATAAGTGCACTGTGACTTTCAGATCACCCTGTACTTCAGCTTCAGGAGGAGCATCATTTTGAATGCTGAGATTCTGCCTAACCAGGAGACCTCATAGCACGTCTACGAGATTGTCAATGTAGAAAGTTGGTGCTGGAGTAGGGAGAAATGTCTGTCTATTACTGTATCCAAATGTGGAGTTATCTGGATTCCCAGGTAAGACAATTCCGTAGCTTTCCATGTATAATTAAATTTGTCTTTCAAATCCTGCAGTTTCTCTGGGGAAATATTAATTGGAAGTGCCTCTGTTTTGAAAGTATTGAGTTTGTAAAGAGAGGTTCTACTGAATTGAGACAGGATGTTATGGATCGCTGGCAGCGAGGTCTCCGGGTTTGTGACAAATAGCATGCCATCGTCAGCGAATAATCATAACTTAAACCATCCAGTGCAACAACTCTCACATCTCGTTCCAACCTCACCCACACGGCCAATGGCTCTATTGCCAGGAGATATATGAGGGAGGACAAAGAGTACCCCTGGCGGGTGCCATTGCAGGTGCGGAAGTTTGTGTAAAGAAACCCATCACTGAATCTGCGCGGAAGGCTTAGTGTACAGTGCCATTATGGCACTGAGGATGTCTGCTGTGAATGAAAACTGCTCAAGGACCTTAATCAAGTATGGCCAGTGGAGTCTGTCGAGTGCCTTTTCCGCGTCTAATGAGAGCAGAAGCATAGCGTCTGGTTTTATGAACCTGCTCTATGAGATGAAATATACGTCTCAATTTATCAGGAGCCTGTCTGCCCATGGCAAGCCCCACTTGGTCCAGATGTATCAGCTTGGGGATAATGACCGAAAGCCTGTTGGCAATAAGTTTTGCAAAAATTTTGACATCTGTATTTAGTAAGGCTATAGGCCGATAGTTTTTACAGTTCCCGGATTTGGAATGACTATAATGTGGAATTCCAACATTTCAGGTGGGAAACTTCCTCTTTCAGTACCTGCGTTGTAAAATCGCTCAAACATGGGTGTTAATTCCTCCTGAAAAGAGATATAAAATTTGTTAATATAATCATCGGGGCCTGGCACCTTATCCATAGGAAGTTGTTTAATAACCTGCCGGATTTCTTCCTGGGACCATGGAGCACTCAACTATTCTCTAGTGGAGGGGTCTATCGAGGGGAGAGAGAGCCCCTCCATTAAGGAGAAGACATCACTCTCACCTGCACAATGCGTAGAGGGATATAACTGAAGATTATTTAGGATTGCGTAAAATGATGCAAAGTTATTTGCTATGTCTTGGGGTTGAAACATCTAGCTCCCCTGGGATCTGTAATGGACTTGATCCAGTTGCATGCCTGCATACCCCTTAATTTCATTGCCAACAGCCTGCCTGCCCTGTTACCTGCCACGTAAAACTTTTGGCGTAGTCTCGACAATGCCTCGAGGGTACGAGTCATGAGCAATTTTTGCAGCTCTCCCTTTATCAAAGAGATCTCAAACCCCAGCGACTTGGTGGGATGTCTTTTATTCTGGGATTCTAACAATTTAACTTTTTATTCTAGTTCTAGTTGATGGTGTAGCTCTGCTCTACACAGCCTGGAAGCTTGAATAGCTGTCCCCCTGACCACTGCTTTAGGGGCGCACCAGTACTTGAAAATAGAGGTACCCATAGGATCCTTGGTTTGAGTGTATGATTTGAGAGCTTCTTTAATTGCCAGCTTAGCTCCTAAGGATGAGAGTAGATGGACAGATAAACACCACGGGCACAGAGGGGGGGGGGGGGGTTGGGGGGGAAGTGGTTGACCTCCAGGTCCAGATCACTAGTGCATGATCTGACCAAGTCATGGGAAGGATCCAAATCTTGCGAGTGTACTATAAAACCCATTTGTCTGAAAGGATGAGATCAATCCTAGAATACGTGTTGTGTTCTAAGGAGAAGTACGTATAATCTCTTCCCTTGGGGTCTGCAACTCTCCATACATCATATAAACCATGCTCTGTCAGGAGCTTCACAAAGACTAATGAGGGGTTACCTGTAGCCTGAGAAGGTGAGAGGTTAGGAGTGGTTGACCTCTCTAACTTTGGATCTAGAACTAGATTGAAATCTCCCATTATTACGCTGCCCCGTTTGATCTTATCTATATGCTCCAATGTGAATTTCAAGAACTGTATCTGCCTGAAATTGGGGGCGTATATGGACACCAAAGTCACCCATTTCTCTTCCAATTATCCAATAGCTATCAAAAATCTACCATTTTTAGCCTCAAATTTCGAAGACAACTTGAAGGGACATCTAGAGCTGACCAACAACGCTACTCCACATTTGTTATAAGGGCCATTAACTGTATAGCACACAGAGTATTGATGGTTTCTAAAGACTGGAGGGGCTTTAGCTGTGAAATGCGTTTTTGGAGGGCCACAATATCAACCTTATATTAAGGAGGCTAATGCCATTCTCCGTTTATTAGGGGAATTGTCCCCTAGCATTAAATGATAGAAAATTAACCATCTTTAGGGGATGTGGGCATTAGATAATTCAAGCAAAATATAGCATATTTCATTCCTTCAGTAAGGTCCGTACTTAAATATAGAAGAGAATGTACGTGGCTGAGAATGTTGTGTTCCTGGGGTAAAAAGGGAAAAAGAAGAGGGGGAATAGAGTTTCCCCCCTGGAGTGGGAAAACCGAAATAATCCTATATGTCGGGTTACAGCTTTTGCTGGAAGGAAAGGGAACCAGCAAAATACTTAATGTTGGGCGCATGGCCAGAGCCACAGAACGCCACCACCCGCATACCAAATTACCACAAATATGTTAAGAAAAACAGAAGGAATGCAAACCATAAAAACCATTTAACCCACATCTATGCCATAAATGTAAATAACAATGTAAATAACAATATGGGCCCTGAACTTCCTCTTTCAGTACCTGCGTTGTAAAATTGCTCAAACATGGATGTTAATTCCTCCTGAAAAGAGATATAAAATTTGTTAATATAATCATCGGGGCCTGGCACCTTATCCATAGGAAGTTGTTTAATAACCTGCCGGATTTCTTCCTGGGACCATGGAGCACTCAACTATTCTCTAGTGGAGTGGTCTATCGAGGGGAGAGAGAGCCCCTCCATTAAGGAGAAGACATCACTCTCACCTGCACAATGCGTAGAGGGATATAACTGAAGATTATTTAGGATTGCGTAAAATGATGCAAAGTTATTTGCTATGTCTTGGGGTTGAAACATCTAGCTCCCCTCGGATCTGTAATGGACTTGATCCAGTTGCATGCCTGCATACCCCTTAATTTCATTGCCAACAGCCTGCCTGCCCTGTTACCTGCCACGTAAAACTTTTGGCGTAGTCTCGACAATGCCTCGAGGGTACGGGTCATGAGCAATTTTTGCAGCTCTCCCTTTATCAAAGAGATCTCAAACCCCAGCGACTTGGTGGGATGTCTTTTATTCTGGGATTCTAACAATTTAACTTTTGATTCTAGTTCTAGTTGATGGTGTAGCTCTGCTCTACACAGCCTGGAAGCTTGAATAGCTGTCCCCCTGACCACTGCTTTAGGGGCGCACCAGTACTTGAAAATAGAGGTACCCATAGGATCCTTGGTTTGAGTGTATGATTTGAGAGCTTCTTTAATTGCCAGCTTAGCTTCTAAGGATGAGAGTAGATGGACAGATAAACGCCACGGGCACAGAGGGGGGGGGGGGCGGTTTGGGGGGGAACTGGTTGACCTCCAGGTCCAAATCACTAGTGCATGATCTGACCAAGTCATGGGAAGGATCCAAATCTTGCGAGTGTACTGTAAAACCCATTTGTCTGAAAGGATGAGATCAATCCTAGAATACGTGTTGTGTTCTAAGGAGAAGTACGTATAATCTCTTCCCTTGGGGTCTGCAACTCTCCATACATCATATAAACCATGCTCTGTCAGGAGCTCCACAAAGACTAATGAGGGGTTACCTGTAGCCTGAGAAGGTGAGAGGTTAGGAGTGGTTGACCTCTCTAACTTTGGATCTAGAACTAGATTGAAATCTCCCATTATTACGCTGCCCCATTTGATCTTATCTATATGCTCCAATGTGAATTTCAAGAACTGTATCTGCCTGAAATTGGGGGCGTATATGGACACCAAAGTCACCCATTTCTCTTCCAATTGTCCAATAGCTATCAAAAATCTACCATTTTTAGCCTCAAATTTCGAAGACAACTTGAAGGGACATCTAGAGCTGACCAACAACGCTACTCCACATTTGTTATGAGGGCCATTAGCTGTATAGCACACAGAGTATTGATGGTTTCTAAAGACTGGAGGGGCTTTAGCTGTGAAATGCGTTTTTGGAGGGCCACAATATCAGCCTTATATTAAGGAGGCTAATGCCATTCTCCGTTTATTAGGGGAATTGTCCCCTAGCATTAAATGATAGAAAATTAACCATCTTTAGGGGATGTGGGCATTAGATAATTCAAGCAAAATATAGCATATTTCATTCCTTCAGTAAGGTCCGTACTTAAATATAGAAGGAAATGTACGTGGCTGAGAATGTTGTGTTCCTGGGGTAAAAAGGGAAAAAGAAGAGGGGGAATAGAGTTTCCCCCCTGGAGTGGGAAAACCGAAATAATCCTATATGTCGGGTTACAGCTTTTGCTGGAAGGAAAGGGAACCAGCAAAATACTTAATGTTGGGCGCATGGCCAGAGCCACAGAACGCCACCACCCGCATACCAAATTACCACAAATATGTTAAGAAAAACAGAAGGAATGCAAACCATAAAAACCATTTAACCCACATCTATGCCATAAATGTAAATAACAATGTAAATAACAATATGGGCCCTGAACTTAACCAAAGGGGCTGGACCCTGCCCAACTAGTTTCTAACAGTCTTATTACTTAACTCTAGCTACCTTAGGCAATATAAATTTGATCTTATATCCAGCACGAACCAGGGGCGGATCTAGACTATTGATATACCTGGGGCGATTTAGGCCCCACCCCTTTTTGATTTTTAAGGCTGCCGGCGGCTGCACACTATGTGCAGGTCCGTTCAGCAGTGGCAGTGTGCTGTCCCGCTGCTCTGATTGTGTTTAAAACACAATCAGAGCAGCCGGGCAGCACACTGTCACTGCTGAACGGACCTGCACAGTGTGCAGCTGTCGGCAGCAAGCCCCTGCTAGTGGGGGCGATCGCCCCCCCTGGATCCGCCACTGGCACGAACTTCCTCTGATGTTGCAAAAAAGTATTGCCATATACATATATACAGTCATCAACAGAATTATGCATGTAGGCATGTGTAGTGAGAGATATGGAGTTCTTGTTGATTGCTGTCTCCAGGAGACTATACCTATGGTGAAGAGAGCAGAGAATAGAGGAGGGGAGGAAACAGTGAGGGGAGAAGGGGGCCGAGTGATAGCAGTATCTCAGAAATTACCAGTTATCACATTGCATATAGCATAATTTTTTCAACCTAGACTTCCTATGTAAGCTCTGTATCAGTACACCCGTGATTCTACAAATATAAGTGTGTCATACTTGCATGTCTTATAGTCAAAGTCCTGGAGACAAAACAAAGAAGAGTAGATGAGTTACTTAGTTAGTCGGGGTTCATTCCATGAAAGCCCCAATGCAATAAGAGAAAACAAACCCGAAATGGGCCGGATTATGTCCATACAGGTCTCGTTTATGAAGATATCATTCCTCGATCACCTGATTTCCCCTTTGTGGACCACTTTCTGTTTATATGAGCCCGGGATTTGGGGTTCTGCTAAGGAATTTGGAGGTTCCAGGATGACAGGAGTTTGGTCCCCATCTTCCACCGAGGAAATAACATGCGACACGTTGATTCTTTGCAACAGGAGTTTTACTGGGAAACCCCACCTATATGGAATATCATTTTCTCTCAGGATTTTTGTAACCTGTTGGAATGACTGGGGTTTAGCAACTGTAGCTTGGGAGAAGTCTGGGAACAACTGCAGGTCATGTAAAACATCTGAGCCTTCTGCTGCTTTTGCTGCCCGCATAATTCTCTCTTTTGTATGAAAAAAATGAATGCGTAGAAGAGTGTCTCTGGACAAGGTGTCTGAAGCATTTCTAGCTCTTGGTAGTCGATGGATACGATCAATGAATAACTCCTGGGTGGAGGCCACAGGTAGGAGCTTCTTGAAGAAATCAGTGGCATAGGAATAGAGGTCTGCATTTGATACATGTTCTGGAATTCCACGTATCTTTATATTGTGGTTGTTTATATTGTTCCTACAGGATCTATCCTCTAGATCAGCCATCTTGTCTCTTATGGAGCCCACTTCAGCCTCCAACTGCTTATGGGATGTTATTAACTCATTATGAGACATCACCATCTCTTCCATTTTATTCTCAACATGGTCAGTCCTGTTGCCTATTTCCACAACCTCAGCTTGAATGGCTGTGACGGAGGAGTGGAAGAACAAATATGGTTTCAGATTGGTCAGCAGCTGTTGCATCAATTTAAAAGAAATCGCAGCGTCTGGTTCTTTCTGTTGTGAGGAGTCACCAGGAGTTTGAGCATCTGGCGGGTAACTCCGAGCTGAGGACCCGCTCTTTCAGTGCCGCTCTCTATTCTGACGGGGGAGGGCAGACCTCTCTGTTTTTGCGGTTTAAAATAGGGAAGCTGTTTAACCAGTTTGGATGGTTTGATTCTCCTAGGAGCCATTTTGTCACCTTAGATCTGTAATGATATTTACAGTTAGACAATATCAGGTTCAGCCCGTTTGATACTGGCAGTGCGTGGTTGGGCTTATTCAGGTCATAAGAATTCTTGTAGCCCAAGTAATGCACTCCCACACAAAGGGAGATTGAGGTATGCAGGTGGTAGCTATGGCTGCGTTTTAAGTCAGCAGCATGACTGTTTGTAGTGCATCATCAGGGCCAATCTGTAGGCTGGATTGACTTAGGACATGTATGGGAGTGAGAGTCCTCTTCCAGTGACTTGCACTCTCCCAGGGTGCAGAGAAATCCAGAATTAGTCCTATCCAGGTGCTGGGGAGAGTGTGAGGAGGGGCCGGCCTGCAGTGAGAGCAGGTTCAGGTGCCGATCACTGCATCCGCAAACCAGAATTTCACAGGCGCAAACCGGAAATGGCCGCCCACAGTCCACTCTGGCAGTTACTGGCACCACACAGCCCCGTGGAGTTCAAGGGGAGACCCCACGAATGTAGGCGGCTGTGATGTGACCCAGCGAGCTAGACAGAAGAGTCAATTAGTTTTCGGCAGCCGCGCCCACGTGACATCCAGGGGTAAGGCTTCTTCATGAGCTGAAACAGCTCCAATCTGCCTCATTTTCATGTTTAGCAAGGCCGGAAGGTCTCACAAATCGGCCAGGCTGTAGACGAGTCACCAGCAAGCCACGGGAGATGTTGTTTTAGGGGCTCAGGATGGCGAGCTCTGCTGCCATGTGACTGATCAAGATGGCGTTCAGGCCATGTTACCCTTTTCAATCTATTTTTAACACTTTATTGAGTAGGCTGGTCGGCAGGCCCGCTGACTAACTTAGACTAGCCCCAGAACTGGAGCAAGACATACGACATAAAGACAGGGTTATTTCCACGGATAAAGAGCTTGCTACGGCCGTGGCTGCATGCGCTCGAGTTTGGCATGCCTACACTGTACATTCACTACAGCCACATGCCCCTTCCCTTCCCCGGTCTCTCCTGTTTCTCGTAGGCTGTAATAAGTGTGCTTTCCGTGTGGAAATTGGCTGTTTCATCGGTCGTATCTGCCTGTTCTGAGAATGCGCAGAGGGATTTTGCTTACCATACACTCAAAATCAGCAGATAGGTGCCCTAATAAACACTTCTTCAAGTTTTTAATAATCAAATGTATCTTTTCCCCTTCCAAAGTACAAATGGAGATAGACATGTGGGTTCCCTTTCACCTCTCGTTTCTAATTTGTATAGAACCTTTACAAGTAAACTGTAGGCTGTCCCAAGATATACATAACGTAGTTGTGTAAGATAAGTTGTCACTTTTTGCTTACGACATTTCAAACTTACAAAGAGTTTTAGAGAAATACGGCGTTCTGTCTGGATAGAAGATCCATAATTCCTAGATGGACATTGCCTATAAAGCTATAAAATGATGCTGAAACTACTGAATCATGTTTTTTCCATTAGTATGGGAGGTAGATTTCTATTAAATATAATATGAATGAAAATAAGCCTAGATTATTCTACACTACACCCTAAGTATTTCCCGTAATCCTAAATGAATGATTAGCCCCCCCCAATTAGCCAGTAACTACAAACAGAGCGACTTCACTCTGATTGGTTAGGATGAAGTACATTGTATGAATAAGCCCACTTCCACCATACAGGGATTCTTTCACAACAGAACTTAGTTATTCAGTTGTCACACTCCTCCTAAATTAGCTGTGTACAGTCAGTTATAATTATTTTTCCAGTTCCTTCCTATCAAAGTTTTACTATCCACCTAATTTATCTGTTCTGTATGGATGATATGCAACAATTTAAAAAAACGAAAAAAAAAACAAAACACAAAAGTAAGGTAGAAATATAAAGCAGTGGTTAGCAAAGGAGGGGAAATGCACAAGGCAACTAAAGTAAAGATGCCTGAAGGTGAACAAACCCAATATGCAATTATGTTTGTAGATGTATGTTTTATAAATAGTCAACTTTCCTGGGAAAGAAACTGCCAAACTGTAAGATGCAATGAACGCAGTATACTCCAAGGAATTAAAAGGCAATGAGGACCATTAAGTGTTGCCAGATAATCACCCTTCCCAAACAAGGTGATCATGAGGCACATTCCCAGGTGTGCATGTAATTTACATGGCAGAGTGATATTACTACATGATTCCTCACTCATTAAAATGTCATCGAAGCTAGCCATGATTAAACCCAGAGGTAGTAAATTACTAAGTACACATTCCAGAATTATGTATGTCATTGGAGTTATCAATATTAACACATTTTTTTCCTGTTGCAGCTTTTTCTACATTAACCCTTCCTAGTTAACAACAGAGTGCAAATGCTTATTATATAACTATGATATTAAAGACTTGCTGGATTCCTTGGTACAAATCCCAGTGGCAGTCCTTTTTGGCAAATCTCTTTGTCTCAGACACCAAATCCTAATTGTGAGCTCAAATAAAGAGTAAACATTTGACATACCTCTATATAGCGCTGCATACAAGTTTAAACACTGTCTATAAGATAGTAAAGAAAAAAATAAACACTAATACTGTATACCAACCAGACATTGTCTTCTCTGATACGGGTTGGGGTGAGGGGGGGCACATTTTTTTTAAAAAACTTACACGACACAGGACTGTATAACATGACATGCCATATTGTACAGAAATAACAGCATGCCTGTTACAGAAACAAAGGACAGAAGTACTGAAAAAACCCCACTAAAGAATTTTTTCGCACACTACACTGTCCCGTGACTATAATTGACATCACTATAACTGTCTTAACGGTATTGGGCTGTTTTTCAGTGTTGTATTACACATGTATTGGTTTTCACAAAGTTTGCTGCTTCAGTGTTTTTAGATATTTTTGTCAGATGTTGCTATGGTATGCTGAAGTAAAATTACAAGAATTTCATAAGTGTCAAAGGCTTTTATTGACAATTACATTGAGTTTATGCAAAGAATCAATATTTGCAGTGTTGACCCTTCTTTTTGAAGATCTCTGCAATTCGCCCTGGCATGCTGTCAATCAACTTCTGGGCCACATACTGCTTAATCAGTGCTTGGCGTTTGTCAGAATTTGTGGATTTTTGTTTGTCCATCCGCCTCTTGAAGATTGACCACAAGTTCTCAATGGGATTAAGGTCTGGGGAGTTTCCTGGCCATGGACCCAAAATTTCAATATTTTGATCCCCGAGCCACTTACTTATCACTTTTGTCTTATGGCAAGGTGCTCCATCATTATGGAAAAGGCATTGTTCGTCACCAAACTGTTCTTGGATGCTTGGGAGAAGTTGGTCTTGGAGGATGTTTTGGTACCATTCTTTATTCATGGTTGTGTTCTTCGGCAACATTGTGAGTGAGCCCACTCCCTTTGCTGAGAAACAACCCCACACATGAATGGTCTCAGGATGCTTTACAGTTGGCATGACACAGGACTGATGGTAGCGCTCACCTTTCCTTCTCCAGACAAGTGTTTTTCCAGATTCCCCAAACAATCTGAAAGGGGATTCATCAGAGAAAATGACTTCAGCATTAAAATCCATGTACCTTTTGCAGAATATCAATCTGTCCCTGAAGTTTTTCATGGAGAGAAGTGGCTTCTTTGCTGGCCTACTTGACACCAGGCCATCCTCCAAAAGTTTTCGCTTCACTGTGCATGCACACCTGCCTGCTGCCATTCCTGAACAAGCTCTGCACAGGTAGTGCCCGGATCTCGCAGCTGAATCAACGTTAGAAGATGATCCTGGTGCTTGCTGGACGTTCTTGGTCACCCTGAAGCCTTCTTCACAACTAGTAAACTTCCCTCCTTGAAGTTTTTGATGATCCGATAAATGGTTGATTTAGGTGCAATCTCACTAGCAGCAATATCTTTGCCTGTGAAGCCCTTATTGTGCAAAGCAATGATGACTGCATGTGTTTCCTTGCAGCTAACCATGGTTGACAGAGGAAGAACAATGATTTCAAGCACCACCCTCCTTTTAAAGCTTGCAGTCTGTAATTCTAACTGAATCAGCATGACAGCGTGATCTCCAGTCTTAACACTCTCACCTGTGTTAATGAGAGAATCACTGACCTGATGTCAGCTGGTCCCTTTCTGGCAGGGCTGAAAGGCAGTGGAAATGTTGTTTTTGGTATAAAGTTCATTGTCATGGCGAAGAGGGACTTTAATATTAATTGCAATTCATCTGATGACATTCTGGAGTATATGCAAATTGCCATTATAAAAGTGAGGCAGCAGACTTTGTGAAAAATAATATTTGTGTCAGTCTCAAAACTTTTGGCCATGACTGTGTGTGTATATATATATATATATATATATATATATATATATATATATATATATATCTTGTGGAAAGAGCCCGCTACTGCAGAAGCACACACGAACAACTTCTTCCTTTTTATGTAGCTTTATTGTCAGAATGATAAATGTTTTGACACCGTATACTTTCACAGCAATTATGGAGACCCTAAACGCTTGCTATACATAGACCAGCTCTCTCTCAAGACCAGCCAGCTACCCCAGCGTTGGTCTCCCTGAACAAATAACACAATCAAGCTTTTATACATGATGCTCCTCCCCCAGCCTTAGCTTGACCGGCATGTGACACACCCACCTTCTCTTTAAAAGAAAACACCCAGCACTGGCTCTGTTTGCACAAACACACACCCTGTCTGTTTGCTGAGAGGAAATCATGTAAGTTAACAAACTTTAAACTACGCATACGTTTTTACCTGGTTTAATCTCAACCTAGGTGCATAACTGGGCCAATGTTTTATTCTGTTTGTATACTTTCTCTGCCTCTTGTCAGATAAATGCCTCCCTTTGTTACAATATATATATACACATATATATATACACACATATCGATAGGACCTCTTTTTCCACTACAGTATAGACCACCCACTGTCTCCATAAATTATGGGATGCTCTTCCCCTTGCTCGTTTACCTAGCTGATCACAATTCAAAGCCCATGATTGTAGGCATCAATACTATGAACCTGTTAGCAGAGTTGTGGGCATGCAGTACTGGAGAATGTTTGTCAATCTCTAAAATAGACATGACATGTTTTTTAGTCATAAGAGTAGGCCAGGCAATGATAACATCTCCTCCCCCTACTCAGTGCCCCAGGTACTGTACCTCACTCATACCAATATGTAATTTCTCAGCTTTTAGGGTCAGTTTTTAGGGTCAGGCCTGCCCTTGCTATTTTCTCTAGCACATTGTTTAAGTGAATCAGGTGCTCCTCCCAGGTTTGACAGAAGACATCAATGTCTACAGGTAAGATATCACTTGACCCCTGGCCCTCTTGAAAGATATCGTCATGTCTCAGGAAGGTGGCAGATGCAGTTTTCATGCCAAAGAGCATGACCAGCAGCTCGTGTAGCCCAAAGAAAGTGACAAAAGACCTCTCCTGAGTCTCTGGAGTCAGAGTGATCTGGCAGTACCCTCTACTTACATCCCAAATATTCAGACAGTGGGCATGGGCTGCTTGCTCCAGTAATTAATATATCCTATCTATATGCATTAATGAAAGTTGTTTCATTCAACCTCCTTAAGTCTACATAGAATCTTGTGGTCCCATATTTTTGGGGATCAGTACCCTGGGATAGCAGCACCAGGAGCAATAGAACTTCTAGCCCTCCAGCTCCAACAGTTCCTCCATTTCCTTCTTGGGGAAGTACCCAGTGAGTTTCTGCAGCACTTCCCTATAAGCAAAAGGAGATTTGGCAGAAACAGCTCCCATTCTCTCCTCTGAGAATCCATAAAGGCTCTGAACATCTGTTTCAGGGTGCCATTAAATTATTATACCCAGGCCATTTCTTTGAGGGTATTGTAGGCTGACTATAAGGTATTCCACCTTCATCTATTTACAGAGACTTTGACATAGATTTTGTATCCTTATCAATTTCTTTGGCAGATCCCACTCTATACTAATACTAATGAGAATTTTTGCTACTTTGACTTGCTTGATTAAGGCGACTGCTTTGAGGTATCGGGTGGAAAAATTACCACTGTGAGGATAAATTGTTTCCCCAGAGCTACTGTTGATAGAAATTGGCACCACAATATTCACTGCTGCACTCAAAGGGCCCAAGTCATTAAGGAGAGCAAAGCATAAAAAAGGAGCAACTTAGCACCTGGGCAAAATCATGCTGCTTTAGAGGAGGAGGTAAATTTAAAATGTGGGGACAGATTCATAGTTGGGGTAGGACATGTCCTAGTTCAACTTTAAATTTCAGTGTAAAAATAAAGCTATCAGCTATCAATTATTTGTGTACTACATAGAAAAACAACCAGTATTTATCTTATGTACAAAATAAACTAATTTGCACCCCTGGCATTGTAACATGGTTTGTCAAGGAGAACGTCTACTCCTTTTTTTTGCCTTACTTTCCTTAATGACTCAGGCCCAAAGAGCACTAAAGGTCATGTCCCACATCTTTGGGTTTTACCATTTTTTTGATAGGTATGATAAGTGAAAATAATTGACTGTATCCATACCCATTCCTGGCCAATAGAAATTATGAGTTAAATGTTACATGGGTTTTTGCACTACTAAATGTCCATTTCATTTAATGGGCTAACCTTAATAGCTCTCTACAATATTCCTTGTATTCCACAAGCTGTCTCTGTTGCCTATGCTTCCTGCAGGTCTGAGGCCATAATTTCCCTGTACAGCCTCCCACCTTCCCAGTACACCTTTTTATGGTCAAGTTCAGCGGGAAGCTTTACTGACAAATATTTTAGTTTCTCTAGAGTAAAGTTGGTCTCCTAACCTTGCTGAAATGATTGACTTTACTCCTGCAGATCAGTGTCTGGTGACAATAGCTTTTGGTGCCTCTATGCCAGTTATACATTCTTCTTGTAGACCCATTCGATATAATGAAGGAAAGGGTACATTACCCAGCTTAACTGCTAGTTTTGACAGTTTAGGTGTGGGACACCATATTACACAGCCCTCTTCGTTGGAGTCTAAATTCTTTACCACACAAACACACACTAGGGTCCATTTTTTCAGCATCCAATTAACCTATGTTAACCAGTATTTATTTTTTTAAATTGAACCCACTGATTGCATGTTGTCCTTCTGGCACTCTTGGGGTCCAGCAACAGACAGGACAGTTGGATGAGATGGAGGGTGTAGTTTTTTTCTGCTCTGGAAAGTTGGCATCTTGTTGCAAACAAAACACTGGAGGGAGTCTAACAAAATTAGCTTTGCCTCCACACTCCCAGAAAAGAAAAAAGAAATGCTAGTTAGTTTGGTAAATGGGTACAGGGGTGTTGCTCTAGTCCGTCCCCATGTCCAGGTAGACTGCTGTGGCACAAAGGCTCTTTTATAGCTGAGGAAACCCGAACAGTGTCATGCATGTCAGCCAGTCTAGCTGCCTTCTCAAATGATCCAGGTTCACAAACCATTTTTTTACATTTGCTTCAAAATTCTGTTCCTGGAACATCAAATCATTTAGACCACCCAAAATTTTTTGATATTTCACTCCCACAATTCACTTTTGGCAAATAGCGTACAATTGCCCCACCAGTACGGAGGCGACGTCTGCAGCACCTCAGATTTTTTTTCAACTCAGATCTGTTTTTAACTCCCCCTCCCCCCAAGAAAATATCCATATCACTGTTATGATTCCTAGTGCATTCACAAAGCAGCAACAGAAGTATGAAACCAAATGTCTTTATTCAGGCAAAATATAGGACAAGGATTCTGTTCTGAGAATATGCAGATTTTGGAAAGCAGGTATACTAGAAACAGTTATAAACAGGTGTGATTAATGGCAGGAAAAGTCCACAGAAATAACAGGTTCCAGTGAATGCAAATAAAGTTATAATGCAGGGACAAGAATGTTGAGTTACCCAATGCCAGGATGCAAGAGTCTGTTCAGGGAAGCAAACAGAGGAGTAGAGTCCAATGACCAGGCAGAGGTCTGGCAACACAAGTACAAGCAAAACCCGAGTTCAGGCAGAGCACAGGTTTACAAGCAAACTAGCATAGTCCGGTAATCAGGCCGAGGTCTTTGGCAACAAGATTTCAAGCAGTATCCAGTATTCAGGCAGAGTTCGGGGTCACGAGCAAACAAGCATCAATGGTAAACAGGCCAAGGTCACAATGGGAGATCAAGTAGCAGCAGAACCTAACTGGAACAGGGATACACAATCAACAGCCAGGTATACACAGATGAACTGCACAGAGCACAGCTTGAGGCAGGTATTTGAAGCAGTGCGACAGGTGCAGTTCTAATTAGGCATCAGGCAAGGAGATTAACTCCTTCAGGCATGTTGAAGAGTTCAGGAAGAGAACAGCAGCAGCTCTGTGGTATAAGATAATGCTGCTAGATACAAAGAATAGGCAGAGTCATAATAATCACCATATTTTTCCAAAACAGGGAAGTGCTTTAGATGTGGTATGATAATATTGACTTCTGGGAAGTTTGAAGCTCTCACTGCTGCTTCTCTGACGCTCTGCAGTTGTTTTCTACTGATACTGCTGTATTTGTTCCAATGTCAATTGGACCCAAATATTTGCAGTTTGCAAATAAGTGTCGTATCCAGATCTGAATTGTTAGAGCCTCAGGATGCAACTTTCCAGTACCTTGCAAGTTGCACTGCCAAATTACTTCCTTGCCAAGTCCCCATTTCATCTGTGATCCTCCAGCAAGAGGTCTCCAATAATCAACTTACCTTTGCTCATGGGAATGATTGGAATTCCTCTGTTCTCACATTCTGCTGTACATACGTGCTGTGTTTGCCACTTATATGCAGAAGCTGGCATCTGTGCAAAATAATAATAGAGAAAGAAAACATGAGACGGGAGGGAAAACTAATTGCACTTAATGTGAATTTTTTACGAACACAAATAACCTTATCAAATGTGATTTTATATGACAAAAAGTGTCAATGCTTATTCAATAAAAATGGTGATAACAAACTGACATAGAGAAATTTAAATGTAAAATGCATTTTTCTAAAATTAAGCAGAAAAAAACACAGAAACAGTAATAGCACACTAATATTGGGCCTGACTCATCAAGAAGCGCATTCTGAGCGCAACGTGCATTTGTTTAAAATGCCTGTAAATCTGCTCTGCATACTCCTGAATTCAACAAAGAATGGATCTGAAGATAAGTGCGCTGATGAATACGGATGTAGGTCTGCTTTGACAAAATGGCAAAACAGTTAAAAAAAAATAAAATATATATATATATCTATAATATAAATGTCTAGTGGCGTGTGTTAGTCTGTCTGTGTGTGGAAAAAATAAAACCAAGCTGCAGCGCCACCTGCTGGGCGGAGTTATACACTGACCTACTAAATTCTTAGTGTGTGTGGAAAAAAAAATTCAGAAAGGGCTGAAATTTGGTATACTAAGATGTTTTTAATTTGTTAATTTAATTTGTTAATTGTTAAAAGTGTTTATAAAGATTTAAAAAAAATATATATATATTTCTTGAAGGAGAAGTGACAGTTGGGAGTGGTTGGTGGTTGCCGGGGGTGACAGTGGGGAGTAGTTGGTGGTTGCCGGGGGTGACAGAATGAGAGGAGTGTGATACTCAGGACCGCTGAGAGAGATCCCTGTGTCTGGATAGACATCTGGATAGATGTGGCGATGAAGATGAAGGATGAGGTGATGGAGAAGAATGATGAGGTGGTGACATGTGGACAAAACCACGTTAAAAAAGGGCGCTTACGTCGGGAAGTAACGCTCTTCCCCTGAGGAGGCCTGGGCTACGGCCCAAATGCATGACAAGAACCTTTTTAACACCTTAAGTAGCTTGATTTGACTAGAATGCATGAGTATCATGCACGGGTTAACTTGTATATATATATATATATATATATATATATATATATATATATATATATATATATATATATATAAAATTTTCTCCATGAAATACATTTATTAGGATGATCTTAATGTCTGCTGATTCATAAAATACATTTTGACAGTTGCTCCCCATAGCAAACACTGATTCCAAATACAAACATTTTACACAATACCCAGTAACAATTAAAAATACCTACTAAATAGACAATTGAGACGTTTTGATCTCCTCACCAAGCAGTACAGAAAGGAAGCAAGATGGGAAATACAAAGCACAGATTTGGGGACTTGGTATGCTAATCCTGTATATCTCACAAATTGAACTATTTATACATTTACTGCCTTCATAACATAAAACTATTCTATATCTGTAAAATCAGCATGCAATCTCTTTTTTATCTAATTCTTGTCTGATTGTAAACCCTGAACACTAGTCATGTGTATATGATATCCTCTTCTTTATGTAAAGCAAAATATTCATAAATGTACTGCAGACATCGCTGCTCGTGTTCAAAGTAAACATAAGATTCAAGTGGCTCTGTACCACTACTTCCTTTTGGCCTTTTGGACCTGAAATGTGGGTTAGAGACAGGAGGAATGTGAGCTGGTAAGTGACTGCCTCCTTTTGACAGGCTTCCCGAGATTTATGGTGTTTTGCTATGAGTTTTACGATACACCAAGGAGTCTAAACTTTCTCGAGGCTTGGCCAAGCCCTAGACAAACAGAATGGATTTGTGAGCACTCTGGTAGATGACACATCCATCATCAACTATGGTGGCACTGTAACCCGCAGAGTGGGCAGGAAAGAAAAGAGCACAGCTCTTCTACCCACTTAACAGCCCAACCCTACAGGGCCTCCCTGCCTCAGATCCTTTTTAATAGGTGTGAAAACTCCAACATACATTTTTATGGGGTGTGAATGTCCTTCTTAAATAGTGCAGCCCGGGGGAGAGAGCAAGAAGCCTAGCTATGGAATCTCCAGCACAGGAGAAAATCCTTTAGCAAAGCAGGAAATAAGATAGGCAATCTGGTGTATATGGGGGGAAGAGGTTTTCTTTGTGTTAAATAGAACCCTTACTCTGCACACCCAAATTTGTCAAATGTATGAAAAGATATATCAAATACAGGAGCAGACTTTAGATACTAAGGGGTCTATGTATTAAAGTGTGATCAGCTATTAAAACGGAGAAAACTGCAGTTTTCTCTGTAAAATTGCAATCACAAAATGTATGGTATTTGGCAGGAGAAATCTTTGATTTCTCCTTCCAAAAACCATACATTTTGCGTTTCTTAGCGCAGTCCCCATAAATTAATATTTGGACGGTGAAGTTCTACAATGCATCAAGCTTTGAAAAGCTTTGCATTTTGCAGAAAGGTAATGCCACCTCGGGTGGCGTTACCTGTCATTTTCTATGGGAACCAGCTGAAGCCTCTCAGGCTTCGCTGGATCCCTCACCTGTGGAAGTGGTATGCGCATGCATAAAGCTCTACGTCCATTCACCAGCAGGAAAAATAAGAAATACAGTTTAGAGGAAGGACTTCTCTGGGGTTAACCTATGTAGCCTAGGCATGGTATATTTCAGTGGTGCTTAAATATCCATCACTGCAATTTGCAGCGATGCATAATGATTGGCACAGCATGATTTTAATGCATAGACTCCTAAAATCATACTATACATAAAAACATATGTGCATTAGGCTATAATATTGCTATGTAACCTGAAATAAATATGAGAATCTTAGAACATTTTCTTCAAACTGTGAATGCCCATCTACCACAATAAGGTGACTTCATTCACCTAACAATTAGTTTATATAACACATATATACATCTGCATACATCTTATAGATATTGATGGTAAAATTGCCATGACTTTTGTCAAGCTCTCAACTAGGTCATACCATCAATAACTTTAACTGGCAGGCAGATGCAACAGAGATAGGTATGTATCCTGTTATATAAATAAACTGTTAGTGTAGAACAAAGTTAAAGTGGTTTAGATCAATGTAACATGGCATGTAAAAGACATGCAGTAACAATGCTACAAGATGTATGCAAATGATTAACTGAATAATGGCATTCAACACTGGCATTGAATAACGGCGATCAATGATGTTAACATATTACAGTGATAGCATTGATGAATAATAATAACAATAATAATAATATTTCTGAGGATGAAGACAATGATGTGGGTAGTAGTCCCAGTATAACTAATGTTTGGTAGAAAAACAATAATGAGAATAAACACTGATAAGTGCAAAAGATGAGTGGAGGAGTAGTCCCAGCAGTGTGGGGCAGCACAAAGCCAAGCCTCTAGCTCAAGCAGACCTTAGCACTGGTGGTTAGACCCATTTATAATGCAGTATAGTATATAGTGGGTGAGTCACACTTCTCGTGGACACTGACATTTCTGAAACCTGGAGGGATCCTGAAACACGGATCAAGGGTCTAGATGGTTCTCCAGCAACTCTGCTCTATAGGCTGTGATATAGTAGTAGTAGTAGCTGTGTTCTTGTATTAATTGTAAGCTATACAGACCTTTGCTGCGCAGTCTATACTGGAGCCATGCTGGCGGTTTGGACACTGCACAGTTACAGGGGGAAATTAATTTCAGTCCCTGCCCCATTGGAGGTTACATACTAAATACACACACACACACACACACACACACACACACACACACACACACACTTACTTAATAGCAGCCAATTAACCTACAAGTATGTTTTTAGAGTGTGGGACTAAACCGGAGCACCCAGAGGAAAGCCACGCAAACACCATGAGAACATACAAACTCCACACAGGTAAGTCCTTGGTCGGTAACTGAGCTCACAACCCCAGTGCTGTGAGTCAGTAGTGCTCATAAAATAAATAAGAAAAAGCATTTGTTGAATTGTTGGTGCTAGTGTTTACAAATAAACACAGTTATATTTAGATGTGGGTTTTGTTTCTTTGAAAGCCACCCTTGCCCTTCCAGGAATAGGTATAGAGGGCATTGAGGGGGTGGAACAACTTCTAATGGTATGCCCACCACTATGGCTCGGACTCCCTAAAGTTTTGGGTACAGGTAAGCAAAGGCAAAGTGTTTTTTTTCTTTTATACTGCTTGAGAGAATTTAGAACCAGTGGGAAACTGACAGTGGATGACACCACAATAGAATTGATTTATCTTACTGTGGCCAAATATCAGGCAACAGCAAGTACGTCCCAGACTCAACTCATATCACTTCAATGCTTATCCTAGGAGCTCCTTGCAGCTGAATTAAGTGCACCAATCATATAATCAATGCATGTTCTTCACCCATTGGTGGACTGACTCTGTCTACTTATGTTTGCTCTGCCTATCATTGCAATGCCTTGCCTACTTATGTATTAGCTCCACCTACTGTGACAGGCTCCACCTACTGTAACAGGCTCTGCATGCCATTGCTGTGACTCCACCAATCATTATGTGTTGCATTGGGCCTTGCCTACTACCGATTTGGCTAGGACTAATGGTGTGCTATCCCCACCTATATTTGTGTTGGCCCCTCCTACATGATGTCACTTTCAGAATTTTTGGCATTTTAACTTTCCAATCAGCCCCTGCATATGTTTATGTATAGACAGTATATTTTGCCAATATATATATATATACGCTACTATGTGCCAATATACAGTATATCAACTGCCTATGTGTATACAGAATCATGTGCTTATGTATATACAGTATGATGTGTCTATGTAAAAAGACAGTATTATGTACATATGTATATACAGTATCATGTGTATTTATATATATATATATATATATATATATATATATATATATATATATACACATATATATATATATATGCACACAGTATTAAGTGTCGATGTATAAACAGCATCACATGTCTATGTGTATATGCAAAATTATTTGGACTCTTAATAAAAGCTAAAAAAAGCATAAGCACTGTAAGCGAAAAATGCATTGGGGTTTGCTGGGTATACCTAATCCAGACTTGATGTATCTATTATTTCCTAATAAAGACTTTTATCTAGATCTGATTAGAATATTATGAAGCGTTACACTCTAAATTAAATTTTAACAAACAGATGAATTAGCTCCGATTAGCCCCTAGACATAGTGGAGCAATAATAGGTAGAGATCAATTCACTCAATTTACTAAAAGTTAGAGACAATACAGGCTGGGAATCAGGATAGACACTGAAAGCAGTAATTTCAACCCTGAATAACTAATTCAGATCCAAGATTCGATTGGTTGTTGCTGATATATCTATACCTATAATTGTATAAACCGTTAAAGATTATATAATTTATTCAAAATGTACAAAATGCTGCTATGAGGACAAAAAAGTTTAGTTAGGAGCCATAAACAGGTAAGTGAGACAACAGCATAACTCAACCTAAGATACGTCTATTAGAAATTATACATATAGTAATATTGAGATTAAAACGGTATTCCCAGAAGATTTTAATATTAAATTAATTTCCGACTTCACCTTTAGTTATTTTGCTGATTTGATTATTTTGATTTTAAGTATATACAAAAAAGGAAATTTTTAAATTGATTGGGATTTACAGTCATTAGTCTGTGTCAACATAATTTGCCTACACAATGTAATAAATGTGCTATGGCTGTTGGTACTTACACTCACAGGTACTCAGATGCCCCTAGATCTTAAACTCAGTGTAGTGGGAGCTTATGTACAGAAACCGTAGCGCAGGTGGGAGGAGTAACCGGAAAACAAGAGACTAACCAGGAACAGTCCAAGGGTCTTGGGTCCGAAGCAATCAGAATAACAAGGGACAGGCCAAGGGTCAAAGCAGGGGCAAACAGCAGGATCCAGAACATGCCGAAGTCACAACAGGTATCAGTCAGATTACATGTAGAGTATACACAGGTATGTGGAGCAGGTCAGCAAGTGTGTGAACAGTGGTGAGAATGAGAACGTTCCATTGCCTTTATGACAGCCTGGATGAGGAAGCGGAAGTGACATTACGACTGTCATGGCAACAGTCTGGACGCATTGCAGTATAAACAGATGAGCCGCGGTGTGTGACAAAATGCATTACAAATAATAAAGTGTATGTTTCTTGATGTTACAATTATGTTCGTTCACATATAGACAAATGATTGTTTTCATGAAAGTCCCAATAAGGTAGTTAATCCAGCTGTGAGAGACTGAAAATGCTGACAGAATAATCAATGGAAAAAAATAACTGCATAATCTTTTTATTGTTTTAAAAAATAATTTTGCCACATGTTGTTGCAGTTCTAGATAAATGTATTAGGGTACAGACAGAGTATCAGTAGTGACATTCTTTTTTAATAATTAAAATGTTAGCAGGCGTGACGTGAAGTGGCGGGTGGCTTATCATATATTTTCAAATGTGTATAACTGAGTCTACTGATTTTTACATACAAGAATAACAGCATTTTTGCTGGTTCACAGAGGTGTGCTGGGCAATATTTCTGTGTGTGTTTGTTTTCTAGACAACCCGTCCATTTCTAGCACCTGTTGATTGAACCATTTGCATATTCTGTATTATTCTCTATGGGATCAGTAGCTAATATTGAGTGCTGGTCTTTCTATTGCCATTTCGGTGTTTCTTGTGGTACCTCCGGGTAAGATAGCTCGTTTTTTAGAGTTAGGACAACTCTATTAGCAGGAGAACCGTGAAGTGGTGAGTGGCTAAGATTTGCAGCTAAGATTCATTCCTTTTATGTACAAATTAGAGATGCTCAGGCTTGGTTCCCCGAGAACCGAACACACCCGAACTTAGCAAATCCGAGAACTAAGTTGAGCCGGCTCGGTACTTTCGCGCGCCCTCGGAATTGAAAACAAGGCAACACCTCATCATTACATCGTCGGATCTCGCGAGTTTTGGATTCTATAAGTACCGCCCTCCACAGCAATCCAGCGCTATTTCACAGAGGGACACAGAAGGGGTAGCACAGTTCTTGGCAGTTTCTAGTGCAGTTGGGCAGCAACATAGGTAGAAAAGAATGAGGAGGGGTAGCAGTGTTGTCAAAAGTCTCCAGTGACATTCAGGAGATTTCCATTGCTAATTGTCATTGCTGAAATAGAAATAATAGGTCTGGCAGGCTTGGTCTTCTAAGTCTGCAGTCACATTGTACTGTGTTATATAGGTAACACACAAAGAGGAGAGCTCCATTGCTCCATTGCTAATTGTCATTGCTGAAAAAGAAATAATAGGGCTGGCAGGCTTGGTCTTCTAAATCTGCAGTCACATTGTATGGTGTTATATAGCTAACACACAAAACAGGAGAGCTCCATTGCTCCATTGCTAATTGTCATTGCTGAAATAGAAATAATAGGGCTGGCAGTCTTGGTCTAAATCTGCAGTCACATTGTACTGTGTTATCAAAATGGATTCACAACAGTGCACAGAAGACCGAAGCTTTATTGAGACAGACACAAATATAGGGAAGAGTGCATAAATTAAGGCAAGGCATTCAACAAAACTTCAAACAGCGATGGGGGAATGGGTTGGAGGGGGTAAGGAAGGGGGAGACACACGCCCAAGGTTTTATTGAATAAACAGACACAGAGGGGGAGAAGGAGAAGAGGGAGACAGAAAATGAATCATCTTCCTCTTCCTCAGGACTGTCAATGGTGTTATAGTCTCTTAGTAGGCTGTGGATCAGCCTGCGACAGCCCTGAATGGTCATCTTCTCCCTTTTCAAGATGAGCCGATTCCTGGCAAGCCAAATAGTGTCCTTAAAGCAGTTAATAAGGCACCAGGCCTCCTGGATTGCCCCAATGGTGTGAGTCCCAGGAAATAATCCTTAAAATACCGAATGGTATGAAAGGCAAGTTCTGGGCACACTGTGCTTAAGTTTATGTTCCAAGGCATCCAACAGTGCCTGTGCAGTGGGGCAGTCCCAAAAAATACGCTGTGCTGTTTCCCTTCTGGTAATGCAGAAGGGGCAGTGGACATATCTGCACAGGTTCTGGGAGTGCATGAATGTCCTGAGAGGCAGACCGCCCTGGTTAGCCATCCATGCAATGTCTTTGTGTCTATTAGTCAGCCTCTTAGAGGCCACATTCTCCCACACATGTTTTGTTATTGCAGCAGAGAGCCCTGGTACAGACTCCATAATGTCTTTAGCTCTGGTGAGCTTATGGACAGTTTGGCTTCCACAAGTCTGTCTTTAGTCCATCTAGATGATGCTCCCTCACAAATTGTCCAACATCCAGGTAAAACCAAGGTGTAGTCCAGTTGTAAGGAAAGGAGCTGTCCCATATTTCCCAACCAAGGGTCCTCCAAAGAGACGGGAGTAAAAAGCGAGATATGGACTTCCCAGCAGAGCAAATGTTCTTTTCAATTCTGCAGATGCAGTTGCAGAGAAAGAAGGCGCTCAGCATGGTGGGGATATCCAGGATCCCTTTTTCACCTTTGAGGTGCTCCTTGTACATGACCGCCCGCTTCACTCTGTCCATGTATTAGCTGTGGAATTACCACAGTTATCCAAGGAACGGCTGGACTGATCAAATGAACCATAACTGCTTTCATGATTCATTATCAGTTTCACTGTACCAGCCATGTGCTCAGGGTGACGGCTATCTCCTTATCATCATCTTCCAAAGCTTTGTCTGTAGGGGCTAGTGACACACCCATTTGTTTTCTCAGGTCTCTTAGCTGTTCTTTAAACTTTAAAATGTATCATCCTGCCTCAGGGCCTCCTCTGTATTATTCTTCTGAAGCGCAGTGTATCTCTCATGTACAAGCTCTCTTAAATCCGGGATTTCATCAGGTGGGTCATGTTTTAACTTAAGTACGGCCTCCTCAACTGCGTCTATATATTGGTTTAAATCTCTGTTCAATGCAGCATATTCCAACATGACAGATTCCATGCTGCCCTCATGTTCCCTGTCACAGTCTGTCTGAAGCAGATCTATTGCCACTCCAGTTGTAATATCCATTCCTGTGTTTACATAAGTTTGGCAGTTCTTCAGGGATGACAGGGAGGTATCCACAGAGGAAAAGGAGATTAAAGATGCAGCACGAACAGACATGGTTTAATAATGTAGAGTTTATTCACAGCACTGTTAGGCTTAAGGCAGCTAAGCTATTGTTAGCTTGATTTGTGGGGGCCCAAACAAACCAAGCACTTCAGGCACAAAAGTGGCACTCCTTGTCACTTGAGTGCTTGATTTGTTAACTGTACATGTCCTATTCAATATCTTACATAAGGGTGGATGGGAGGGCCAAAGGACAATTCCATCTTGCACCACTTTTCTTTTCTGTCACTGCTGTGTGGCAATGTTTCCTAGATGTGCTATGAACTGCCGTGTGTTTGTGCCATTGCTCTGTCGGTTACCATCCAGCCAGGTCGCTGCAGTATTCAAATGACTTGAAATTAGTGTTATTGAGGTTAATAATAATAATGTAAGGGAAAAAAGAGCAAAATTATGTGATTTTAGCAAAAAAAATAGGGATTTTAGAAAAAAATAGGGATCCGAAACTAATAACCAAAACATGCAAGGGCGGTTTTGCCAAAACCAAAACCAAAACACAAAATTAATCCAGATCCAAAACCAAAACCAGAACACGAGGGTCAGTGAACATCTCTAGTACCAATAGAAGAGCAGCATTTTCATTGGTTCACAACAGTTTGCTTGGAGATTTTTTTGTGTAAATATCTAAGCATGCCTTTACACTGTATAACTAGCTTATAAAAGGTGCCCCCCCCCCTGTTTAGGTGACCAATGGGGGGGGGGGGCATGTGGAGTTTTCCTTCTGTTACAAAACGCATAATATAAAAATAAAACAACATAAATACGTACATTTTGGATCCATCATACATAGCAGTTATGTCTGTAAGATGGCTTTCCCCTAGTAACTGTAAGCAGCAGTTTAAGTGCTTTGAAAGCATTTGTTTACATATATATTACACATATGTACAGTACATCGTAAACTTTATTTCACAATATCAACATACTTGTTATGTATTAGAAAGTAAACAAGAACATATTATACTGTAAATATTTGTCTGGAACATTCAACACCACTTTGTCTCAAGTTCCTCCAGTTGTTATCACAGCAAGCAGGTCCACATATTTTTATTTTCAATACTACAAGAATGAATGCAAGTCTAAACATGTATGTAATTAACCCTTTCAATATAAGCTAAAGTTGGACACGGTCATTTCTTCAGAGAGCAATGGTCTAAATAAATTATAATAAACTATAGGAGCCTTAGAAGCGGGGCCATCTGTACAGCTGAGATTCTGCACTGCCAAGAGATTGAGTATTTGGACCAGGTATCCAGTAAAACTTTAATAAGGGCTGGATAATTTGCTTTATATCATGAAGTGTATGTAGATGTAATTGTAATGCCAAAATTAAAACCCTTCATAGACTTCCAAGAAAAAGTATAAATGTATTTCCAAAGTTTTCCTTTTTAAATGAAAATATATTTCACATTATCACATTCACATATTATCCGACTGTATATCCATTTGTCAGATACTCACACCCCTGGCTTCTACAGTATTCAATGCTAATTTTACCTGCAGGAGAAGTTTGACGTTCAAGTTCATCAACACAGTGCTTTCCTGTGTCTAGATCTCTGAGTGGATGGCTGGATAGCCGTCCAATCAGAGATTTCCACATAAGAAGTGCTTGAGCTCTTGAATTTCAAACTTAACCTGCCTCCTCCGCAGTGGTGAACTTCTGGTGTAAAATGGAACCATGTTTCTTCATAAAAATGTTATCTGTAATAGTGACTTTCAATGGTTTTTGGGTAATTTTCGAAAATTGGCCCTGCGTTGGCAACATTGCAAGTCTGGAAATCACATCAGGGTTCCTGGCTTAAGGGTCCTTAGGGTCCTATTTTGTCTACTTAGATAAAATAGTAGTATTACCCTCTCATCCCATAGGGGTGAGAGGGTAATACAACTATTTTATCTGCGTGTAGAAATCTTCTTTTTCTCTAACATTTTCTCATCGTTATCTCTAACTTTAATGCTATACCATATTTATCACACCCCTATTTTTTGTGACAGATCTAGCCAAGCACTTTGATACATAAATGTGTTCTAACGCATTGGTTGAAAATCACTGCCCTGTAGCTGATGTCTTTTTTCTTAATCATACAATTTTGCTGAATATATACTACCATTAAACTGGTAATTTGTATTTAATGATAATGATTATATTGTTGTTTACATAGTACCACACAATATATAGAAACTTGAATTGAGGAATTTATACAAATGGTATTGATTTAAATGTCAAGATTAACTTAAATTTGGGATACAATTTCCAGAAGTATAGTATTTTATTACCCATGACAAAGTCTGTGAGACAGGAGTGATAAAAGGAGTCACATTAGTCTGAGATAAGTACATAATTTAACCATGAAAGAGGTTAGTGGAAGACCCATAAGTCACAACAATGTCTTCTCAGTGACTGCTGAGTAAATGTCAAGTTAATGTGGAGAATGAATGGTGATGATATTTAAACCTAGAACCCTAGCAGATGTGCCAAAACAGGCATCTCTGATCCACGTTCCCATAGGCTTACGTTAGTATTTTATGTACCTATATGATATTTTTGAGAATACATTGCGCTACAGAAATGGTTTTTCATTATCAGTTTTAGGGGTATATTTACCAAGACCCCTCCTTGGTGACACTGGCTGCCAGCAGTAAGAGGAGTATCTCTCCGTGGCAGGCCAGTGAAGGGTGCTTCTGCACATGCCCAACTTGGGCGTCCAATTCCCTATTTAAAAAGAGAAAAGAAAGGTTTGCATTTAAAAAAACAGATAATTTGGGCCATTCTTGACCATGGCCTTATCTGTGAGGAGTTTGTATGTTCTCCCGTGTTTGTGTGGGTTTCCTCCGGGTGCTCCGGTTTCCTCCCACACTCCACAAACATACTGATAGGTTAATTGGCTGCTATCAAATTGACCCTAGTCTGTCTGTCTGTGTGTGTGTGTGTTAGGGAATTTAGACTGTAAGCCCCAATGGGGCAGAGACTGATGTGAGTTCTCTGTACAGCGCTGCGGAATCAGTGGCGCTATATAAATAAATGGTGATGATGATGATGATAATGATGAAATCTAATATAACTGGGGATCAGTCAGTACATTTCCATATTCTATCAATATATTGACCCCCTGCCTACAGTGCACTTTTAAAATCGTCATGCATTACATAGGAAAGTGTTATAATTACCTGAGCATTACAGGGCTTATATAGAGTTGGACACATTTGTGCACCGAACAAACACAGAAAAAGATGCACCATAGATCAAGCGCATTTACAGTTATTTGCTCAGTCAGATGCATGTCTAGATGCATCCAGCTGTACAACACTAGCAAAGGTGTACGTCATGATTAACCATTGTATATAGTTATTAGAGATGGTCACTGACCCCCGTGTTTTGGTTTTAGATTCGGTTTTGGATCTGGATTACCGTCATGTTTTGGTTTTGGTTTTGTTTGGTTTTGTTTTGCTTTTTTGTTATAAAATCAATGTTTTTGGGCCTAAAATAACCCAATTTAGTGCTCCAACTGTTTCATAGCTAAGTAATCTAATTGTAGAGGTGATAAATCATCCAAAAAACAGTTTAATTCCTGGTAGGTAGGCCTTCATTTATTCTACACACAAAACAGATTGTTTTCCTCTCCATCTTTATATATTGGCAATGCAGCCATCGTCTTTGGATGTATATTACACCCTACACTTATAGTTAAATATGTAAAGAAATGGAAAAAGGCAGTTTGCTTTCTGTCTCTATAGGTCCCCCTCCACTTGTTTAAAAATCCAAAAAATTCAGCCGTTATAGACTGTACAATATTAATTGGGATCTGCCACTACTAGCCAAAGGTGAAGGCCTCATTCTCTCTTTGCCACTGCGTGTGTAGAATGGCATGTTGGCAATTTTTTTTTTATTGGCACTTAACTTTTGCTCAGTAACACTTTTTTTTCGCTTCAACCAAGTAAAAAAAAATGTTGTTTTTTGGACTGATTTCGAAACACTCTGTAGTTTGACATCGCCTTGCCCAGATGACGTACTGAGAACACTAACATCAGGACTGGTGACAGAACCTGGTTGCTCATTCTGCTCATATGTGGACTGCGTTGAATCCATTCTCAGCCCAAAGCACTTGTAGTGCTAAAAATTATTTGGTAAGATACTGCTGACAGATAGTAATTTTGACAGTCAGAAATATTTATGCACAATTAGGGGGGACACCCCAAAAGCACTGGGGAGTGCTAAAAATTAGTTGGAAGATACTGCTGACAGATAGTAATTTTGACAGCCAGAAATATTTATGCACAATTAGGGGGGACACCCCAAAAGCACTGGGGAGTGCTAAAGTTTAGTTGGTAGATACTACTGACAGATAGTAATTTTGACAGCCAGAAATATTTATGCACAATTAGGGGGGACACCCCAAAAGCACTGGGGAGTGCTAAAAATTAGTTGGTAGATACTGCTGACAGATAGTAATTTTGACAGCCAGAAATATTTATTTGTCAGCCTGTGACTACACCCAGCTCTCTCCCTCTGTCAAATGGCGATGGATTGCTGTGGAGGCGTGTATTTATAATCTTGAAGTATCGCGAGAACCGAGCCCCGAGATCCGACGACGTCATGATGACGTTCGGCCTCGATTTGGATTAGGAGCGGGCGGGAGAGTACCGAGCTACTCAGCTCGGTACTCGGATACCCAATGTTCGTGTGGGTTCGGTTCTCGGGGAACCGGACCCGCCCATCTCTAATAGTTATGCCCCTACAGATGTGATTTGACAGTGTTAGTAGTAAATGTGAAAGTTGCATCAAACCATGCATACACTGTATATTAATGTACTTAAGCAGGGCCTGATCAACCACTAGGCTGACCAGGCTGCAGCCTGGGGCGCTGGGTCCCGGGGGGCGCTGCCCTGTGGGTATTTTTTTTTGGGGTGGGGGAGGGGGGGTCGCCGCGGGGGGGTGGAGGGCTCGACAATCAAAAGCAGTGGTGGTCAGTGGTTAGCAACACACAGCCAATCGCCAGGCTGCCTGTTGCTGTGCAGCAGACAGGAAGCAGGACGTCTTCACTTCCTATCTGCTGATCTGAGGAGAGGAGCGACGCTGGCACAACTACAGGTAATTGAAGGGGGGAACTGCCCTGCATATCTATAGGGAGGGGGGGAACTGCCCTGCATATCTATAGGGAGGGGGGGGGAACTGCCCTGCATATCTATAGGGAGGGGGGGGACTACCCTGCATATCTATAGGGAGGGAGAGGGGGGACTGTCATGCATATGTATAGGGAGGGAGAGGGGGACTGTCATACAAATCTATAGGGTGGGAGGGGGGGGGGCTGCCATGAAAATCTATAGGGAGGGAGAGAGGTTGATATGTATGAAGGAGGGCAGAGGAGGGGGGCTGATATATGTGACTGGGGGAGTTTTGATGTGATGGGGGGGATAGCTAGCTAGCAGAGTGGAGGTAAGGAAAATAGCTGCAAGGGGGATGGATGCAGGATGGGAGGTAAAGAAAATGGCTGCAGCAGGGGTTAAGGAAAATGGCTGTGGGGGGGGTTGTGGTTAAGGAAAATGGCTGCAGGGGGTATTTAAAAAATAGAGCAGCTTTGGGGGGCAGAATCTCATGATTGTGTGGTGGTCACATGGGTGGTCTCAGCAATCACTAGAATACTAAATATTAGTGAGATGGGGCTGGTAGAGGTTTGTATTTGATTGACAACAAATATTCAGATATTGCTTATATATGCCTGTCCAATGGGGTACTTTTAGCTGGCCATAATTGAGTGTTTTGTTTTAACTAAAGGGCCTAATCATTCAGGGTTTGCATTATAATACATTTTTGTATTTTCAAAACAGGACGCCAACTTTTCAGAAGCCAGCGAGAGGATAACAAAGTTGCAAGAGAGAAGAGCAAGAACAGGTAAGAGACAATGGCACAATCTGTCTAAGTTTGAATGCTGGAGAATACACCTGAACATTCATATTCAGGAGTGTTCCTATACACCTATATATTCGAAGGAGGGGGGGGGGGGGGGCGCTGCGGCCGTATTAGCCTAGGGCGGCCAGAACCCTTAATCAGGCCCTGTACTTAAGTGTCATATACGCAAGCAGTGCTGGTTAGGAAACCTAGTAGGGAATGCCTATAACACTGACTTAGTGACATCGCTTTGTTTCATTTATTTTCACCACAGCACCGCTGACATGGAAGGACAGCAGCTGGCAGCTTCTTATCTGAGAAGTTGCCAGCTGCTTCTCCTTCACGTTGGTAATGGGCTTTGGAGAGCAGTGCTGGGCTGTGATGTCATAGTTGTGGTTGTGGTTGTGGCCGTCACCCTGTGCACAAGTGAAATTAGTGTCTTGACAGTGTTATTAATGAATGTGTATGTTGTATGTTCCACATAAAATGTGACTACATATAAACACAAATACAAACTGTCCTGCAGTAATCCAAATGGAAATTTCAATTAAGTAATGTAAATAGACGGACGAAACATCATGTAGTATAACACTATTGAATAAAGTACTATCAGCTGTAGTTGTTAATACGCAACCCGCCAATCAGTAGCATCTATGCATATTTTTTTAGTGTGCATGTACAGTACGGAAATTCAACAGTAGTTCTACAATGAGTTCATTTGATACTTGTCCTATTTGTACTTTTAACCTTAGAGAAGATACAGTATGTAAACCTTTATGATTTAAAGAGAATTCTGTAAAGGTCATATTATCTGCATACAATATACTGTGTCCGTATATTTTGCTTCTTTTCCTACTTTAAACACTACAATCAATAAAGAGTAATTATCTTTATTGTAGCAGCTTCTCTTATCTTAAACAATTGAGTTATGGACAGCTGCCTGGAGTTTTCTCATCTGCATCTGTTTTTGTGTGTGGAGATAGCCCATTATGGTTTATGAAGTCCAATATACTGTATACATTTTCCAGACAGGGAGTAAGAGATTAAGATAAAAGAAACATAGCTGTCTCCCTCTGGGGAGTACATTCACAGGAGTCTAGGATCCTGTAGCCATTTTTTTATTTTGTGAAATTAGAGTCATGTTCATTTTCAAAATGGACTTACACTGCAGGGAAGACAATAGTCAATGGGTGGCTCAGCAGATGTTGTGGAACTGCAGGTCCCAGACTCAGGTCTTAGCCAAAAAAATGTATCTTGGGTAGATCTGAGCATGGTTTGGGTGTCAGAGCCTTTTTTTATCCTGATTTTCCAACTGGGAATGATGGAAAAGAAGTAAAAGCCCACAGCTACCATAAGCTTCTGACTCACAGGGTATGTTGGGACTTGTAGATCTACAACATCTGGAAAACCACTGGCAAAAAGCAAACATTACTAGTCTACTACCATACTCAAAAGTATAAAAAAAACGCATACCTAGCAACAGAACTTATTTTCTTGGAATTGTCCGTATTTTCAGGACCCAAAAGCGACAGGAACTGTTGGATAGTAAGTCACTTTCTTGTCTAAAATATTATGTCTTGCACGGAGATTGGTTTCTACTGGTTACTGCACCCCACCGTATTTGTGTCATGAAAATTATGCCGATTAAATTAAAAATGCATAGGACAAATATAACAGCAAATAATGAACCCAAATATATAAAATGGTATCACAATGGCAGATTTTGCTGATATTATCCTCTGCTATTCTGTTTTTTCTTGCAGTTAAACTGTGTGTTCATTCTCAAAGAAATGGAAATTTTTCTTTCCTTTCATATAGACTCACACTCAGTGGTTGAAGTGGGGATGTATATTGTGGTATGTCATATCACCACTTCGCCTACTGCCATCTTTGTAACACTAACAAATTCCATCGTGTTTGGCATGATTATATTTTGACCATTTGCAGCGCTGTAATTTTTTTCCTTTGTTTATAATTGTACATAAGCAAGACAAAACCAGCACACAACATTTTTTTGAAGCCGTAAAGCTATAATAAAGTTCTTCTAACATTTTTAACAGTCCATGTCAGTTGCCTCCCCCTGCTACCTACTAATCGTAAATAATGAAGGAAATGGAACAGAGCGCAATGAAGTTTGAAGGCCATGGTGCGACAGTGGCTTTGTTTCGGTTTATGGTAGGGCCCCGATGCACTGCTTTGCCAAGGGCCTATAATGCTGTCAAGATGGACCTGCCACTGCCTCTACATATATATATATATATATATATATATATATATATATATATTTTAAAATGCATGCACACATATACATGGGCCATCTATTTCACAATAAGAATATACATGTTGTAAAAAACAGAGTAAGGGGATTGGTACTGTGCGCTTGGTAAATATTGAAAAAGATGGACATATATTTAAAATATGGGACTGTCCACAGAAATTAAGGACAGTTTGCAACTATGGTAAACATCCTATATGTAGCAACCAGGGCCACCGAGAAGGGGCAAGGAGCGGGTACTAATTACCCGGGCCTGGGCATGTCAGGGGGCCCGGCCTGGGCCCTCGCGCCAACGTTTTTTTTTTTTATTATTTGTTTTTTTCAAAACAATTTTTTTTTTTTTTTTTTGCGGCTGGGGGGGCTCGGTCGTTGGTGGGGTGAGCAGGGTAGTAAAAAAAAAATATTCATACTCACGTGATCGCGGCGCCGGCGTCCCTCCTCTCTGCTGCTCTGTGCTCCATTCAGACTGTCTGAATGCCGGTTGTGACGTCATCATGTCACACCTAGCATTCAATCAGTCTGGAGCAATGGAGCACAGAGCAGCAGAGAGGACCAGAGAGAAGAAAAGGAAAAGGTAAGTAAAGGGAGGAAAACGGGGGGCCGGGGGGGTGTCATAGAGAGGTTAAAAAACGAGGGGGGGCCTGCCATAGAGGGGTTAAAAAAACGAGGACAGGGCCTGCCATAGAGGGGTTAAAAAACAAGGCGGGCCTGTCATAGAGGGGTTAAAAAAATGAGGGGGGGGGCCTGTCATAGAGGGGTTAAAGAAAACAAGGGGGGGGGCCTGGCACAGAGGGGTTAAAAAAATGAGGGGGGGTCTGTCATAGAGGGGTTCAAAAAGAGCCTATTGATTTTGATGTGTTAGCCACGCCCCAATGGCGCATTTGCCACGCCCCCAAATGCGTGAAAACACATCCGAAAAATTTTATGGCGGCGCAATTTTTTTTTTACCATACTCGACTATAAGGGGGGGGCCCCATTAATTTGTTGTACCGGGGCCCCGAATTCCTCTTGGCAGCCCTGGTAGCAACTGTAACTATCATGAAATATGTAGAAGTCCAAGCATGGTGGGCATGCTGCGACCATTAGTTCAACAAGAACTAGAGAGGCACAAGGTACCTACATTTTATGGAGAGTGTAAGAAGTGCATACTGTCAAAATAAATGCTCTGGCCTAAAAGTTATCAGCCAATCATACCGGGTGACTATGGTATAACCAACTACTGGGCTCACTTGATCCATTAGTCTCTCAATATATAGAATAGGTCTGCAAACTTCTGTAATATTCCTCATTATATCAGTGTCCGCCACTGTTGCTCACAACAGGATGTGAAATCGAACCACAATCATCATATAGCTCATTTCCTACACTAGGAGAGATTGAACACAGCTTTACTTTTGGAGTAGTATTTCTATGCTAAAAGGTCCAAATACAACTAAATGGCAACTTGATTTATACAAAATATCTACTAGCAACATTCTCAAATATATAAGACGCCATAACAGAAAAGATATAAAAAAATATTTGTGCTAAAGCTTTGATCGTGTGGGAAGATTTTTTTCCTTGTCAATAATTATATAAGAAATAATATCACCAGTGGCGGAGTGATAATGAGCTACTTTGGTGATACTGACCCAGAGCGGTAAGGGATAGATCACACTGTCCCCCAAAGCCTCACACAGCCCCAGTTTTCAGCCGCGGAGCCTAGGGAAAAATGATTGCATGGAGCAGCAGCCAGGATCTAGGCATTGGCGGAACTGTAAGGCTCTTCTACCTCCCTAGGTGGCAGCTTTAAACATTTTGTTATTTACAGTTATTTTTCGTAAATGTATTGCAATCTAAGCAATATTTTAATTGTAAGTTTAATTCTCACAGTTCCGCAATATGACCTTTTACCTTTAATTCAATGTTTCACCCCCAAACACACTAATGTACAGTACACATTCCATGATGATGCAGTCTTCATCAGGCCCGGCGCTCCCATTAGGCAACCTTAGGCAGTTTCCTAGGGCGCCGGGACCTGCAGGACTAGATTTTCTAGTCAGCGGTTCAGCGGCACAAGAGAGATGCACAGCAGCGGCGGCGGGGCTGTTTTTCAATGTCCGCATGATCACTGACTGACGTCAGTGATCATGTGATAGTCTGTCCGGCGGTGCCTCTGAGGTATCACTCTGTCTGTCACTGACAGACAGACAGTGTGAATAAAGTTATTCCCCCCTCCTCTCCCCTCTCAGCATGCATCGCAAGGAGCAGCTAGAGGAAGAAAAGGTAAGTGAAATCTAATTTTTTTTTTATTTAGTGTGTTCGGGGTTCGGGGGGCGCGGCGCGACGGCGAAATTTTGCCTAGGGCGCCGAGAACCCTAGCACCGCCCCTGGTCTTCATATGTTATCTACAGAATATGTATCTGCAGGGTATATTGGCAATATTATGAGCTGTGGAATGTACAATCCACCGAATATTAAATTCTGTGTATCTTTGTAAGTGAACAAATGTATAGTGTACATTGAACATATGGTTTTATAATGCATTCAGAGTATTCTATAGATTGTAAGCTTGCGAGCAGGGTTCTCTTACCTATCTGTCTGTATGTATTACCCAGTATTGTCCTATTAATGTGTGTTCCCAATTGTAAAGCGCTACGGAATTTGCTGGTGCTATATAAATAAATGTTGATGATGATGATGATACTATGTGTCTCGTTATAAAACTGTAGTTGTATGATATAGTCAGAAAAAAATCTTCATAGTTCTACAAGTGCCAGCATACCCACTTTATGGCTGCAAGGGCTTGCGGTAACCAAAAGTGCCACATACAAAATGCTATTTTTTTTACTTTTAAAAACTATTACCCCAACGCCCACTACTCACAAGTGTTGGGAGAGGCTGTGTTTTTCTGGGGCAGCAATTTTTTTTTTGTAGTCCCGATTCACCTAGGGAATTCACCCCTGTGCTGAACAAGCTGGGGCTGTGTCATATTATGACAGGAGGCCCCACACTGAAGGTTTCCCTGTTATAGTATGGCAAGCTAGCCTGTCATAGCCTAATGCTGGTTACAGCTTTTCCAAAGGACACCAGTCTGTTCGTGTCTCTGCAATAGAAGTAACTTAACTAGCCCAGGCTATGATTGCTGGTGCTTAGATCACTTTTAGGGAGCTTCATTTTGTAAAAATGATTTAATTATTTTTCTAGATAATAAAGTAAAAAAATTTTTTAAAATATGCTTACAAAATCCTATAATATATATACGATCAATAAAGAAAGCACCTATGAGCTTCAGAGGTGAATTCGCATTTAGTCAATCAGAAGCTGGTAGCTAGTGCTGGCAGCCATCATCATATTTGGTGTGTATGTGCACCTGCCCTCTAAAAGTTGGAATAGATATGGCTCCTGACAGGCGTATATGTTGTTGAGATGGATGCTGCTGCACCTTGATGCACGGAGTCTAACGCGCCCCTGGTCTTCTCCAGGGACCCCTGCAAGCATAGGTGATAAACAGTCCGGGATGAATCTGAGCTGGGCAGCGAGGTACCAAGGGAGTTCCAGAAGGACAGTCTAATGAAACTGAGGTCAAAAGCGAACCAGACAGCGGAGTACCAGGGAGGATCCAAAGGGAAGTCAGGATAAGCCGAGATCAGAGCCATAACACGTGCCAAAAGAAATGTCCAGAAGAGTAGTCAGCGAGCCTGGTAAGGAAGCCAAAAGGAGCATCAGAAAATGCAGGTCAGCACTGGAGTGGAGGGAGGACTAAATGCTCTGGCACCCTAAAGGTGCCAGAGTCCAGTTTATATAGAATGACAATTAGGAAGATTGTATGGCAGTGGTGATGTCACGCGCCGCCATAGAGTGAAACTAGCGTCCTTCCCAATATTCCCCTGCATATGCACAATGCTTGTTCTCGTGGCACAGTGCAAATTTGTGTATTTTACGCTATGCAAATGTGCATATGTGCAACTCAGCATCAGGCCCATAATGTGCATATAAGACCAACTGTATGATATACATAGAATCAGGGGAGGGCTGGCAAATTTCAGCCCGGGGTGCAAGACTCGACTCAGCAGCCTATTTTAAAAGAAAAAATGCAGGTGACCCAGCCCAAGGTAGCCCACTATGGGATCGGTCCAAGGGGGCAGATGCCCCCCTCCCCCAGCCCAGCCTGCCCCTGCATAGAATAAATAATTAGGGGCTCATGTAGAGTTAGACACATTTGTTCCCCAACACAGGAAAAGATGCATGAAGGAGAAACTGCATTTACATGACTATCAAGATGCGTCCAGCTGTACGACACAAGTATTTTTGCCAGGTTTGCGTCAGCAGTAAATAATGTGTATACTTATGCTCCACTATAGCATAAAGGAAGCATAGAAATCATCATCAACATTTATTTATATAGCGCCAGCAAATTCCGTAGCGCTTTACAATTAATAAATAAAGAAAGAAATAAATAAATGGTAATAATAATAGTAATGCGGCTTGACAGTGTTGGTAGTAAATGTTAAAGTCACATTACCCACCACCATGTACACAGTGGGCCTGAGGCTGCAAAATGGGCGGAATTTATGCTAACAAAAGCTAGACGTAAAGGTAGCGTATTTACACCCATATACTAAGTCATATGGATCTTAAGATCTGTGCAGGTATATGCATCTATGTTCCTGCATCCATTCACAATGGCACAAACACGCCTTACTGTATTCGTTCTACATTAGAACGTCTCTGACCCACTTCTCCAGATGAAGGCTGGCGTAATTGGCAGAATCACGCAAATCTACTTAGGTGCATATGTGTGCGCCCACTTTCTGGACATATGCAGAGCGAATTCACACAAGGTATGCTATGCAAACTGGCGTAATACTCACTCTGCATCAGCCCCAATATAATAATATAATGAACTGTTATGTACACAAGAGATAATAATGGCTTGGCAGTTATTAATAAATGCGAAACTCGTATTTACCATATAAAATGTAATTAAATACAAATAAACTCAATTAAATACAAATGTCCATTGCTTTCCCTTTTAAAATGAAAATGTGAATAATCTCACCTGTCACAGACCAAATGGAAATATCAATTAAGTAATGAGAATAAATGGTAGCAACTTCATATAAAATGATTAGTGAGTATCCTCACTCATGATTTAAGTCCAGTCAACTACAACGGCCAATCCACAATCAGAAACAGATAACTAGTTCTGCTTGTGTACTATTGCACCAGGACTCCAGGTGCAACTGCATCCAGGTATACTTAGGTCACAGTTATGTGAACACCCCTTACTATACTCGGCCTACGCTTGCCCACCCTTCTATCCCTGTACCGCCTCTCCAGTGTAAGGAGTCAGAAGTGAAAAATGTGTCAAAACCCGCATAGGGACGTATGTGTACTTTTTATTATGTATCCATGCACAGTGGGAAAATGCATACCTTACGCAAATAAAACAGACATACATCCAACTCTGCCTGATTTGCATAGTGTGCATCATCACAGAAGAGGAGCTATATGATATGCTCAGAATAAACAGTGTACATCTTAATAAAAGAAGAACCATGTGATATGCTAGGAAAAATAGTGTGCATCTTTCCAGAAGAGCAACTGTACAATAGACTGAAAATAATTAGTGTCCATATCCATAGAAAAGGAACTGTATAGTACGTATAGTGTATATATATATATATATATATATATATATATATATATATATATATATATAATGGTGTTTGAAGCATATAGATGAGTGTAGGACCTGCATATAATGAGGTGCCCTTGAAGCTGGGATGCAGGCTTAAATGTTTTGATCAAAATATGAACTAACACCTCATGTTTTCATTTTGCTAGATACACACAGATATGTAGTGTTACGGAAAAGCGCTAACAATAACTGTCCTTTTGTTTTGTATACATATATGGCCATTTATATTGCAGCTGGTACTATGTATATTATGGGATATACATATATGTGTATGTATATATATAATATATATATATATATATATATATATATATATATGTCTCAAGAGATAATTATATTGTATGGTATGTACTTTTGTGTGGGTTAATCACTCAGTTGGGGCCCAGCGGCAACACAATTTGGAATTAACCCTAATATAGTCAGTGACGGCATGCAGCTCATGCACTTAGTCTGGAGAAGATGAAGTGCTGGCCTGAAAATTGAACTAATAATTAAAACAGAGGCCACGTACGGGCTGTGTGCCCAAAAACACATGTATTTTGTGAGCCATGAAGCAAACTCCTGTAAAAACTTACTGCAAAAGAGTTTATTGCTCTAATAAAAGGTTTTCCCTAACATCCTGTTCCACACAAGATGCACACGCTGTAATAATGGAATTTAATGACTGCAGAACTCTCTGCTGCAACACTACAACTGTGAACTGTCTGGAATGGTGAGACATTGGCTTCATTTTTAAAATGAACGGCTTCAAATAGTATTTCTTTCTGAATCGCTCAGTGACTGTGCAAGTGCATAACCCCGTCTTCAGGCCTGAATTTACATTTTTTACCCACTAAACCCTAGCCACATAGCCAAAGAGCTCCATGGCCCCACCTTTAGTCCTGGCTTGTGTATATGAAATAAAGAAATGTATTCTACTAGTAAACATTATCATTGATTTATTCCAGTAGACATGTTCCCAAATCACCCAACGTCCCAGCTGTTGTACAGACTCAAGGGTATGACTACTGGGATAGCAGCTGCTGTGGGCCCTGGCAGCAGTGGGGCTCATGAGTACTGTACACTTTGTAGCTGCCACCCAATGCGACTACAGGGCCCTGTTCTTCTCTGCAGTTAGCAGGAAGCTTAATTACTGTGACTGCTATACACGGCAAGAGATTTAAAGACCTGGAATTCTGGTCGCATGAGACGGTGCTCTGGGGTTTCAAACTAATTTGTACTGACTAGGCCTGACCTATGTTATGAGGCCTTTCCACTTATCCAAGTCTGTGTAGTTCAAGGGAGTTCAATAAGACTGGAGTTTTTGTGAAAAATTTACCGTGGGGACTGAGTTCACGTAGAAATTTTAAATGCTCAGGGAGTAAAATATTAAAAGAAATCTAGTCTTTGAGCTGCTCCTGGTTTCTAATTATGAAATGCAATGCAAAATATATAAATATTTATCTGTGAATAGAATTAAATGTAAAGATTTTTTCACTCTCCCACCTGCAGGAGATTTGAAAGGAAGTGGTGAGGTCTCTGAAGACGGCACCACGGGACTGTTAGTAGTGATTTAACAGGTTATACAATATCTGCATCCAGTGTGCAGGCAACAGGTATGCTGTAATCTTTCTCATGCTTACAATAATATTAAGCTACACATATTCCAACAGATCTATCAAATTTGTTAATTTTTCTATGGGGCCACATCTGAAAGATTAGCTGCTGAAAGGTCATATCAGACAGGGCAACAAAACTGGTCAGATACAGTTACCAACTGACCTCATTTACAGTCTATCCCAACTGACATTTGAGAGCTCCCAAGCAGATGGTAATCGGGAGCAGTGATCTATTTGGGCCTCGCTGCAGTTTGCAGCCTATTGGGTCTATATTTGCCAAATTGGATGTCAAAATCAAAGCATAAACAGGCACCTTTAGCAAAGTAGCAATCAAGGTGAAGGTCAGAGTCAAACAAATCTTTAGAGATGCACAGTGCAAAAGTGTGAGCGTCAAATCAAAATCCAACGTCCTACCACTTTAGAGACGCCACAGCATTAAATAAACCTTTCCATTTTACTCCTAAAATAAAGCTCTGTTTAGCCTCATCCATGGCTTAAAATAATCATGAGAGGGTGGAGACATGGGGACTGTCTCTTTAATAAGTGGCAATTTTGTATGTATGATACACTTGATAACATTGCTCAGAATGCAATGTAGCACGAATCTGCAAAACCGGTTCCATTAGATGTGTAGGATGAGGCTGACTCTCCAAAAGCTCTGAACTTGTGCAAAATTGAAGTCCTTTTTGCATAGTGAAAGTGGTCATGTGCTGCTCCGCAAGTCAAGGAATACCCCTGAAAATGCATCTTCTCCACCTCTTTTCTAACTTCAGCAATCTTGGTGTCTGACGAAACGAGGGGTAGCTATTGCTCTTGCCTGAGATCCAATATATGAAATAAGACCCTCCAATTAAGTAGGCAGAGGCAGAAAATGCCACCATAAAGGATGGGGGCTAAAGACTGAATAAAAAGCTGCATTTAAAGACCAGAGCAACTGAGTGACCTGGAAGAACTGAGAGTCAGGACTGGCAAGGAATTACGGTTCCACTGAACTGACTGAAGATTGGAGTGTTATGGAAGGAAAGCGAAAATTAAGCAGGCTTCTTCATTCCACAAGAATCCATGAGGGTCTGATGAAGATGTGTGTCTGCAAAACGCAGAGTGATAGGGAAGTTGGACCACTGCCTTGCTGGCACTCTCAGAAGAGAAACTCCAGTGTTAGGGGTTCAAGCTTGACCAGGAACCCTAGGACGGATGACCATTAACAGGTATAGTGAGTGTGTGCCTATATGCAGTGTTTGCTTTGTCTTAACTATGAACTGTGGCAAATGTTTAAACATGCTGTATTCAATATTCAATAAAACTGTGATTTATTCATTTGGATACTTCCCTGGGTGTGGATGGTGTTCTCACTTCCATGATACTGGGAAAGAGCAGTGGGTTGAAGTTAGTGTTTTGGCCAAATCCGACCGTCTGCCTGTACAAATTGCTGATCCTCTTCAAAAGTGTTTATCTTGTCCTACAAGCCTATTTTCCGTAACAGAAATCTAGGTGCTTCTGCACTGTGGAGCAGTTTGGGTGTTCGGAAATGTCCTTCATGGGAGTCAGTTATTTTGTCAAGTGAACCAATATTCAGCCTATCAGTTGTCCAGTCTCTAGTAACATCAATTATTTGGCTGTATTCTCATGAACATTGATAAGTCACGTGCTATTCAAAATAAACTGTAAATGCATCCACATACGCTTCCGGTCGGACAAACAACAAGGATGTTATTGTTGGTGAAATCTAACGTATCTTATCACCAGTGGGGATTACCGCCAGCAATAGCAGTGCTATCACCGCCAGAACTTCAGTGATGTACAGGTCAACACATTATCACCAGTGAAGCCACATTGCTCAGCAGCCCTAAGGATACTTGCCCAGACCAGCAAGTTGCCGCTTCAGTGGACCAGTCTCTGGGATATGCACATGTGTGAGCCAGATAACGCATGCACAGTGGTATTATATGCCCAGAATTGGCCTTTCAGATCCACTAGTAAAATATAGGAAAAATGCTCAATAATAAAGAATGTGTTTCAATAATTTGTCTCTGTTATCATCACCTTGAGATGGCAATGACAGAACAAGAATTGCAGTTGTACATGTATCAACTGTAAATAGGCTTCCCCATGTGGAAGTTATCACCGGGGAATCTTGCATTTAATATATAGGGCAAAGCATTGATAAGCTCTACAATTTTTCTCCCATAGATAAATACTTTCCTACTCACTAGTTGTTGTGTTAAGTCTAATGTTTGACTCTTACATCTACTCTTCCAGTACTTCAGAAATGAATAGAGTGCCCACATTGGGTTAATATACCAGCAGGAAAATAGTTATTATTATTTAAGGCAAAAAAAGGTTTATTTTTTGCTCCACTCTGGAATTTCCAAACATTGCAGATCTACTCCTGACCAAGTTTATAAAACATCTAAAATATTTACTTTATCAAAGATTCTCTAAATAAAGTACAATACAAACAGATATGCATGTCTCTGCTAATATTAACTCATAACACATCTCTGAATAAAAATTCTCTAGCAGTTTCATCTGACATCTGACAAAATGCAGGTGGCCCAATGACCCAACCCAAAGTAGTCCACTATGGGACCAGCCCGGGGGGGCGATGCCCCCCTGCCCCCCAGCCCAGCCTGTCCCTGACTACAGTAAACACTAAGCTAAGGATCAGACCATGGATTGCCTACTGTAATTATTATGTACCTTTCACTTCACAATAAAAACTGAATTATGTATCATTGCCATAGCTTTCAATGACATGCCTCCACATAATCACTGTTCCTCTGGCCCTTATATAGATGAAAAATGTGCCCAATGACTGTATGGAACCATCAATGGAAAAGAGGAGGTTGCTAGGCAGTTGGCACTCAACTGAAGAGCAAAAATTCTACATCTCAATCTGCAGTTATTGTGGGGTGTGCAAGATTTTTGGATGGAGAGAACACAAACCACTGGATGGTTAAACATTTCTTACCGTCCTATTGTTCCGATCCCTGTTTTAATAAATAGAGATATACTAAAACCATATTTACCTAATATGGATCTTTTGCTTTGTTACGGTCATGCCTGCCACCCTTTTACTTAGTCTGTACAACTTCCCTAATTAACTCGAATATATCCGCATGCTTCCCCTATTTATTCTGTGTCACCAGCAGGTACCAGGTGCAAATAAGTAGTGAAGGATACAAGCGTATGATTTCCACGCTTCCAATGCAACCCCTTGTCACTGTGTAGTGTGGGGTGCAAAGGTTACACAGTGCACCTCCTTCTCCAGCCCTGGCTAGCTGATGGGCATGGGTGTAAATGGCCAGGGGGTCTCTGCACATGCAGGTGTTTCATTGTAAGTAGTGGGAGAGAGGGGATGTCACTGTGTGGCGCAGTGCAAAAACCGTCAGAATAATTTGGGTGCCAGATAATCTCTATGACAAACTGAGCTCTTTATTTACACTCTTCCTCCAGCACAATAATCATAATGGTTGCAGCAATAAAGAAATATATATACAGCTTCTTACTCTCTCTCTTGCACAGTTCTTAATGAGCAATATGGATATGGTTGCAAATATATCTGCTTACTCCTCCTGCACAGTTCTTAATGTTGTCTAGATGTTATATAACATAGTTCACATGTCTCTTACACTCCAGTACTCCATACTTCACTGCAGTTCACCCTCCTCTGCAGGGGCACTCACATAGATGCTAAGAGGCAGGCAGCTTCTCCATGCAGCTCTGACACACGCTGTGTAGCTCTCAACTGCAGCTCACCCCTCCTCTATGGGGATGATTTCTCTTTTGGGCTCTGACACTTCTCTCTGTGTACGCACAGCCCCTGGCTCTGACACTTTAGCTACCATGCCTTTTGCAGTAACCCTCTCTAACAGAGTCTCTTCCATGCAAAATGTCACTCTCTCCCTTGGGGTTCTCTTTAGTGATATGGGGTTATCCCCCTCTCTGGGACTGGGGACTCCTTCCCTCTGTATATGGAGCCGCACTGCTGGTTTTATCACAGTACATACCAGGTTCTCCTGGTCACAGTAGTTCCACAGCTACTCACATTTCAGTCAAAATCACAGTGTAGCTTATCTCCAACACATATGCAGCTCCCACATACCATAGTGTATGCATGCTGCCACTTGCAGCAATCCCCCCTTGGACATGGCGTCAGCCGTAGGAAATGCATCGCTGGCTGCGCTGGATGTGGCGTCAGCTTTTTTCTGGACCCTCCACTGTAATCCAATGAATGACCTTTTGGCCGTGTGGACATGGTGTCAGCTTTTTGGTGGATCTTCCCCTGTTAGATGATGCACAGGTTGCTGCGCTGGGCATGGCGTCAGCTGTCCGCTGTGCTGGTGTTGGAGTCCCGCCTGAACTCTGTAATGTTAATCAACAGCTTCTGCTGCTGTTGCTTAACACCTTGAAGGACATGGTATGAGTGTGTCAGGTGGTTCAGAGATGAGACTTTAGCTGTATGGTGCAGACTTGTGTACTTTTGCTACGAGTTGTGCTAAACTCTCCAATCAGCAGGACTTCTGAAAAAAATACTGTAATATTTTTTCAGCTATCAGACAACTTTAATTTACCAACCACAGGGTCCTTGTGTAATATTAACTTATTAGTGCTATGCAATCTTTTAGCAGAGAATTTGCATATTCGGGAATAATAGCATTTGTAATTAGATGTAATAAGACACCTCCCCAGTACTATGTCCTTGATCCCATGTGCTTGTATGGCCATAAACCTCCAAGGAGAATAAACAAACATATAGCAAGAAGAGGTTTAGCTTGTATACTGTGCTTATAGGTGTGATGTGACAACCCCCTATTAAGTCTGCATACTTGCCAAATGTCCGGGAGACTCCCGCATTTTGCGAGAGTCTCACGGACTCCCGGGAGAGTGTGGCAATCTCCCGAATTCTGCCCACTTCACTAGGAAGTGCTCAGGTGTAACAAAATAGGACGGCCTGCACCCCTTTCTTCATGCCACTTGCATCGGGCCGCCTAGCGATTCCTTTTAGAGTTTAGAGTTGTCCCAGTGTAGAATATAAAGTATTATGTATAGTAATAATGCATGTAATACCTTTCAAACAACAAGATACAACATATGCTATGTAATTGTGATGTCTCCGTTTTATGGGTGCATGTGTGATTGCAAACAATAGAAGATATTTAATTTTAATAACACCTCCTATGTGAAATCCATATGCAAGTGGTGTAGAGGTGTTTATTATATATTGTGCAATGATGAACTAATGCTCCATGTTTGATGTTTGTTTGTAAACATACAATGAAAGGTAAATGAGTTATATATAAATATTATCTATGAGAATAACAATGTGTAACATTTATTTTCAAACAGAATGCAGCCATGGGCAGCTTTACCAGGAGGCGATGGGCAGGGAGGAGACACAGGAGGAGGCCCAGGAGCAGTCCGGTGAGGCGGTCCTGGAGGAGCCAGAGGAGAAGGCCAGGGAGGAGTCTAGATGGAGACCCAAGAGCATATTTACCAACTTTCTTCAGCTCTCTTCCGGGAGTCTGCCGGTGGAGGTGGGCGTGAGGAGGCGGGGCGCCAAAAATCGCATCATTTTTGGAGCCACCCCCTGTGGCGTCATTTGACAGCGGGGGGCGGGGCCAAACACCACGATTCACCGGGAATCGTGGCGTTTGGCACCTAATTCTGCCCACTTCACTAGGAAGTGGGCACTTCCTAGTGAAGTGGGCAGAATTCGGGAGATTGCCACACTCTCCCGGGAGTTCATGAGACTCTCGCAAAATGCGTAAGTCTCCCAGACATTCCGGGAGAGTTGGCAAGTATGCCCAAGAGGAAGTAGGGAGCCCATCCCAGACACCTGAAGTAGAATGTAATTATTTGATTTTATGATATAGTAGCATATTTTAGTGTATTATTTCTATAGCAAATAATAGTCTTTATAAAATATTTTTGGTCGATTTAGTAATCGCCTAGGCAAATGCTGCTATTATATATTATAAGTATCAATTAATAGGCATAACAAAAACAACCCCACCACAACTACATTAGCATGTTCCTCCAAAATGCAGTCCTCTGGCTAGTACTGTGTTAACATTAAAATGAATCTTCAGGATAATTTATAGTAATGTAGCGCCTCTCAACTCTGTAGAGCTTGAGAAATTTGTGGCCAAACTACTACCATAGAGCAAAAAAATATGTTTCTAACATGTTATATTGTTGTGATGTTTAAATATAGTATTTAATTATTTTTTTGAAGCTGCAGAACCAGCCAATTTTAATTGGAAATTTCGACATAAAACAGAACTAATATATTGCAGAAAAAAGAAGCATTATGTAATTTTGATTGTTTTACTTTTGTTAAATGTTTTAAGTTTTATTTTGTTTGTGTTATATAAAATGTCTGTTCTTAACAAAAATTGTGTGTTTTATTCCAGAAAAGCAAATGTGTTATAATGAGACTTCTTTGATAAAGGGGTAATTGTTAGCATGAAATAGCGAAGGTTAATTAGGTAATACAGTGAAAGGGTTAATAGTTAATTGTCTGGAGGCAGCAGTGTTTAATGACTAATAAGGGCATTTAAAGAAATGCACGTAGGTCCGTTGTGATGTGGATTAGTTGCAAATACACATGTAGTAGTAAAAATAAGTGCAATTGCTTAAATTGCTAAATAAAATCAATCAAACCACGTATGTGCAACTACGCTTACAGCAGGATGGTTCTATAAGTTATTTATTCACATCGCAACATATCTTGTGAAACGGGTTAGGTACTATTTAATGGTGCAGATAATTCCGACACCAAGGAGTACTACACGTAAATTCCAAATGTGGGAAAAAATTCTTTTAATATAAGCAAACATACCTCCAAACCCACGCTGTAGATCTTCGATCGCAGCAGGATGGTGACTTGAAGTTATTCCGACTAGTCAGGTGTCCGTCCCTGATTTTCCCAGTTGACTCTGGAGTGATCCTAATTCCCCCTTCCCCCCTCTGTGCTTCTGTCAGTCACTACCTTTTTATATACCATGAAGACATAATACATCAAGGCTATGGGAAAGTCTGACTGGGGGTGGCAGATTATTTTATAAGTGGGTAGCAGCAAAGGAGAAGTCTTGTTGATGGGAGTGAGAGGTGGTTACCAATGGTGAGGTGTGGCATTGATCAGAGGTAGATCTAAGAGGGCAAGAGAGAGAGTATTTTGATATGAGATCTGAGTGGGGTTGAGTGCTTTGTAGGTAAATGTGAGTAATTTGAATTGGATTCTGGAGGACACAGGGAGCCAGTGTAAGGATTGCAAAGTAGTATGGCAGATAGAGTGGTGAGAGGAGATTAGCCTTGTAGTGGCATTTAAGATGAATTGGGGACAGATGGGTGAGGGGAATGTAATTTAGCAGGTGGTCACAGTAGTCAAGACATAAGATGTTGGAAGAATAGATAAGGGCAAAAAAAGTACATATTCTGGAGATGATTGGACTGGGAGAGAGAGTGAATGTGAGGAAAAAAGCAGAGGGCAGTGTCAATTGTGACACCAAGGCAGAGGGCTTGGGAGATTGAAGAAAGTATGGTGTTATTGATGGTGAGGAATATTTGAAAGGAGATGGAGACTATTTTGGACATGTTGAGCTTTAGGTAGCATTGGGACATCCAAGTGGCGATAGCACAACATGGCGGGAATGGAGGATGTGCTAGAGGTAGACACGCTAATGTGGCTGTTCAATAGGTAGGCGGTGAACCAGGAAAGAACTGTTTCACAAAGATCAATGGAGTGAAGGATGTGACGGAGAAGAGGGTGACCTACAATGTCAAAAGCATCAAAAAGGTCCAGGAGGATGAGTATGGAGAAATTACCTTAACCTTTCCTGTAAGTAGATCATTGATCACTTTTGTTAGAGCAGTTTTAGTGGAATGTTGGAGTTATAAACCTGATTGCAGAGAGTCAATTATGGAGTGGTTGGAGAGAAAGTAAGATAGGCAGTTGTACACAAGTCGTTAAAGTAGCTTGGAGGCAAAGAGAAATAGAGAAATAGAGCGTAGTTGGATAAAGATGCTGGGTGAAGAGTTTTTTTTTATTTTTAAACTTAATGAGATGAGTTTATGTTTAAAGGAGGCTACAAATGTGCCAGTGTAGAGAGAATGGTTGAACAGGTAAGTTAGAGGTGGGCATGCAGTGAGGTAGAAGGAGTGGAAGAGTTGGGAAGGAATAGGGTTGAAGGAACAGGTTGTAAAGAGAGATGATGAGATGAGTGCAAAGACTTCATCTTCGGTTACTGAACACAATGAACTGAGAGTAGATTGATGAGTGTAGAAGTATGTGGGTGGAGTATGTGGAATTTGACTAATGGTGTAAATTTTGTCTTTAAGTAAGTGTTAAAATCATGAGCTGTGAGGGAGGAATGGGGAGGAGGTGCAGGTGGACAGAGAAGCAAGTTGTAAATGGGAGAATGGCGACATAGTTTAGAAGATTGTGTGGATATTATAAATTAGAAGTATGGTTTTTTTTAGCAATTGAAAGGGTAGTTCTGTAAGATAAATGATGCATTTATAGTGGAGGAAATCAGCATAGGAACAAAATGTATTTTTCCAGTGGCATTCAGCAGTACGGGATACATTATAAAATTTACACAGTGAAGAAGCCAGAGATGTGTTATGGCTAATGGTTACTATCATGAGCTTGTAGAAGACAATGTAGAGGTCTTCACCTATAGCAGCCGCCTTTCTCATAGAGCGTGTTATGCTCACAGGTACTCAGATGCCCCCAGGTCTTACACTCAGCGTAGTACAAGCTGCACGGGATAGCGGGTGATGACAAGCGAAGAGTGGTCAGGGACATTCTGAAGTCTAGGGTCCGCAACAGCTAACGTGGTCATGTACAGGCAAGTGGTCAGGGCTGGTAGCAATCAAAGATAGTCTAGATAACAAAGGTGTCCCGACCGTTGCCTTAGCCACGATCGGGGTGAAAACCGGAAGTGACATCCCGGTCGCTATTGAGATGGCTGGGACGCATCAGCAAGGAACAATGAGTTGCAACGGCTTGAGGCACCACCGCGGCTCGTGACAAGATGGTGGTGATTAATTTAACACTGATACACCTCATTGATGAGGAGGTTTAGTATGAAATCTTGATTTCTCCCAATTCATCTTTATTACATCTCGAGACAAATTTATCCAAATCAGATTCCTTCATAGATCATATCTAACCCATGCCAGATTGTATTGCATGCAACCGGAAAGCTAATTGAATATGCCCCTTAAATTTAACATATCTTTAATAACATAAAAGAGAAAAATAAATGTTTGGTTAAATTAATACAGCTTTTGAAGTTAATGTCATCAGCATCCTGACTAGTCCTTTAGAGAACTGTATGAAAACATGTATTGCTTTGAGCAATTAGAGACCTTTCTGTTAAGGCTCCAACACTTCTATCTAGGATGACCCCCACAGAACACGTCCATCTAAATTCCACAGATGTTCCATATTATGATCATAAATTCCTCTTTCTCCTATAAGTATTTTAATCACTGAAATGCAAGTTGCATAGATAGATGGAACACAAGAGCATAACAGAATGGCAAGTAGTGTACCTCTAGCTGGGAGACATGGTACTTTAGTATGTGTACATTGTTCCAGTGAGGCCAGACTGAACTGCAAGTTAATGTTTTGCTTAATACATCTGTCACAAGCTGAGAAATCATCCAGCCTGGTCAGGGCCTGATCAACCACTAGGCTGACTAGGCTGCAGCCTGGGGCGCTGGGTCCCGGGGGGCGCGGCGCTGCGGGCATTTTTTTTTTCATAAAAAAATTTTTTTTGTCATTCTTTTTTTTTTTTGGGGTGGGGGAGGGGGTGCGCCACAGGGGGGGTCGCCGCGTGGGGGGGTGTCGCCGCGGGGAGTCGCCACGGGGGGTCACCGCGCGCGGGGGGGCTCGATGATCAAAAGCATTGGTGGTCAGTGGTTAGCAACAGGCAGCCAATCGCTAGGCTGCCTGTTGCTGTGCAGCAGACAGGAAGCAGGACGTCTTCACTTCCTGTCTGCTGATCTGAGGAGAGGAGCAACGCTGGCACAACTACAGGTAAGTGGAAGGGGGGGAGAGCTACCCTGCATATCTATAGGGAGGGGTGGGAGAACTACCCTGCATATCTATAGGGAGGGGTGGGGAACTACCCTGCATATCTATAGGGAGGGGGGTGGGAGAACTACCCTGCATATCTATAGGGAGGGGGGGGGGAACTACCCTGCATATCTATAGGGAGGGGGGTGAACTACCCTGCATATCTATAGGGAGGGGGGGGAACTACCCTGCATATCTATAGGGAGGGGGGGAGAACTACCCTGCATATCTTTAGGGAGGGGGGGAGAACTACCCTGCATATCTATAGGGAGGGGGGGAACTACCCTGCATATCTATAGGGAGGGGGGAGAACTACCCTGCATATCTATAGGGAGGGGGGGAGAACTACCCTGCATATCTATAGGGAGGGGGGGAACTACCCTGCATATCTATAGGGAGGGGGGGGGACTACCCTGCATATCTATAGGGAGGAGGGGGGAACTACCCTGCATATCTATAAGGAGGGGGGGGAACTACCCTGCATATCTATAGGGAGTGGGGGGGAACTACCCTGCATATCTATAGGGAGGGGGGGAACTACCCTGCATATCTATAGGGAGGGGGGAACTACCCTGCATATCTATAGGGAAGGGGGAAACTGCCCTGCATATCTATAGGGAGGGGGGAACTGCCCTGCATATCTATAGGGAGAGGGGGAACTGCCCTGCATATCTATAGGGAGGGGGGGGGAACTGCCCTGCATATCTATAGGGAGGAGGGAACTGCCCTGCATATCTATAGGGGGGGGGAACTGCCCTGCATATCTATAGGAAGGAACTGCCCTGCATATCTATAGGGAGGGAGAGGGGGGACTGTCATGCATATGTATAGGGAGGGAGAGGGGGGACTGTCATACAAATCTATAGGGTGGGAGGGGGGGGGCTGCCATGAAAATCTATTGGGAGGGAGAGAGGTTGATATGTATGAAGGAGGGCAGAGGAGAGGGGCTGATATATGTGACTGGGGTAGTTTAGATGTGATGGGGGGATAGCTACAGAGTGGAGGTAAGGAAAATAGCTGCAAGGGGGATGGATGCATGGTGGGAGGTAAAGAAAATGGCTGCAGCGGGGTTTAAGGAAAATGGCTGCGGGGGAGGGGGGGTGGTTAAGGTAAATGGCTGCAGGGGGCATTTAAAAAATGGAGCAGCTTTGGGGGGCATAATCTCATGATTGTGTGGTGGTCACATGGATGCTCTCTGTGGTCTCAGCAATCACGAGAATACTAAATATTAGTGAGATGGGGCTGGTAGAGGTTTGTATTTGATTGAGAACAAATATTCAGATATTGCTTATATATGCCTGTACAATGGAGTACTTTTAGCTGGCCATAATGGAGTGTTTTGTTTTAACTAAAGGGCCTAATCATTCAGGGTTTGCATTATAATACAGTTTTGCATTTTCAAAACAGGACGCCAACTTTCCAGAAACCAGCGAGAGGATAACAAAGTTGCAAGAGAGAAGAGCAAGAACAGGTAAGAGACATGGGCACAATCTGTCTAAATTTGAATGCTGGAGAATACACCTGAATATTCATATTCAGGAGTGTTCCTATACACCTATATATTCGGAGGATGGGGGCGCTGCGGCCGTATTAGCCTAGGGCGGCCAGAACCCTTAATCAGGCCCTGAGCCTGGTACTCCTTGGTGAAAAAGTGTAAGTATTCCTCCTTATGATATTTGTTGTAAGAATAATTTTGTGTTTAACGTCATGAAACTGCTTTTTAATAAAGAAACATATAAATTGCAGCATTTGTTTTGCATGATGAATTTCTCTGTATAGATAGCATGTCACACCATCATTAGTAGATTATGGCATACTAACCATTAGGCACAGTCTCTTTAAAATCCACTTTTAAATACAATCGTCAGGGGCAGGGGAGCATCTGCCCCCCAGGCCGGCCACTTAGTGCACCTGCATTTTAAAATGTTCCTAATAGGCTGCTGAGTGGAGTCTTGCCCCCCAAGCTAAAATTTACCAGCCCTCCCCTGACAATCATATTCATTTGACTACAACAGACATGAGGCTAATATGCATATTCTATATACATGGAGGAATCTGATAATGTTCTTAAAACATGGAGCAGCTATACATTTCACAGCATAATCTCATAAAAAGTCATTATTTAGGATGTAAAATTGTGCGTTTTCACCTTTTTGTTCCTTATTTTAAGAAAATAAACATTTTTATCTTCCTTCTCTATTTTCAAACAGGATACCTTACCTAATTTAATATTGAATGGTGATTCAGTTGAAATAAATAAGTAAACCATGACTTCATAATATGTATTCTATAAAATGTAATTGTTAACTAAACCACATCCACTTTTTATTTGTTGACATAAAATGGTAACAGTGGGCTGGGTCCCAGTACGCTATACCACCACTGCTCCTACTGCCTTTAGTGTAACACTATCAGATTCCATTCACTTACATTTTCCATATCGCCTCTTCTAAATTTCCATGTCAACCACTGGATGGTAATATATGGAATCTACAGAAAGATAATCCTAAAGACAAGTAAAGGCAAATTTCCAGTTTCTCCTATTTAAAACAATACTCCTGTAAGTGATTAAATGATAAGTCAATCTTTGTGGATATTTTTGTTAAACTAAAAGTTTATTGTTTTTTACAAGGCATAAAGGTGAATAACAAAAAATCAATGGATACATAGATATCTGTGCATTGAACAGTCACAATAAAAAGGTCACAAACACAATGTCAGAAGACAGAGGAAATGAACCCATGCATAGCAAGGGATATCCATATGCCAGGTTTTTCTGGGGAGGGCATACAATGAGAGTGGGGGGGGGGGCGGGGGAACTTAAAGCTTAGGAGATGGGGCAGTGGGAGGGTTATTTGGACTGAATGTGAGAGCAGAGTGATGATGTGATGATGTCGGCCAGCGAAGAGTCTCAAATGTGGTGAGGGTGGGTTAGGAGAGTTTACGAAGTGGGAATATGTTGTAGTTAAAGAGGGAGTTGCTCCGTGGTGATTGGTCCATGGTAACCAGACAACCCAGAAAGCATTAGGGTTGTCATGAAGTGTGTTATTCTCTCCATACGATATGTGGCCCACACGCTCTGGATAGTATTGGTGATAGTGAGTGAGGTGAAATTTTTCCATTTGGCGGCTATGAGGCATGTTGCCACATTTACTATGTGTCTGATCAACTTTTGTGAGTGGCGGGGGATATCAGAGATGGGTCTGGGTAGCAGTGTGTATAATACGGAGGCAGGCATCGTAACGTCAGTGATAGATAGTTTAAGAGAGTGGACTTCTTGCCAGTAACGGCGTATTTTTGGGCATGTCCAACATATATGCAGCAGGGTGCCTCGTTGACCGCAGGCCCGCCAACAGAGATCTGAGGAATTGGGGAAAACTAAGTGAATGTGGGAGGGGACCGAGTGCCATCTGTAAAAGATGTTGTGAGCATCTCTTTTGTTCTTTGTGGAATTTTTTAATGTAATACTTAACAGACCAAACTAGTTCCTGTCTAACTTGTTTTAAAGGCTGATATTTTTTCCTTCTTTTTTTAACATTTTGTTTCTATTTTTTCATTTTTTAACTGTAATATGTATTTTGAATAGAATATGGAAGTGATAGCTCACGTCTGGGCTTCAACTTCCAGTGTGTATGCCCAAGCTGACACGCCAAATCAAGCGAGTGTAGAGAGTCCCAAGACTGGCTTATCAAGCTTTAAGATTTGAAGGGAGACAAATTAGATATACACCCCTCTTTAAGAAATAGGGGAAAATAATGTTTTTTTTTTTTATTATCACCAATTAATTTCTTGTAAATCAAATGGGAGTAATTATTTATGGATAGATAGTGTGATAGAGAAAGGGAACTTTCCTATATATGTAATATCACATTAAAAATTAATTACCGTTATATTTTTATTAGATGATGTACAACAAAGAAAGCAATATGGATGTATTTCTGGTTCTTTTACTTAGTGATTTGTAGCTCCATTAGGATATTCCAAATCTTAAAATATCATAAAAATAATGTTGTATTGCTTGAAAAAAAGATTTACCAAACACCCTATAAAAAGGAAGAGCGCTGGGTGTATCTGTACCTTCTTTCATCCATGATAGGTAAAATTTTAGATTCATATGAACATTTTTCATGCCAGGAAATTGTTTAAATTACTATAAGTTTATTCTTATTTATGATAAGTAAAACCTCAAATATTTCTCTTGATAGATACCGTAAATGACTACATTGATGATTTAACTTTATGCGTGGTATGCAAATGTATTTAAACCAATGTCATTTATGACAACTACGCCTTTCAGGATAGAGAAGTTTTAATTTGTTAATCTTTATATCCATTCATTTCTAGATAATTAATATAGTATAGTTTTTATTATTAGATACGAGATCCTTCTGTTACTTTAACCACTAATTGTAAATATACTTAATTCATTTGCATCTGTGATATCCATTTTACACGGACATTTTAGATTAAGGAAATTTAAAATAAAACAGTCATTCATGCTTTTTTATGTAGTAAAAGGAATCACGCCCATTAGGCAATTAAGGGCTGATCAGTTCTATATGTGGGCAGAAGACCTAAATACTTTACAAAAATATGTATTACACTCATTTACCTTGTATTGTAATATATACATTGTACTGAATCATAAACCATCCCTATTATCATCCTCCCTAAGCCTTGATAAAGAGTTAACAATTAAAGCGCGTTTGCGGGGATTGGAGGTATGGATTGGCGTTTGTCTGATCTAGGGGTCCGTGAAGCTGCTGTCAGCATCCTGTTGATTCAGCGGGACTCTGTTTCTACGTGATTGGTTTCATCTTACCCATGGTAAGAGTCCACCTACAACTGTACTGGATAATTTTAATGTTTATTTTTCCGTGTGTCTTTTAAGTGTTTTTAGCCAGCATGTTTCTGGTAATAAAGTGTTTGTTATTTCTTTCTTTTTGCTTAACTGACTCTGGATATTATAATTTTGCCAGTTAAGGAGGGACAATTACACCTAAGATTTAAACACATTTTAGAAGAATACACATCTTATTCTGCACAAGTTTATGTTGCAGGGGTGAGATTAAGATTACCTAAATTTGATATTCACAGCACAAGGAAGAACAGACACTTGTCAATTTTTTTTATATTTGACTAATTTATATGAAGTTGTTGTTTTGAACATTTTATCACTAATTAACAAATCTCAAAAAGATAAAGATTTGCACTATGATATTTTTCTTTTTAATTCCATAATGTACATGTGTTTGATATACGGAAGATTTCACTGGAACAAGAAGAAGCAATTTTGAACAAATAACTTTTTGGAAAACCTGTTCACAACAGAGTTGCGAGAACATTTCTTCATTTGTTTGAATTGACTTCATTTGACTGTGTGAATATTTATTAGCTTGTTTTAGATAAGAAAGTTTAATTTTTTTTATTACGTATTAGTGTCACTCTTTCACTCCACTAATTTTTGCCATGTTGATATTTTGGATTTTATTGGATGAGATCCTTGGTGTGAAAGGCTGCAAGTAAGGGTTTGTGCAAGACATCCTAATAGTGTTCTTTGATAAAGCTCTAAGACTTCTCTTACTGCTGCCAGCCAATAGTAACAGGGAGGTGGGCATCGTTCAGCTGCCCCATTATTATTTTCTAAATAATTTTAAAACAAATATGCAAGCCCTTCAAGCACTTATACCACATACATCTAGCAGCCTGGTAAAGTTTATGAAGTACCACCATACTCCAAGATTCAATACCATTTTAACAAAGTTAGAAATTGTCCTAAATTTATTTTATGGCACTAAAATAAATGTGTACAACAGTATTGGTAATAAAATAAATCATATAACAACTATGACCAATAGTAAATAAACTAGAGATACCACCAACGTGAGTCAATTTTGAGCCCCTTGTACAAACTAGCTATGGTGTACTAAGGCTGTCCAGCCTCCAGTGTGCACTCAGAGTTTTTAGTACAGTCGGGAACATTGTGAGTGATCGTTGGAGAAGACTACTTCCCAAAAATGTAGAAAAACTGGTGTTCATCAAAATGAAGTACAAATTGTATGAGGAATACCATTGTTGTCGCCAATTACAAACATAATCTGTAACGCTAGATTCCAGTGGGGTATGGACTAATATTATGTGATGATGATTTTGACATCAGTGATGAGGATGATGATGATGATGAGGGTGATGACAATGTCAAAGTTGAGAAAGATGTTAGCCCAAAAAATTGTTAAAATTCCTATATATTCTTCAGTTCAACAACCAGAAGGGCCAAACAACAAATTCATCTTGCATTATTTTACATTATGACCTTGGTCTATCATCTTGTTTAAAATGTCCACTGATGCCACTGCTATCCGTTTAATGAACTCTTATTTCTGCTGTCCCTATCAAATGTGTCACACATGCTAATGGTTACCTACCTGGTGTACCTCCTTTTCTAAAAAGACAAATCCATTGATCTAGACATCAGTGATGAGGATGTCAATTACATGGATCTTGATATCAGTAATGATGATGAGGGCGATGAAGAGGGTGATGACAACATTGCGGAAGATGACCACTGTTAGCCAAGTGCCCATTTGTAACTTGATAAAATCCCTATCTATTCTCCAATTCAAAAATAACAATCAAAATGTTCTCTTTTGTGGGGGCCCAAACTAATCAGGCACTTCAGACACAGAAGTGGCAATCCCTGTTGCTGAAGTGTTTGGTTTGTTAAACTATTTGTAACATATCGGTGGGTAGGAGAATATGCAGCTGACAGCTAGACATTTACTTGGCTGACATTCAGAAAGTCGACAACTATTCAAATGTCGACTGTATTATTAAGTTGACAATTCACATGGTCAACGCTATTGTTGGGTTGAGAATTCAAATGTTGACAGTATTATTAGGTCGACAATTTGAATGTCGACAGTATTATTAGGTCAACAATTTAAATGAAGACAGTATTATTAGGTCAACAATTAGAATCTTGATAGATTATGTCAACAATTCAAATGTAGACAGTAGTATATGGTTAGGGATAGGGATAGGGTTAGGGATATTACTGTTCATCTAATATTGATGTCTACATTTGAATTGTTTACCTAATAATACTGTCTACATTGAATTTTTAACTGTCAACCTAATAACACTGTTAATACTATTGTCGACTTTCCAATCCTGTCTACATTATGGTGTCAACTATATAAATGTTGATCATGTAACGGTCAAAATGTCTATTGGTGCTACTATCCGTCTAATGAGCTTTGATGCCTCTTTACTTTCCATAACACATGCTGTCTAGCATTGAAAATATTGTGTCCAAGGTCTTTCTCCCACCATTTCACGTCAGGGTCAGGCCCACCTTCATCTAGTTTCTTTTCTATAATGACCATCCTATCAGCCAGTGCTCTGCCACCATGTTCATAGAGATTGTACCATGCCATTGTCAGGATTCCTAGCATGAACTCCAGAGAGATTGCTGATGTACAAATAAGTGTCATTATTAGCCAGAGATTTACAGGCAGAGAAAGGTGCAGCAAAAAGCAACACAGTTCAAGACAGCAGATACAACAGCAGGACTGGCAATATATCTGAATACTTTAGGAAGTAACAAATGGTAAACCGTTCGTAAAGGCAGTACTGAGTAGCCAGATAGCAGACCTAGCTCAGAGGCTGAAGAATCAGAGAAGACTGGAGACACAGGATGTACCACGGTGTTAGGATACCTGGAAGACTCAGGAGGCAAGAGGCACTGGAGGAATCACAGATGGCAGGATTACTGGTTTACTGGTTTACTCAGGAGACATGAGGCACAAGGTACTGGTCTTGCCAGAAAGCACTGGAACAATCACAGATGGCAGGATATCTGGTTTATGCAGGAGGCATAAGGTACTGGATAATAGTGATGGGAAATCTAGTTCATTTTGAAGATTAGTTCATTCTGATGATCTAGTTCACACAAAAGATTAGTTCATTTCACTCATTTGACTCAGTAGTTCATTTCACTCATTTCACTCATTTGACTCAGTAGTTCATTTAGTTTATTTAGCTCAATTAGTTCAGTTAGATCACTGGCTTTGGAACACTGCTTAGAGAAGTTATTGGGGACATAGATCTAGTCTATTACACATACTGCAGGCATATCTACTACTCCTCATTAGATGAGTTATAGTCCTGTTAAAATGATCAGATAAGTTTAACATGTCAGATCATTTTTAATATTTATAAAGGGCAATCACTTATACAAAAACTAGTAGTGACATGTTGAGCTCTGCAAAGTTAATTACATTTTCATTATTATTTTTTATTTCCCCAATATGCAAATGAAAAAGACCCAAATTCAGAGTATTATAAAGTGTCACTTTTTTGATTTTAAAATTGAGATCAGTGCAATCAGGATATAGGGGAGATGTATCAAACCTTAGGGGGGGATTTTTACAGCTATAAAAAGGCCCAAAATAGGCATCACGTCACTGTGGGCGGGGCCAAAACGGTGCAATTTACAAAACCCCGCCCCCTACACCCATACCCCGCTCCAGGAACTCCCAGACGTAACCAACATAATGTTGGCAATTATGACTAATCAGCTTCTGTCATTTATCTAGCAGAGTCTATAAAATAGCAGAAAATGATTAGTTGCTATGGGCAACGTTTCCACTTTATCTCTCTTGAAAGTTTAATAAATCTCTCCTGTATATATGGTGCAGTAAACAGAACTACAGTATATAGCATGCAGCACTCAGCAGTGCAGTGTGTCTTGAGCTGACAGGGAAGGGAATGTATCCTGTGACTCATGAGCTATATGATCTAAATCAGGCCTGTCCAACCTGCAGCCCTCCAGGTGTTGTGAAACTACAAGCCCCAGCATGCTTTGCCAGTAGACAACCAGTTGATAGCTGGAAGGGCATGCTGGGACTTGTAGTTTCCCAACACCTGGAGGGCAGCAGGTTGGACAGATCTAAATGATTGAAAAGATTTAGAGAGTGAAATGAGTCAGAGACTCATATGAGTCAGAGACTCATATGAGTCAGAGAGTCAGATGAACTAGATGAACTAATGAACTCCTGAGCCAGGAGAATGACTCATGACTCCTAGTCAGTGATTGGCTCCACAGTCTCACACAATGTCTGAGCACAGCAGAGCCACCTTTGGCAGTTTAGAGGTACTGACTCATGAGTATTAAATGAGAGAGCTGAATAGAAACAAAAGAGCCAGTGTGAATGAGACAGTGAGTGAGGCTGCTGGAGCTGCTCTGCTTTATCTGTAACTCCTCCTACTTGTTTTAGTTCCTGGTGAACTAATCTTTGCCAGAGCTGTGAACTAAATGAATTAGCTCACTTTGAAGATTAGTTCATTTGAACTAATCATTCGTGAACTACCCATCACTACTGGATATCCACAGATGACAAGTTACCTGGTTTAATCAGGAGGCGCAAGGCACTGGATGAACCATGGTAGAAGAACTCTAAGTCTTGGCAGGAGGATCAATCCATGGGTGTTTGGATAGAGGAGGGTTACACAAACCAAAGGGTCAAAAGCAAGGAGAGCCTATGAAGGTACCAGGGAATGAGCTGGAGCATAGTCGAGAACTGAGCCTGGGTCTGGGTCAGAAGATAACCAGCAAAGCCAAGAAACAAGCAGGGGTCAATACTGGAAAAACAGACAGGAACAGGACACAAGATACTTAGGAGAATCGCCAGCAGCAGGCAAAGACAACAATGAACTGCCAGAGATTACTGGAAGAGGCAGTCTTATAAAGACAGTGAATAGGTATGGGTGCTGATTATGGAGGGAAGTTAACTTCTGCTAGTGAAGTGGTGTGTACAATGGTAGAATAGCAGCACCTCTGATAACAGGAAGGTACTGCAAGCCAGATTCACATAAAGGCAAAGTTGAGTCATAGTTCTTAGCAGACAGGAGCTGCAGGAGGCAATCAGCATCCTCATGGAAGATGCTGCAGTGCAGCTGGAGGCAGATTGTGACAGCCTTGCACACAAAACTTGGTGGTTCAATATTTCTTAAACAATAAGAGGTCGATGCAGGAGATGCTCGTAAAATGTCTGGTTATATTCGTCATTCAGTGACTGCATGGAGATTATTGCAGCAGCAAAAATAATCTGTCATGCCACCAACTGAAGCAAGCGGGTACACAGTCGACAGCCACACATTCATTTGGTAGACATTCATAAAGTCAACAACATTATGTCAACAATTCAAATGTCAACAGTATTATTTGGATGACAATTCACATTGGTCAACAGTATCATTAGGTTCATAATTTAAATATCGACAGTATCATTATGGTCAATAATTCGAACGTTGACAGTATTATTAGGTTAATGTAAAAAATAGATACATGCACTTACGCTCCCCTCTTTGTACACTCGGATATTCGTAAACTTGAACCCACAATTTCAAGCGGTTCTTATATGTAACAGATGAATGATGTTATCTCTTCATCACATGTAAAGAATATAAACACAAATACAACATAGTGCAAAATTGTCTTGAAAATGATCGTTCAGTCCACCACCACTCAATAGATGATGTATTCTCATTCCCGTGTTGAGAATATGGAGCAAAAAGAGAACGCCCTGTGATAATAATCACTGAAACCCCTTCAGGATATATGCTTACAAATGCTCGTAAAATCACACGCCTTCTCCAAATTTCCTTAGATGTGCCTCTCTCATGGATTCCACTGGTGGGCAGCACGGTGGCGTAGTGGTTAGCACTTCTGCCTCACAGCACTGGGGTCATGAGTTCAATTCCCGACCATGGCCTTATCTGTGTGGAGTTTGTATGTTCTCCCTGTGTTTGCGTGGGGTTTCCTCCGGGTGCTCCGGTTTCCTCCCACACTCCAAAAAAACATACTAGTAGGTTAATTGGCTACTATCAAAATTGACCCTAGTCTCTACCTGTCTGTCTGTCTCCCTCTCTGTCTGTGTGTGTGAGTGTGTGTCTATATTAGGGAATTTAGACTGTGAGCTCCAGTGGGGCAGGGACAGATGTGAATGAGTTCTCTATACAGCGCTGCGGAATCAGTGGCGCTATATAAATAAATAAATGATGATGATGATGATGATGGTACAGACCCCTCATCCAACACCATACATCACAGAGAAGAAAATGGAAAGCAAAATCTTGTGCATTAGCCAAATAAATTCTGGACTACTTTAATACAATTAAAACCATAAAACAACTCAATTCTAAAAATTCCATGTAATATAACGTATGGATATGCTCATACCAGAAGTCCATATGTAACAGCATATGAAAATGTGCACCTGACAATGTAAACTCCAAACCAGGTAAGCTGAAGCACATGGAACCGCTGATATGGTAAGTTCCCAATCTTCAACACGTTACGACCCGGGTCTTTGTCAAGGCTGGTTCTATAAGCATATAAACATCTTCACGTAATTAGATAGAGTATAAAAGGATGTTTTTATGCTTATAGTACCAGCCTTGACAAAGACCCGAGTTCGAAACGTGGGTGCACATTTTCGTATGCAGTTACATATGGACTTTTGGTATAAGCATATCTATATGTTATGTTACATGGAATTTTTATAATTGAGTTGTTTTATTGTTGTGATAATGTAACTATTAACGTCCACGGGTTTCTGATATGTTTTGGTATGTGTCAGGGTGTTTTGTGTAAATATTTCCAGATATAGGAATTCAATATTCCTTACTGTACTTTGTGGTGAAGTTTAGATAATTTGGGTTATTGTTCAGATTGTTGGTGAATTCAGTGAGAGAGGATTCATTCCTTTCCATATTATGATAACATCATCAATCTATCTTTGCCAGAGGATAAGATTTGCTCCCACCATGGGATTAGACCAGATGTACTCGTCTTCCCATCCACTCATAAAGAGGTTGGCGTAGCTGGGAAAAAAACGTGAAAAAACTTCAAAAACAAGTCAGAAGTGATACAAATTAAGAAAAACAAACTGCTACGAGATAAATTTGTAATCAAGGATCCATCTAGCGGAAAACACAAATCTAAATGATCTCATAATCATTCTACAGATTCCCCGCGCTGCAACAAACGTGTAGGGGACGACATCCAATCACTCAAAACATCCCACATGCGCACACCATCATATAAAAAACTCAAACTAATTTATCAGCAGTACATGAGTAAGATTCATGCCAGGACGCCAATAAGACTGACCAGAAGGACCAGTGATGTCATTGTATCTTCACATTCATCTTCAGATTCAGACATTTAATTTTCCATATACGAAATAGAAGACAGTAGCAAACACGAAAAATTAGCAAGAGAATCATTCGGCCAGGGATGGTTTGAAGTTAAATTGACAAAACTTTTTATTTTGGAAGAATTACTTAAAGGACACAATACGACCCGGCAACATCCATCAAACACACCAACTATTGGATCTAACAAAATAAGTACACAAAAAGATAATCAGACTCTCACTAGTGACATAAATACAGAAGAGAGTGAGCCTTTTTTAGGACTAGACTCCCCCCCAACATTTATCAAAGATCCACCGATAACCTCCACACAACAGATTGCATTAACAGAAAACAAAACATAGAAAAAATTAAACTCAGAAGAAGAGGTGGAAGGGGAGGCAAAAAAGGCAAAAGTAACCCCATGACTAAAGACACTATTGACAAATCAGAAGGCATATTCAATTTGAGCAACCTCAAGTTAACATCCTCACATATCTCACTGTTTCATAAAGGTTTAAAATTTGCACCATCCAATAAACTAAACAAATTTGACACATATTTGGACCTACAAAACTTCACCAGAAAACTCACTCTTAAGAAATATTTTTCTAGACAAATACCCAATCCAGATAGGTCCACAAGTGTAGCCACACATACAGGATCTTATTATCACACCGAACTGAAACCTCAATCTCACTGAACTGAAACCTCAATCTAACTTTAGTACCATCTATCATAAGGGCAGCATGATGCAGGCATTTGAGAAAATGGTCATGGAGGACATTGAACAACTGAACACTAGGACCAAACCAACTCAGATCAGCCTTACAATATCAGAGTCAGTAGCGCTGAAAGAATTACAGACTAACCATGATATTGTCATAAAACCCGCAGACATGGGTGGCGGAATTGTAATACTTAAAGCGGATTACATTACTGAAACTAACAATATACTGAAAGATGCTGCCACATACCCTACACCACAATTCCAGAGGATACTATTAGAACATTTAAAACAGGATCTGGAACATGGTATCCTGCTCAAACAAGAATTTCAATTCATCCATTTGGCTCATCCCACTATACCCGTTTTTTATTACCTACCGAAGGTCCACAAAAATATCACTAACCCCCCTGGAAGACCCATTATATCAGGCAACAACTCCATAAAATCCAACCTTTCACAATACATCGATTCATTTTTGCAGAAATACATGAAGGAACAAAAGTCCTAGTTGCACGACATTACACATATCCTCAATATCCTTAAAGATATCCAATGGTACGAGGATAATTGGATAATCACGAGTGATGTAACTTCACTACACATAGTCATAAACCATGAACAAGGACTAACTAGTATTGAGTTTTTCCTGTCCAAGGATCCCTCCTTAAGACCACAACAGGTGCAGCTTATACTAGACAGTATCAAATTCATACACACAACTACTTCTGGTTTAACAAAACATACTATCTACAAACGAGAGATATTGCCATGGGAATAAGATTTGCTCCCAGCTACGCCAACCTCTTTAGGAGTAGATGGGAAGAGGAGTACATCTGGTGTAATCCCACGGTGGAAGCAAATCTTGTCCTCTGGCAAAGATATATTAATGAGGTCATCAAAATATGGAAAGGGGATGAATCCTCTCTTACTGATTTCACCAACAATCTGAACAATAACCCATCATCATCATCATCAACATTTGTATAGCGCCAGCAAATTCCGTAGCGCTTAACAATTGGGAACAAATATTAATAAATCAATACTGGGTAAATACATACAGACAGAGAGGTAAGAGAACCCTGCTCGTAAGCTTACAATCTATGGGACAATGGGAGTTTGAAACACAAGGCATGTGCTACATCATATTGCACATTGGACCAGCTAGAATGCAAAGGTAAAAGTATTGAGAAGGCTGTGTGATCAGTCACACAGCAATGTTGGTCAGAGGGTTATTGTCTTGTGTTAGCTATATAGAGGGTGGTAATAGGGTAACCTAGGGAGATTAAGATGCTGGTTGAGGAATATCATAAGCTTGTCTGAAGAGGTAGGTTTTCTGAGAACGCTTGAAGGTTTGAAGACTAGAGGAAAGTATAATCTAAACTTCACCACAAAGTACAGTAAGGAATCTATTGAATTCCTAAATCTGGAAATATTTACACAAATCAACCTGATACATATCAAAACATATCAGAAACCCATGGACGTGTTTAGCTACACTTTAGCATCCAGCAATCATTATCCACTGTGGCTTCAGAATTTCCCATATGGCCAATTCACTAGGTTACGGAGAAAATGCTCACAATACATAAATTTCTAAGCACAAGGACAGAAACTAAAATAACAGTTCTTAGACAAACAATATCTGGTCACCAATGTAGAATCAGCATACACCAGAGCATCGGAAAGAGACAGGTCTAAATTACTTACGATAAAAGAAAGGCTACATGAATCAGAACAAGATAAAAAAAAGTCTACTTTATCACCAACTACAATAACAGTTCCTTTAAAATCAAAAACATTCTAAAGAAACACTGGAACATTTTATTACAGGACAGGGACCTCAAAAACATACTCCCACTAAAACCAGATGTCAGTTTTCGTAAAGCTCCATATCTCAAGTAGAAACTGGTCTGAAATAACTACACTCCAACAACATTAACACAAGCTTCCCTAACACCGGCTAATCAACCAATTGGTTTTTACAGCTGTGGTAGATGTCAAGACTGTAGGGTATGTGGTAACAGGAACACTAAATTAGAGATGCTCAGGCTCGGTTCCTCCAGAACCAAACACACCCGAACTTAGGGGATCCGAGTACCAAGCCGACTGTTGCGCGCCCTCGGAATTGAAAACGAGGCAAAACATCATCGTGACGTCGTCGGATCTCGCGAGTTTTGAATTCCTTTTTAAGATCATCAACATAGCGAGGGGTGTGGCGTAGGGCGGACCCCCATTTTTCTTTTTCTGCCAGTGCTGTGTGCCAATGTGCTATGAACTGCCGTGTGTTTGTGTCATTGCTCTGTCGCTTAGCATCCAGCCAGGTCGCTGCAGTATTTGTTTGAAAGTGTATGAAAATAATATTGTGACCTGTGAGGTGGTCAAAATTTACTGCAAACTAAAAAAAAAAGCAAAATTATGTGATTTTAGCATATTTTAGGATCTTTTCTAAAAAATCCAAAACCTAAACCAAAACACACGAGGGAGGTTTTGCCAAAACCAAAACCAAAACACGAAGCTTATACAGATCCAAAACCAAAACCAGTTCACGGGGGTCAATGAGCATCTCTACACAATTCAATCCATCAATACAGGTCATGTATATAAAATTGGTGATTTTATAACATGCAACACAAAAGAGGTAAATTACCTGCCCACAGTAATATGTGGGACAGACAACCAGCGCATTAAGAACACGCATAGCCGAACATGTGAGAAATTTTAAAAAAGGTCTAGAATCATACAGAGCTTCATATAACTTCAAACTGACTCACAGGAGCGATCCATCACGGTTAAAATTCACAGCAATTACAAAAGTACAAAGGAATTGGAGAGGTGGTGACTTTATGAAAATAATCAATAGGGAGGAAATCAAGTGGATATATGAATTAAAAACTCTGACCCCTGGTGGCATGAATATAGAATTGGACATCAGAAGCTCAATATGACACCCTAGTACTGTGGAAGGTAAGATTTTAGAGATGAAATTCTACTGTCATACCACCCAGTATATGTCCAAATCCATCCCGAACTTGGAAGCGATACTGCGTGGGCTTGATTAGTACCCAATGTGGAAGCACTGGGGAATCTCAAGTTCTGTAGAATACTTGATGCTTTAGAGTCGATCTCCCCACCAACCAATCATCGGGTTCATAGCACACTGGATGCAACAATCGCTAGTGAACAGGTCTCCCATTGGCATTTTAGGATTAAGATGGAACCTAGCCACCGCACCACCTCCAATACATGTGCAAACACTAGACATTGTATGAGATCAACCATCCCACCTCACTCCAAACATTATGAACGAATTTTAGTTCATTCTTAATATTTGCTGAAGGCTCACTACATTATTGGATATGAAGGTATATTATGAGATATGATCCAATAACTATAGGATAGCATAACTATAACAGGATCATTAGTGTTAAGTTCCTCTATTATTTATTCTGGCTATTCTGTTTACATTGTAATCATGTTATCATGTACATATTTGCACTCAATTTCTTACTGTACCAAGTGATTGAATGTAAACAAGTTGATTTAAATACCATAGGATGCATTTTTAATTGCAAACAACCCACAATAGCAGTTATGCAGCGAAATATCCATTATCAAGTTCGATTAGCAGCAATAGATATGGTCAGGAGATTGCTCACCAATAGCACAAGCCTTGAAGAAATCACGATCACATGACGAAACACGTCGGCCAATCACATCATTATCCGGAAAAAGCTACGTGCGTTCCAAGCTGGAACGTACGCCAACTTGCTCTCTCCTCAACAGCAACAAGCTCTTTCACACTCCTCAGCAGCGGTCATCTCTCCTCTACAGCAAGCTACCGCCACTCTCAAATACCGGACTTCAAAAGGACCTCATTGAGACAACAATTGCAAGTATTCAGGACTGTGTTCTCAGTTTAGTACTTTTTGCCTTTCATCTATAATTGATCCGATTGGGACTGGATTGGTTATCCCATTTTCTCTCAAACTATATTGGACATTTTTATATGGAATGCATTTAGATCAGCAAGAATAGGTTTCAATTCAGGTTTGCATTTTATAATTTTGTCATTGCCGCGTTGTCACGGACGAACTATGGATCCCCAGACTCTGCTGGATATGACAAGGCTTAGTCATGGGCGCAGAGTCTAACGGGTAGGTGGTATTCACCAGTAACCCCCACAAGGGAGTATGGTCTTAGCGGCACCTATCCTGCAGGTCGCGGTCCCGTGGGAGAGTAGACAGCAGAGAGGTATGAAGGAGCCAGGAGATGATGGGAGGCAGGCACTGATGCCAGAAGGTAAGTAGTAGAGATACTGGAACAGTGGTGGTTCTATGCCGAGCACGGAGCTGAGAGCTAGCTGATGTAGCGGTGCTAACTCGAGACAACAGCTGAGGAGTCATAGTATCAGTAGTAGCTCTGAGAGGCAGCGGAGAGAGAAACAAAGCTGACATGATGTAGAAACTCAGGAGATGGTAGCAGAGATACTTGGAACAGCGATAGTTCAATGCTGGCCACAGAGCTGAGAGCAAGTTGATATAGTGGAGGTAACTCGAGACATAGGCTGAGGAGTCATAGTAGCTCTGAGAGGCAGCGAAGAGAGAACAGAAGCTGACACGATGAAGTAACACAGGAGATGGTAGCAGAGATACTTGGAACAGTGATAGTTTAATGCTGGCCACGGAGCTGAGGCTGATATAGAGGTGGTAACTCGAGACAATAGCTGAGGAGTCATAGTATCAGTAGTAGCTCTGAGAGGCAGCGGAGAGAGAACAGAAGCAGACACGATGAAGTAACACAGGAGATGGTCGCAGAGATACTTGGAACAGTGATAGTTTAATGCTGGCCCCGGAGCTGAGGCTGATATAGAGGTGGTAACTCGAGACAACAGCTGAGGAGTCATAGTATCAGTAGTAGCTCTGAGAGGCAGCGGAGAGAGAACAGAAGCAGACACGATGAAGTAACACAGGAGATGGTAGCAGAGATACTTGGAACAGTGATAGTTTAATGCTGGCCACGGAGCTGAGGCTGATATAGAGGTGGTAACTCGGGACAACAACTGAGGAGTCACAGGCACAGTAGTAGCTCTGAGAGGCAGCGGAGAGAGAACCGAAGCTGACATGATATAGTAACTAAGGAGATGGTAGCAGAGATACTTGGAACAGTGATAGTTCAATGCTGGCCCCGGAGCTGAGAGCAGGCTGATATAGCGGTGGTAATTTGGGACAACAACTGCAGGAAGTAAGCTTGAAGAACAGGCATCAGACAGGTTAACACAGCAGGTATAAATAGTGCTCCACGGTCCCACAGCCAATGAAGGAAGAGAGGAGGTCTCAAAGGGGGACTGACTCTGCACATGTGCGGATCTGACTGCAGGATGGCGCATGCTGTGAAACTGATTCCAGGATATGCCGGTATCACCGTACATCAATCTGTGATTTCCAAAATTACTTGCTGTCTCATTATTTAAATAGTTCTTCTATCTCATTAACAGGACACTCAGGATAACAGGATAACGACCTGTGCTGTGCATTCAAGCTCAAAAGATGTGTTGGTCACTCCCAAAAAGCTTAGTTAGCATTGGATTTCCTTTCTTCAGAAAAGTTACAGTACCATGTTTCAGCCAAAATCTCATAATAAATCAATACTCTAACAATTTGAAAATAAATATATTTACACACAGCGCTGGGACTAACAACACCACAGCGCCCATACATTAAATATATACAATTAAAATTAATAAACATTCCCTTAAATACATTTTACATCCCCCTAGTGCTGGAGTTTAACCCATTCGACACAGCAGCATCTGGCATTGACCCATTTGATGCTGCAGCAGCCATTTTGACCTTATTGGCGGTGAAGGGAAGCCAGCCACAATAGGGTTAGGGATAGGGTTAGGGTGAGGGACATTATTGTTGACCTAATAATACTGTCTATGTCATTATTGTCGACTTTCCAACCCTGTCTATATTATGGTGTCAGCCATATAAATGTTGATCATGTAACTGTCAAACATATGTATCACACCCAGTAAGAGGTAGTAACGAGGTGAAAATCCACACTTTATATGCTTCAGTGATTTTCTCAAACCATTTCAGTTTTGGGGTGGGCCTACCTTGGAATATCTTTTTTTCTAAAATGACCCTCCTATCAGTCAGTGCTCTGCCTTTATGTTTTAATCATGTTTGCCACTGCTGTGCTGCAATGTTTCATAGAGACTGTATCTTTTATTAAACTGCCACGTATTTATGCCGCTGGCCAATATTGGTAAAATTTTGACAGTTGTGAAGAGATCCTTAGAAATTAGACTGTAAATGAATGGTAATTATATAAATACTTATGTAGGAACAAAAACAGCTCAAAATGACAATGATTTTACATGTTTTTCCATATATTTTGATTAAATTCAGATCTAAAACCAAAACCAATACACATGAGGCTTTTTTATTAAACACGAAGATAGTTTAATAACCAAACCCATAACCAAAACACAGGGTCTGCACACATCTCTAATGTAAATACAAATGATCTAAGGTAGTGGGATTGCCTTTTCTTGGGGTAGACATGGCACAGGAACTGAGTCACCGGCCAGCAGATTTGACTGTTTCATTTTACAAGATAGTGTTACAGAAAACATATTAGAAACCCCAAATAACCTATTTTTTTCATAGTCTATGGGGTTTATTTATAAAGTTGTGATCATCTCACAATCAGGAGAAAATGTCTATCGCTGCTCACCATCCAATTCAGCAAAGGGTTAATGCCGGTCATTCCGATCTGGTCTTAACCTATTTACCCATAGACCTCTATGGGGACGGCAACTGTGAGTAATTTATAAATCTCAGGATGACGTTACTTACATTTTTAAAAGACTTCAGTGCTGCCAGAGAGGCTTCACTGGATCCCTTGCCGAGTCTTATCACTATGTGCATGAGCAGACAGCAGGAGAACATGTGCAATGTCTATGCAAGGAAGTTTAGTCTTTCCTTATCGATTAGGAGAGGGGCTTTATATTGCTACAATATGCAGCCATACAGAATTATATTTACTGCCGCCCACTAATCACCAATGATAAATAACCTGTAAGTGAGAATAGTCTGACTCTCTCTCTAACCAGGTAATTTATAACCCAGCTCCCAAAACAAATTTACAATGCCTTCAGTCAGAAACTTTGCAGACTTTTGTAGGCTAGCGTCACCTGCGTTACCAGAAGGTTTAGATCATTGTCTGTAACTACATCCTTTTAAAAGTAAAACACACCTATTGGTAGTTATCTAGGCTGCTAGCTGCTTAATGCCCAAAACTATCCATCTATTACAATAAGTTAGATCAAGTAAAAGATCACACAATCAGGGGTGCCTGAGAGGGGGAGCAGGTACAAAGTACTGGGGCCCAGGTCTGCTTATCAGGGGCGGACCCAGACATTTGTCCTACCCCGGGCGATTTTAGGGGGGGGGATTTAGGCCCCGCCCCCTTTCTGTGTTCTAAGGCTGCCGGCGGCTGCACAGTATGTGCAGGTCCGTTCAGCAGTGAAAGTGTGCTGTCCCGCTGCTCTGATTGTGTTTAAAACACAATCAGAGCAGCCGGGCAGCATACTGTCACTGCTGAACGGACCTGCACAATGTGCAGCTGTCGGCAGCAAGCCCCTGGTAGGGGGGGGGGCGATCGCCCCGATCCGCCACTGCTGCTTATGTTATGGGAGGAGCCACCAACCTTGTGTGGCCATGCCACCTTCGGCGCCTATGGGAAGGCCCCAAGAATTTGCTGTACCAGGGAGGGAAATCCCTCTTTGCAGCTCTGCTCACATTTCCTGGAAGTTACAGTGTCTGACTAGGGTATGAAGTGTCCACTAAACAGCATATCAGTAGATGGGCATAGCCAGTTCTTAGAAGGGATGTCATCAATCAGTGCAGAATGTGACTTGCACTTCACACCTTCCAAGCACACCACTGCCCCTTTCATTATACCAGTGTATGACTCACGCACCAGTGTTTAGTTAGGTTCAGCTGTCTAGATTTAAAGTGAACCAGAGGAGGAGGTCAAGAGGAACTGTGACATAGGGAAGGGGCAAGCAGGCAGTGGGGCCCAACGAGGATTACTGTTAGTAGCCGTATCACTTGAGGGTGCCTGAAGGCTGGTGCAAATACATACATATGATGATGGCAGTTTCCAGTAGTAGCTAGCTGTTTCTGATTGGTTGTGTGATTTGAACTCTGAAGCGTATTGACCTCTAAAGCTGAAAGTACTTTCTTTATTGATCATGCCTATCTTATATGATTTTGTGGATATATTTTAGAATGTTGTTTTGCTACTTTCATTCATAAAAAAGAAGGCAATTTATAACTACTGAGTTTTTTTTAAATTTAAATCTAATAGCAAATGGGTTTTCACTAACAAAACAAATGTTAAAAAACATTTTTGTGCTTATGACTGCCTTTTGTATAAGTGTATCTGATGCATGCCTAAAATACACATGGTATTTGAGCTGTGTCTGACTCAGCATATGGCAGAATTAAGAAAAACATTTCTGTGCATCTTTTTAAAGGTTTTTTTGGAGGCATATGCGTCTAACTCAGCATGAACCCCAGAGTCCTTAATACTTCATCTCAGATTAGAGAATCTCCCGCTACCAACATATGCTCATAAATAAAAACAAATGTTTCTGCACACATGGTTTGGATGTTAGAACTTATTTTAATATTGCTGTACTGAGTATGTTAATTAGGGAGACAATGTGAACTATACACAAGAAATGTGTTTCATTCAAACACATGTTTTGAGCATTAAGTGTCAAACACGAGAGGAATCCACAAGATCTTGCCTGTAGTGCTAATCTGCATCCCAAATGTAGATGTAAAGTGAGCTGATATTTCTTCATATGTATAATATGCCTGCAGGGTACTTGTTTTGCTCGCACAAAATTATTAAATTAACCAAGTTAAAAGATTGCAGTTATTTTATGGGGTATAATATATTTTTGTTGGTATTTCATGAAATTGTAATATATAATATATACACACATACTGTAACACCTGCGGGGAACAGGACAGACGCACACAGATGAACTTACCTTACAAATGATGGTCACCTCCGGTCCGCTTCCGATGCACCACAGAAGCTGTCCTATCCCAGCAGACCAGCAACCAAACCTCTGTCACCTCCAACCACTTCCCTCTGAGGAATAAACAGAAATTAAGGCCGTGCCTACCAGGAAAGGGCTGTCCGAGACCACGGCAATGAGCAGAGACACTCTAGTCAATCTCGCTTGCCACCACCTCGTTTTACTCTTGCCAAGGGTGTGGGACTACGAGTACTTGAGACAAGGAACAGTCCTGCCTCTAGTACCCTCTCACCTCTCAGTGAGGCCCTAACCGAAAGAAGGAATAGAGCGTTATACTCACCGGTCACTCCAACTTCCGGTCTCTGCTCTCCTGCTCCATCCCGACACCTGTGGACGACAGACACAACACTGCCTCCCTTTACTCTACCAGTGAGGCTAGTATGTACACCCACAGAAAGCACTAACTAACAACAGGCGACCCGACCATAACAACTTAACTAATGGCCAGGAACGCAACTTGACTATAAACTGGGTGTAGTGTACTGCCTAAACCTCCTCCCTCTACTTTATGGGGAATGCCAACCGGTGTTCACGGTATACTCCGGAGGGCTGTTCCTAAACCCTCACCCAGGTCATACCAGGAAGACTATCTTTTCCCACTATGGGGTCACTCACAGAATCCTAAGGACCAGTCGTACAGGGTATGAAAGAGGCTCACTGGAGCAGCGCACCTCCGGAGTGTCAACTGCCGCACGGAACCGCCAGTCGTCACTACCGGAACGCGAAACAACTGTCTCCACTCAAGCGGAACACCTGTCCCAGTCCAGAACTGCCAGAGAACTGTAACAATCCAGTCCAGGTTTGTTACTTTTCCTGTCTGCTCTGTTCTCCTGTGGATCACATGACTCACTTCAGGGCGGGCCATTCAAACCTGCTCTATTTAAACTCAGCACTGACACCTGCTCACTGTCAGTGCAACTTGTTTGCTAGCCTGTCTCCATGGACTCCTGTGCATTCCTGAACTCTCCTGTTGGATTTCCTGTGGGTGAACCTGCTTTATCAACCAAGTGCTGGTAGCACCATCTTTGGGACTCTGTTTGCAAGTATCTCTATGCATCAATTTACAAGACTTTGTTTATTATGCCAAGTGTGCAGATGCTCATCATTGTGAGATTCTGAGCTGCCATCTCACCATCTCTACTGTGTACAGAACTTTGCTGCATTGTTTCCATGTGTTGATATGTACTTATGCTCATATTCATTGAAGTACTTATTAAGCAGACCCACCGTCTTGTGTTCTTATTTTCTAAACATTGTATGGTCCTGAATCAGCTAGTCACGTGCACAGGCCATCGTGGGAACCGCCCACTAAGCCTGATATTATTCCAGTCCATAACAAGAACCTGCCGGAACTGAGGACTGGAACACCCAAATAGAACCATGGGCCGCCCCTGGAACTCAAATGAGCTGTGTTGCACTGCCAGTGAGATACTCAGTCACCACCTCTGGAAACCAGCGTAACCCCAGGGACCTACGGGACGGAAAAACTACTGTGTGTTCATCCCTAGCTATGTGTATGCTCGTATCTACACCTTGTCCCTACAGTACAGGTTATTGCAGGAAAACAGCAAGGAACAAGAGCCTTCCTTTAATGGGGGCCTGACGTCTTGCACCTGTAAAGAAGTACACACAGACAGCCTAAATACAATACACAATGCAATATTTGCCGCACAGACGGAATAATACTCTGCTTCTGTACCTGGAAGACTGTCACGTAATACACACACTTGCTATTTAACCAGACGGGTTAGTATAGCACCAACAGGAGCCTTCTGCTCTACTGTTGCCTAGGCCTCTCACATAGCGTACTCACCACACAATGGGACCACACCCTATTGTCTCAGGGCTCTCACGCCACTGCATACAGGGCCTACACCATGGGCCTCTCCGCCCAGCTAGCTACAGGGCCTGGTGCCCTGGCTATAGGCCTTTCGCCCCTTCTATGCCTTGGGCTCTGAGTCCACTAACTAGGGCCTTATGCCCTTCACTATGGGCTTTAAGCCCTTACCTAGAGTTTTGTGCCCTGAAGACTATGGGCACTATGCCCCCTGACTAGGCTCTGTGGCCTCTTCTGACTATGGCCTTTAGGCCACTAACTAGGGCCTTGTGCCCGACTGTGCCCATGGGCCTTGTGCCTGACCTAATGGTTGAGGCTATACTTACCTGCTCTGCGCGGATACTCAGCTTGACTCGCAGTCTTCTTTCTCCGGGTCTTACAGACCCTCCAGCCAGTGGTGCCTCCTCTACACTTCGGCGCGGCGTGTCCGGCGATATTATGGGTGGGAGCGTTCTTAGCCCTTACAAGGGCTCCCCGCCGGCGTTTCCGACACTCTTCTGAAGTCTTCTGGGCGGGGGCGCTCTTAGCCCTTACAAGGGCGCCGAAGTCTCCGCTGCTTTCTTTCAGTGGCAGGGTAGCTCCTTGCCCTGACAAGGCCACCCTGCCACTTCCGCCGTCTTGATCGTGATCCGGCGATCTTGGTCCCGCGACGTCCTCTCTTCTCTCCACCAACGAACTTCTGGCAAGATGGCACCGCCAGCGCAACGTCATTACTGGGCGCCGCCGTGAGTTCTCATTGGCTCACTGCGGCACCAATCCTTTGAACGGTCAGAGGTGAGCCAGGATTGGCTCACTCATCCGGCCGCTGATTGGCCAGCGGAGGAAGGCGAGCCCTGATTGGCTCATCCTCCCTCCGCTGTCTACCCCTGCAGGAAGGAAGAAATACTCACCGCTGGAATGCTGGATTGGTGAGTATATTTTCTTTAGTTCTTTCTTCACCCTTTTCACGGGTACAGCATCCGGAGCCAGGAGGCACATCTCTACAACATACAAACAGTATCTATATTAGAGATGAGCAGTTCAGATTATGTAAAATCTGACGAAATCCGACGTTGGGCATCCAAGTGAAACTGAGTCGTTTCTCCCGCGAATCTCGGATCTCAAAATTAAGGGCAAAAACGTAATTTCCGGGGAAAATTGTTTGCAAGTTTTGGATCGCCATCTTTGTATATGCAGTATAATCCTCCCTTGTTTTCTCGAGTGACATTTTAGAACAGACAGCTTGTAGGGATGAGGTTAGCTGTGGTGCTCTGCTCATAAAATAGCTTTCAGGGTGAGCCAGAGACATTGAAAAGCAATAGAATCCTGTCATTATTGTAAAGCAGTTCCGTAGACAATAGTCATCTACAATAGTTTACTGATCAATTGCTATATATTATTCTGACATATCAGCAAACTTGAGGTTATTATACTCGAATGTTGCAGTAGTCGGGGCAAGAAATGATGAGTGAGTGGATAAGAGTTTTGGTGGTGTCTTGGGAGAGGAAGGGTCTGATATGAGCGATGTTGGGCAAGAGATTGGATGTGGGGGGGGGGTGAAGAAGAGGGAGGAGTCAAAAATGACACCCAGGCAACAGACTTGGCAAACAGCGGAGATAGTGGTGTTGTCAACAGTGCCACCAAGAGGAATTTGGGGCCCCGATACAGCAACGTTTTGGGCCCACCCTTACACATAGCAGGAGAAGGGATGTATACGGCCCTCAGCGAAAGCGCCATGGCCACATAGTGATGGGAGTGTTTCCAACATGGGCTGTGTCTGCGTCTCTTTACTGATGACATTACGGGGGAATTCAATTAATCACAAAGTGTCTACGGAACATCGGTGAGACATTTTGCAACAGATTTTGTCAGAAATTTCTTCTGTAATAGCCAGGAGTGTGTGCGGCGCAGTGTCCGCGCACCTTATGGCCGGCAATTTAATTCCCCCCATTATGTATTAAAATTGTGTTGCTCTCACTTTCCTGTTTTTGTAGCTTTCACAACCAGGTACTGGATTCTTGTATGGATCCTGGAATGTTGGCACCTGTTTGCAAAATGTATAGGTACATGAAATATGGAAAATAATTAGTGAACACAGTACAAAATACAGATCACACAGTATATATAATTATATAATAAACAAAATATGTGATAAAAATAATCACAGATATCTATGGAAATGGTCAGATAGTAAAACACAATTGTAAGTGTATAAGAGAAATGGCTGCCTCTAGGGGCTCTGTAACCCTGTACAAAGATACACACACAATAAAAATTAAGAGGAGCTCAAAAACCCTTAAACATAAATTCAATAATGATGAGAGAAAATGACATAAAATTTTAAACCCCAAGCTAATTTATTCATAAAGTAACGATATGGGAGAGATTCATGCCGGCGATGTGGCACGCGGACATTGCGATGTGAACATTGCCAACAATTTCAATAGAAATCTCCCCACGAGGTGTCCCATGGACGTTCCTGTCCTGAGACACCTCGTGTCTAATTGAATCTCCCCCTATGTATCTCAATACAAAAAATTATGTATGTATTATATAAAAATTAAGAGGTGCTCAAAAACCCTTAAACGTGTGTGTGTATATATTCAAGGGTTTTTGAGCACCTCTTAATTTTTAGCATGCAGTATATAAGTATATAAGACATACATTATAATAAAATATAACATTTAACATGCCATCCCCCCCAGCCACATCATGTCATCCCCACAGTCACATCGTGCCAGCCCCACAGAAACATTACGCCACCCCCCAGACTCATTATAACTCCCTGCAGACACATTATAATCCTGCAGACATATCATAAGCCCTCAGACACATCATAACTCCCCCCAGACATATTATAATCCCTCAGACACAACATAACTCCCCCCTAAGAAACATCATAAGCCCCCCCAGCAGACACATCATAACACCCCCCACAACCCCAGCCCAGCTCACTTACCTAAGTTTAGCTGGAACTCCTCCTCCTTTCTTTCCAGGCTTCTGGGACAGTGTCCAAGGACTGGGGGCTGCTGACAGCTGTCAACTCACTCACTCCCTCCCTTTTAACATCCCCACAATCCCAATTTGCAGAGCCACCTGCAGATAGAAAAAAATTATTAATTGCTTGACTGGGGAGCCCAGGCACCCCAGGCAGGCCGGGCCCTGGTAATTTTTACCTTCTCCCCCCCTCTTGGCGCCCTGGTTGTCAATAGTGATGGAGAAGTCAGAATAGGAGGAAAATCTTGAGGGTAGGAAGACAATGAGTTCAGTTTTGGCCATGTTAAGTTTGAGAAAGTTTAAGGACATCCAGGAGGAGAGCGGCAACTGGACACCTGGACACCCAGGAGAGGGGGGAAGTGGAGAGATCATGAGATGAAAGGTAGAGTGGGTGTCATCAACATAGAGGTGATACTGCAGGCTAAAGGAACTGATGAACACACCCTGGGAGGAGGCGTAGAGAGAAAAGAGCAGAAGGCCAAGGACAGAAGACTGAGGGACTGCTACAGGAAGGATGGATGGAGGTGAACCATGAAAGGACGGTGTCAGAAAAGTGTGTAGTAGGAAAGGGTAATCCATGGGTCAAAGGCCACAGAGAGATCCAAGAAGATAAGCAGGGAGAAGAGGCCCATGGATTTGGCAGAAAGAAGGACATTGGCAACTTTAGTGAAGGCTGTTTCTGTGGAGTGGAGGGGGCATAATTCAGATTGGAGAGGATCGAGAAGTTTACAGAGAGGTAGCTGGTGAGATGGTTGTGGACAAGCCACTCAAGTATTTCCAAGGCAAAGGGGAGTATATAGAGATGGATACTTAGAGAGGAAGGTGTGGTCAAGATTGGGTTTTTTAAGAAAGGGTGAGACAAGAAAATGTTTAAAGGATGAGGGGAAGATACCAGTGCAGAGGGAAATAATGAAGAGGTGAGCAAGGTGAGAGGGGTGAGCAAGGTTTGTAGGGGTGGAAGAAGAGAGGTGGGAGGAGTTTTTATGTTTGATGGACTCAATTTTAGAAGTGAAAAAGGAAGCAATGTCAGTGGCAGTAAGGGAGGATGGGGGCAAAGGAGTGTTTTAAAGGTGGCAAAGTTGTGGTGGGGATTGGAATATTGTGAAGTCATGAGAGACTTGAAGAGGTATTGTTTGGTGAGGGAGAGGGCAATGCTGTAGGACAGGAGGATGAACTTGAAATGTAGGAAGTCTGCCAAGGAATGAGATTTCCTTCAGTGGCTTTTGGCGGTGCATATGTATTTTTTAATGAACCAAGTAAATTTGGATTGCCAAGGTTAGGCTTTAGAATGGTGAAGGTGGACAGAAGAGGTGAGCGGTGGTGAGGGTGTGGTTATAGAGACAGGGCAAGCCAGGTTGGATAGAGTAGAGAGGAGAGTTTCAAATGAGGAGGAGAAAATAGTAAGACCAAGGCTATCAAGATTATTTCTAATAAGGGCAGATTTGGGGAGGGGGTGCAGAAGATGAGGAAAGAGTTAAGGAGAGGAGATGGTGGTGGAGACTGGAAAGGGAGAGTTGGAGAAGTCAGAAAAAGCACATTGAGAAGACAAGGTCAAGGGAGTGACCAAGACCGGGCATGGGGAAGAGGTCCATTGTGAGAGACCAAATGAGGAAGAAAGGGCAAGAAGTTTGATGGACGCCAGGTCATGTGGGTTGTCATTGGGGATGTTGAAGTCATCTAGGATGACGAAGGGGAGGTCTGAGGAAAGGTAGTGGGGGAGCCATGGAACAAAATTATCAAGAAATTTGGAAGTGGGACCAGGGGGACGGTAGATGACTGAGACATGGAGATGGATGGGATAAAAGAGAGGGATAGAGTGAACCTCAAAGAAGAAAATTGAAAGGCAGGGCTCAGGTGGATATGACATGGAAGATACAATTGAGGAATTGAAGAATACCCACCGTGAAACCTGGACGGTCATCAGTGGGGTAAGCAGTATTAGTGGACAAAAGCCAGGTTTTATTGATTTATTGATTGTAAGAAGGTTAAGAGAGTTGGAGAAAAACAGGTTGTGAATAGTGGGCAGTTTATTATGGACGGATCTGGCATTCCAGAGAGGACAGAGGTAAGGGAGATAAGGATATGGGGAGATATGGATGAGATTGGCAGGGATGCTGGTGCACAGGAGTGGGCTGGTCAGGAACGGAGATGAGGGCAGGGGGTGAGGATGGCTATTGGACATGATTGAGGAGACATGATGAAAGACGAAGGGAGTAGAGGGTGGAAGGAAAGAAGGGGAGAGGATGAGTGTGCAAAGGGTGCAGAGGTGCTAGGAGTGGGAGAAGTGGGAGAGAGGATATGCAGCATGAGAGACCGTAAGATATGAGATAGATAAAATTAGTTATACAGTAACAACCTACAGAATGAGAAAGCAAAGTTGAGTGATGGATACATGAAACATCAAAAGACTATGTAAAGCAACAGTGATAGCCTCATGATACAACAAATCTAAGTAAAGCATCAATGGGTATAATACCAGGGAGAATAGATTGGACAGTCCATTAAGAAGCAGGCATGGAAGATAGAATTCCAATACCCACAAGTTCTGGTAAGTTCTGTAGGTTTAGGTAGGTTCCAGGTAAGTTCAAGTTTGTTCAGGAAGATCAGGGTAAGTGCAGGAGGGTCCAAGGGTGAGGACAGGAGATCAAGGAGAGGTAGCAGGCTCAGGAGACAGGTTTCAGGGTGGTAAGTTGATAGTGAACAGGTCAGGACACAGACATATATGACATATATAGACTAGTCCAGAAGCATGATCCAGGAGGGGAACAGGAGGAAGATCCAGGAAAGATGTCCCGAGCCACGATCCAAGCAGATTTAGAACAAACCCGCAGTTTAAGCTAGATTGGATGCAGTGATTAGGATGGATGGATGGACGCATGAAAGGGGGTTGCAGTGAGGAGAGAGCCACAGGAATGTCAGGACAACAGTTCGCTGTGAATGAGAGGCTGCAAGGCAGCTTGTAGATAACAGCTGGCGAAATCAGAGGAAGGGAGGAGGCATTGGGTCAACGGGGAGAATCCTTGGCTGACCAGGAATCCAGTTCTGGGATGAATGCACAGTCTCAGTTGCCGAAACGGATCCGGAGCATTGGCGCAGTATTAGATATCAGATTACTGGAAATCAGAGCATAAGAGGAGGGCATCAGAGATGAAGAAATCAGAGCAGTAGGCAGGCATAATGCTAAGGTTGCAGAAGATGTTCGACCGTGCCAGTGAGTAGGCCAAAAGCTATGGTCTAGATAATAGTAGTTCCCATGTCGAGGTATCGGAGGAGAACAAGAAGAAAATGTGTTACTAGATATGAGCAGACTACTCATCTAGGTGATAGGATAAGGCAGCATAGCAGGTCCTGGGCTTCTCCAGCAGAATACGAGGCCCATGAGATGTTAAAAGCTGGGCTCCAGCAGAGAGCTGTCTGCTCTCTCCAGAATAAAATGGAACATATCCTTACCTATGGTGCACTATTCATTATCAAAATGAGGAAAATAATTAGATGCTGTTGACTTCCCATTATTAAGCAATAATAATTTTAAAACTAAGTAAATCTAACTGTTTGTCCCTGCAAAGGAAAGGAAGTAGAAAGGCCTCCAATATTTAGTAAATTTTGCACAAGGGCATGCACAATACAATAATTAAACTTATCTCATATAGGTAAACCCCTTTCATAAAACTACATTTTACTATATTAATTAGGGCAAAATGTAGAAGGAATAATAAGAAGATCTAGAATACCATAACATTCAGCAGTTAAGAATGCCCATCTTCTTGGGACACCCGCAAAACTAACTACAAGACACCCCTACCTCCCTCAAATCCTGTATGAGTCCAAGTAGAGTTGTATATTTTAAATGTGCTGGATTATGCTGTCCACTCTTGTGAATTTTATGGAACTTTTTGATGAAACATTGGAAAGTTGTTGTTTTTTCTTTACTTGTTGATTTTGGGCACTCTATTCTTCATTGTTTTATGAAGTAATGCACAGTAAATGAAAATCCATGGCTTAACATCATGTTAAAGGATTTAGACAAAATCAGGTTATTCCTCTCCAACACTGTCAGTTCTCTAGGATTAACTGGCATTATCTACTTGATAGAATATTCTCATTTTCAGAAATTGAGAACAGTTGTAAAATATGGATGAATCCAGCCAACTGAGTTGCTTTACTTAATTGAAATTTTCTTAGTTAAGAAATTAAATGAGCTAATAGCATTATCATAGACCACAATGGATAAATGGGCAGTATGTGAAAGTTTTTTACAAAAATTTCCTAAAGTCACATAATATTATATAAATCGGTTTTTGTATTTCTCGATGAATAAGAAAAGGATATATATTTCCTAAAGTTGTTCCTCCTCCTAGCCAGAACTGGCAAATACAGATCACCATCTTTAAATGGCGGAGAAGGGGGAGGTTTGCGTGGGAGGATCAATTGTGATTGGTTCTCCCACTCACTCTCACCTGGATTCCGACTGGGGCTGTCAGAGCAATGACAGAGCCCCAGAAAAAACAGCTGTAGCAACCTTTGGCCAATCAGATTATCAGTATACTCACAGTACCAAAGATGATTTCAGAACAAGAGTGTGTGGACCTGTCCACCCATATGATTTAATTTGTGAGGATAGGGCTGCGTGTAACAGAGACAGTGATGTGAGGAGAGGAATGGAGGAAAGCAGGAAGTGATAGGTTAATAGTTAGATACTGGCAGGATGCCCTAAATGTACAGAGTAGCATGAAGCACCCTTTCAACATGATGTATGTGTGAAACCCTACTGCTGAACACTTACTTGGGCTGCCAGGATGTAGTGTGGTACCCCAATTGCTGTTGCGCTCCATTGTAGCTACAGCTACAGCGTGGGTGTAGCATCCATGACCAGAGGGCCCCCTAGATACTCAGGTGTTTAACACAAGTAAAGTAGAGTTGCAACTAGTGGTGATGCAGTGCAATGTTCTAAAACAAATATTGGGCACCAGACCATCTCATGATAAATAAAATACATAATAAAGTTTATTTACATTTTTTCTGCTGATGATAAGCTTAATGTTACAGTGGATTACAATGTACCTTACTCCTCCAGCAAATATTTTAATGTTTACATGAACATCTCCTCCAAAAGCCTCTAGCACATTACATACCAAATTTTAAGCCGTGTAAAAACACCTCTTTACTCCACATGAAAAGTTCTTAACTAATTTAATTGCCAGTAATGACACAGTTGCATATTCATGGTTGCAGTAGTTCCACACACTCTGAAATACACTTTGCACACACTCGCAGGTGCCAGTAAACAATGGATACAATTCAGAGGTTTATCCACTCACCACATAACCAGGATTAACAACACCCCACTGTTCAGGGATTCTCCTCGTCGTAGTGCACATCATCCCACCTACTCATAGTCCCACTGCTGCTGTCCACACTTTTGCTTTCCACATATGACATCACAATATCAAGAGACTCTTACTTGGGAACCACACTACTGCTGTGCATTTAAATGGAAGACAATATATTATCCTGCAGACATCTCAGTAGCCAGGGACTCTGCCTCTCCTGATGACACTGTCTAGCAACTACAGGGCTCTTCCCCTTTCTCCTCACTATATGGGGGCACTTTCTAAGGGGGTTCTCACACAGGGGTACCACCTCCCCTAATTCAGATGTGGTGGTTTGGGGATTATTGATTGATGTGGGGCTGAGTTTGGGGACAAAGAGGGCTATTAAATGTGAATATTAATTAAGTGATGTCAGCAATTGTTGTGGGAAATAGGTATATTTATTAAACATATTGATAAAGTCCCACATGGGGACGAAACGCGTTGAGGAGCTATAATGAACATCTTGAACATTACCTTAGTGTAAGTACTGATGTACTTTGTAATGGTAAATAAAGTTTTTTACTGATTGATTACTGGTTTGTGTATGAGGATCGGAAGGGCACTATCGGTGGTCACAGGTTCATTAGAGTAAACTGCCGGAGGATCCATTAGGATATCAAAGACACAGCCTACGATACCCAGAACCACCTGATTGCATTCTGTTGGCTGGATACTGACACCGCAATCAGCGCTAACCATCAGGCGGCCAGCCTTCCTACAGTGCTTATCATCAGACGTATTAATCTAATATATAAACTGCAGTCTTTGGGAGGACGGATATCATCAAACGGAGTAACACTTTTTATTCAGACTTGAGCCTACAACGGTATTTATGTTATGCAAACTATATTGATTAGCTATAAGTCTATCTGCAAGTTGGAGAGTTATTGGTGCATTTAAGGATCCAATGGTGCATGATTTATCATTGTGGAACACCATATATATAGATTTTTTTCACACGCCAAATGTATTGTGCTTAAGTGTGTTTGTAGACGTGGTGTGTTACATGTACCGTCACTGAGCGCTGCAGTAACTACTTATAGGTATATTTATTAAATGTAAATGCTATTAATTCATTGCTGGAGCTGTTTGAGGGGGGGGAAATTAGTTTATTTATTAAATTGGAATACTATTAATTTAATGTTGGTGCTGGTTGGGAGTGTTATACACGTCTTGTCGCTATCCAATAACGATTGTCGAATCTCGATTTGTGTTTCCAACGCACAAATATTTATTCTCAAAAAGTAGCAGAATAATTCAAGCGAAATAATAAGTACAGCCGTTACTTATTGCAGGCGCTCTGGATCCAGTGAACAGTCATTTAGGTCTGAAGTCTGTGGTCAAAGATGACTGCTCACTAGATGAAAAGCTCCTGCTTATATGCAGACAGAAATACAGTAAAACTGCAGATCATAGCCTAGTTCACACCAAAATATCCAAAGGTGGGGGTCATCTCTCCAGAGGATGTGCTACGACTTTCCCGCTAAGAATCCAGTCTCAACTAGTCTATTAGCATTTTATAGTCAGTATCACTTTAAAGATTTATTCCCTAACATCAATAACTAGAGTATGCAATATGCGATCTCTTCGTCAAATGAACCGGACAGCTGCTGATGAATAGGGGATCAAAATGATACCAGACATGACACATTTCCTTTAACCTGTACCATATGTTTTACTAACATGCATATAACTTATAATATTAAACATAAATACTACTATATTTTGACATAAATAACTATGTGTTGCAACTACAATTAATGTGTACTAATTACAAATGTGTGTGTTTGTGCGAATGTATATAAAAGTGTACAAACTGTTATTGCCACGTGTTTCAGCTGGATACGCCCTTCCACGCCGTAGCGTGCTCTACGCATATTTTCAGACAAAGACAACCAAGTTTGCTCAATATTAATTGAAATGACTTTATCCAATTTGCTGACTTCGACAGGAGGAAATAGGCCTATTTATTAAATGTGAATATTATTAATTTATTTTAATTTAATAGTTGGGTCTGGTTGCAGGGAGGGAGGCCTATCAAACATGGGTGTTATTGATTTAACGCCGGGGCTAGTTGGGGCTTTCAAAATTTTATGTATCTATTTTATGTAACTGTCTTTGTTCAAAGAGGTCCCCAACATTCCAGGATTCAGACAAGCAGCAACTGAACTTTAGACACCAGCACCTGCAGGTAGTGAAAGCTGCAAGAGCAGGGAAGAGAGAGCAGGACAGTCTGCCAACTGTCCTGATTCTGGTGGGGCAATCCCAAATTTGGGTGACTGTCCTGCTTAGTAAAGATTTGGTCCGACTGCAAGGACAGTTGGGAGTTATGTCCCACTTCACACTGCTCATGAAAGGAGAGCTGTGTGCCCTCTCTGTCTTAAGTGCCCTGGGGACCCCTGAGCCTTAATTCAGCTCTGCATCCAACCACATATACACTCACCTCACCTGGGGTATCTGTCATGTAATCTCTTCCAGGTAATTTTCCTCTAAATGCTCTCCTTTCTCTTGGGGGATCCCCCCCCCTCATCCATATTATACATCCATGGCAGCCTTCATGCATCCATTCACACTGGTGTTTCTTCTCAGGGTACTCCTGAAGGTGGGAATCATCCTGCTGATACTACCCCTCTCTTTAATTTAGGGGCTGTTGACTCCCCCTAATGAGTCACTAACTGGTGCCCTAACAGCATCGGCCACACCCCCCCCCCCTTCTGCCGGGGACCTGGTACCTGCCTCCTCCTCCAGGGTTCTGGCTTGCAATATGGCTGCCACTCTTAGTGAGGAAACCAACATAGAATATGATTATTATGATTTTCTTAGACAAAGCTGAACATTAAATGTAGCCATTTTGTGGGATGAACAAATATTCAGTCTATGAAGTCATTAGAATCTAGTAACATTACTTTGTGTCTCAGTGATATCACTAGTCCCTAATTAATTTATAGGCTACATTATTTTGAGACTTCTTTCTACCTGAAAAATACCTATCTCCACTGTGCTTAAGGTGATGGGCACACTTTTAGAAATGCATCGCCTCCATTTCTTGCTTTTTACCATTCCCAATGTTTGTTCAGCCACTACTACTTTGAGATTCATCCAGTGTTTAGTCAGAGAGTGGATCACACAGAAGCCCATACTTGCCTACTTGGAATAACTTGTACTCTGGGAAATGTAGTGGGAGTAGTTAAGAAGTAGACATGTCATGATGACACGATATTTGTCACCAAGTAGGTAGGGCACTAATTGTGTCACATGCTCTTGCAGACTAGGGGCTAGATTTACTAAGCTCCGGGTTTGAAAAAGTGGGGATGTTGCCTATAGCAACCAATCAGATTCTAGCTTTCACCTATTTAGTGCTTTCTACAAAATGACAGCTAGAATCTGATTGGTTGCTATAGGCAACATCCCCACTTTTTCAAACCCGCAGCTTAGTAAATCTAGCCCCAGGTGTCAGTTCAGATAGGCAACTGTGCAGAACCCGAGTTTTCTGAATGACATCCAGTGCAACCTTCTGCATAGACCACACTCTGAGAGATATAGCGATTCTCCAGATTTGATCTGTCAGTGTCTTGGGAGCAAATATCTTTTATGCTCAGAAACTTTGCTGACTGTACCTTAATCCAGCCTGATTACAGTTCCAGTGTTGAACCTTGTTTAAAAGTGCATTATAATCATGGTGTCATGGAACATTTTGAAACTGTGCTCAGAGACTGGACTTTCAGACCAATGCAGGTTGACACAGGGAAATTTTACTTGGTTAGAGATAAGCCATAGCAATATCAGGCAAAAATTGAGGCATCATAATGTAGCCAATCAGGGTGTATTAAGCAATAGGCAATAGCGAAGTCAGACTAGAATTTTCTCTATAAGCTGTCTGTATCACCACAATAAGCAGCCAGAGCAAGGAAACTATTTCTTCTTCAGCCAAACTCATAGTTCTCTTTGGCGGCCATGAACATTCTTGTAAATATTATGATCAATCAGGTCTTGAAGGTGGAATCCCATAAAGTAAAGATTCCATAATTGTCTGTTGTCAATCCAAGATGTGAAAGATCTGAAAGGTTTTTTGACTTAAGGGAAAATGAAAAGTCTTTAAATGTGCAGAGCAGCAAGTAGGCTCCATCCAGTAGTATGGGAGGTCTGCACCCTGCCAGAGACAAGGGAACAGCCAGGAGCAGCTCATTCACACTCCAAGCTGAACTTAAATGGTTTCTTTGGATGATTTTATAGACTTGTATCTATTTTGGAATAGGTAGCTATGCATTTTAAATGACTACAACTATGTGCTTGCACAGATACAATTTCCAGAACAAATATTAATATAGAGCTTGTTTGTGAAGTTTTTTCCACTTAAAAAAGAAGTGTAGAACACAATATATGTCATTTATATGTATTTCTGCAGGCATATTATAACATGAACTAACTTACTATCGATAAATGTCTGACAGCTAAAGAGTGTTACCATAGAGTTACAGTATGTTATAGGCAGCCAACCTGTGACGCATTTGTTGGAACTACAAGTCCAGGCATGCCCTGTCAGGCTTAAGCTTGTATATAATGTTGTTATATTGTAATTAAACATTTATACTGTTATCACAACCAGAAGCAAACAAAAGAATAGAGAAACATTCATTACATGAGTACAATACAAGTAAAAAATAAAGTAAAAATAGAATTTATTGAGGCAACAACAATCAAGACAAATTGACACTATAAAACTTTGATTAAAAAGAAAAAAGAAACCCTATGTTAACAATAAGGCATGCAGTCTGCAATACATTCTCCTACTCCTTGGATACAACCATGGTGAAACAAGGACAATAAATGAATGTACGAGCAGTAGATAATGGCACCTCCTCAGTCTAATGTTCCTGAAGTGGTAGCCACTCCATAAATTGCTTTGCATAGATACAGGTTCTCAAACAAGTCTCTATGAAAGAATTAGGCTAAAGGTGGATAAGATAAGGACTATAATGGAAGCAGGAAAAAGGTGTGAATAATATGACCTACAGAATGAAAAATTGATGTGCAGAAGAAAATAATATAATCCATGTGGTGGGATTAAAATAAATTAACAACCGGTTCTCTGCCCTAATGACCGTTTTTAGTATACAAAAATCTGTTTTGCCCCTCTAAACACTGTGCCATGCCGCTTTGCCCTCAAAACACTGTGCCATGCCACTTTGCCCTTCAAAACACTGTGCCATGCCACTTTGCCCTTCAAAACACTGTGCCATGCCACTTTGCCCTTCAAAACACTGTGCCATGCTGTCTTTGCCCCTCAAAACAGTGCCATGCTGCCTTTGCTGCCCCTCAAAACACTCTGCCATGCTGCCTTTGCTCCCCCTCAAAACACTCTGCCATGCTGCCTTTGCTCCCCCTTGCTTCCGTTCCTTCACTTACCATTTCTATCGGCTTCTTTCTTCTCTTTTCTTCTTTTCTGTCTTCTGTCTTCTTGCTTGCCGCCGACTTTTTTTTTGCTTTTGTCAAGGAGCCTGCTCCCCCACCAACAAAATGGGTGGACTGGTGGGAAACGGTTGAATCCCACCACTGTATATACCGCATGTGAAAAAACAGAAAGAAAGTAGGGGGAAAATGCTAGCTTAAATGTGCCACTATCCCAAGTATGCAAATAAAGTGAATGAAAGAATAAGTGAAAATTGAGACAGTAGATAAAGCTATAATGCAAAAATAGGAAATGGTTGAAAGTATCTTAGATGGCCATAGTAGTCAGTTTTGGGATCAATTTACCCCCCCATCCCCCCCCCCTTCACCGCATAATTTACACTTCTGTGACACTCCAGGGAATAAATGTCTCAAATAGCAATTTTTTAAAACTCACAGATGTCCGACGACTTTGCATGGTAAATTTAAAGCGTCAGTAACTTTAAAGGAGAAACTTGCCTATTACAGATGTCTTAGCTATATGTGAGTCCCAGAACCCTGTTAAAATACAACAATTGCTGTGATTCCGGGCAAGGGAGGGGATTTAATAAACTTCTTAAATTAAGTGGAAAACCTCCGCAATGTTTTGCTAGTAGTAGTATTTTGGTAGTTGGTTTGTGCTTGCCACTATTTATCTTTCCAAATACATGGAGGAAGATGTGCAGGAAAGAAGGGAGCGCAAGCATGAATTTAAGTTATATTCATTTACTTTGGCTTAGTTCAACTCAAGTCCTAATTGCATCCCAAGGAGGGTGAGCCATTACTGCTGTCAGAATTGTTGTATATTGGAACCTCTATAAGGGAAATAATTGTAAAAACTGAAAAGCATCCCATAAGCTCGGCAACAGTAATTGTTCACCTTAATTTAAACTCATTTATTATACAACACCCCTGGGAAGCATCTGCATAAACTGTATGTCAAACCTTATAGTTCACAGTTTTGAATGATGTTTTATGGCAAACCTCATTTTGTCTGCTTGCGTGCTGTATCTTGTGTGAAACAGTGCTCAGAAACGGACCTTACACCAATAAACACAATTACATGCAATTAATTTCTGAACGCAAATGACACAGCAGCCTATGACTTAAAGTGCGTAATGGGGGTGGAAAGTGGGGGACAGACAGAGACAACACACAGTAAGGGCGTACAGAGGGCATACTGACCGATTCAAGGGCTGGGTTTCTCAAAAGCTTAGATTGGGTACACAAAACACAAAATTTCTACCGATGCAATATCCTTAATGATTTCACCAATGATTATGCTGGGAAATAGAAAAATCTGAAGAGGCACAATGTGTAATAATGTATATGGGACATCAAGGTTCAAACACCTTCCACATTAGAACCACCCCTTTCATTCAATAAAACTTTTCAGTTTTTCTCCCACAATACTGCATGGTTTAGCCTCATTTATGGATTAAGTTATTCATGACAGCAATGGTTGAACTAGGCTGGTATATGGTGATATGCCATACCGCCACTTCTCCTATTGCTTTGATTGTAAAACCATCAGATTTAATTCACCTACATTTTCCATACCACCACATCTAAATTTCCAGTTCAACCACTGCATGGTAGTAAGTATACATTTGGACTGTTTTATTAAATGTAGCAATTTTTGCATGTATAATGATGTATGTATAATTATTGCTGAGAGCCCACCTAGAATTATGATTCTCCATAGAACCTGCACCCCCCCCAGTAATGGCAGGTGAAGTAATGGGAAGACTGTAAAAGACAAGTAGCGGGCCTTGCGAGTTGGGAATGTGATGACGCGGCCAGCTGCATCTTCGCGAATTTAGAGGTGGAGCCAAAGTGTCAGTGCTGGCTATGTCAGCCCTATGTGGGGACCAAACACCGCAGGACTGCTGTGGGTGGAGGCTCCTGAGAGGGGCAGAGATAGAGGAGGGAACCAAACATCTGTCTCTGAACCCTAAAGGGGTGTGTGCTGCCATGGAAGAGCAATGTATGCAAAAAGGGGGAAGAACCCCACTAATTTGAGCCCCTGGATCAAGTAATAAAGAGTGTCAGCATCCTGGGAGAGGGTTCATGGTCAGATGCCATGGGAGACTAAGATCTTTGTGCCCCAAATAGAGGAAGGTTTTCATGTACAGCAGCACGGTTGAACCCTGAGGTCAGGGGAGTGCTAAGAAATATTATGATGCTGCAATGAGAGGACTCTGCTAGGGGCAGTCTTGGCTGGTCCCATAGTGTACTATTTTGGGCTGGGTCACTTGACCACCTGCATTTTTTTCTCCTTTAAAATAGCCTGCTGAATCGAATTATGCCCCCCGGGCCAAAATTTGCCAGCTCTCCCCTGATCCCCGGTTACTGGGATGTTTGGGACTGAAAACAATCTGGAAATGTTTCCTAAAGGGTAGTTGTAGCACCAGGAGGTTTATGAGGGAAGGTCTCTGGATATTTTGTGGTTACTGCAACAGTCGGAGAAACCCCTTAGAAAGTACCACCATACCATGAGAGGGGGTCGCTGCATGAATGCAGCATGGCTAACGCTGTAGATGAGGGTCCCTGATGTATGGTATGAAGTCCATAAGAAGAGTGCTACAACCTCTAGTCCATGCCTACTGTGTGCCTGTACTCATGATCACTCTGACTGGTATGCGAACTGTCAGTTTTGTGTTGTTTTTTCTAAGTGTGAGCTGGATGAGTTGGTGATGGAAAGGTACTACATTGCAACCATTTTGCTTATGTGCTGGAGCAGTTGGCGTTAAAGGTACATAATTTTATTACAACCGTTATGATCTGTGCTGGAGGAGAAGGAGTTGAAGTAAAGTTGTTATGTTTTTAACTGAAATGGCCTGGTGCCCAATTTTTCTTTAAATTTGCACTGCATTGCCACTAGTGACCACTGCAATGTATCTGTGTTTATGTAACGCCTGCGTGGAATGGTACAGACGCACGCAAATGTCTTTACCTTGTTCACGCTGGACCACCTACTGTCCGCTTCGGGTCCACCCCAGCCTTTCTCCAATTGGCTCACCAATCTGGCCCATAGGGGGGCAACTGCCTCGACTGGAAGGAGCTCACTGGACATCGGAGTTTCCGATGAGTCCTTCACATTTAAGTTCCTGATTATTCAAGGGACACCCTGGTTGCGGATGACACACGCCATATCCGAAGCAGAAGAGGAGATGATAGCGAGTGGGCTACCACACAGCAACAGGACACCCCAAGAAAGTAATCTCGTAACACCAGACCAGAAGGTTTGCACACAAGTACAATATAGCGTTGCAAAACACGTCCCAATATAAGTGTAGCATCTCTGCACCCACCCAGACAACAAGTAATGCCATTGAAAATGTTCCCTCTCCACTACTTTTAATTAATTAAAATATCTCACTTGCCCTTTTTTTTAGCCCACTACCTTTTAGTGTCTGATGCAAGCTTCTTCACCTTCACAAACACCAGCGCCTTCTCCTCAAACCAATGCACTTTGGAGGAATTCAAGACGAACTGGTCCAAATCAAGGCTTATGATTTCATCAAAGAGGGTTTCGAAATGTAATTGAAAGTAATTTAGAGGTGTGGACATTTCAGAAAACAATATTCCTTTTCTCTTCCACCAAAATTCCTGAAAATTTAGGCATTTCACAGGGAATGTTTCAGTCTGTAGCTCAATTGATATGGAATTAACCCATCCTTATTTTTGGAGAACTCTAGATAAGAAGAGTAGCATTTTGGGATGGCTGATTTGGTATCTTGCACCGCAATCCTGCTGTGGATTATTATACCTTGTAGACGTTCAATGGATGGAACATTTTATACAGCAGAACAAATGGCACAGAGGCCAATACTAAGGAATGGATCATTTTGTACCTTGTAATTCAGTCTTCTGATTGGGAAAAAGAGTCTCGAGAGCAAAGCTGAAGAATACTAGCACTTTATGTGCTGATCCACAATCTTCCTGAAGGTGAGCACTGAAGGCTAAGTGAATGTAAGTGTTTGCATCCACTATTTTTTTCCTGTTGTACCTGTCAATAGTGTTCCTTAGTTTCATCGTATATGTTGTGGTATATATAGCTAGTTAACAGTTAGAATCCTTGATTCCTTTGGAAACGAATACAGTGCTTACATTGGAATTTTCAATAGGCAGTAAGAAGCTGCTGAATGGTCTCTGGAATGGGGTGGGGGGACTGAGGAATTATCGGACAGTTAAAGCCAGAGTTGTGAGTTCCAATTAAGGTTTGGCAGAATGAGCGCTCCCTCTGTGCCCAGTGAACCACTTACTTCCTGCAAAAGAATTATTTATTGATAGAATGAAAGAAGCAGTGGACTGACACACAAAATGAGCTGGCTTTGAGGGCTTCCAAGGAGATTCGTGGTTGCTGGAGTAGATCCAATTGGATGGATAGTACGTCCTGTAATGTATAGCTATTCCCAACCCATAATGTCTTCAGGGCAGAAACTATCATGCTAATGTATTCTTATGTAGCTCTGGCTGTGTATACATATGTTGACCAGGTACTTTCCATGAAAGGTTGTGCAGAAGTTTATATAAACAATAAATGGGGGAACCACTTTATCCCATACGGTCTACTGTATATTGTGGTCAAGCTCTCAGATTACAGAAAGCCCTAGGGTTTTACTTTTAGACAGAAATTACATTTTGTCATAATATATAAATATATACCGGTATATATATATATATATATATATATATATATATATATATATATATATATAATCATACATTTTTATACATATTGAAGAAGATAAAAGAACAGCAGGAAGGAAATAGCTATATACACGTGTTGTTTGAAAAAAGTAAAAGGAGTATATAAACTATTTAATAAAATGTCTAGTGCAAAAACTACGGCATAGCACTCTAATCCTGGTCACACATGGCTGATCCTTAGAGGTAAATTTATCAAGCTGCAGGTTTGAAAAAGTGGAGATGTTGCCTATAGCAACCAATCATATTTTAACTGTTATTTTGTATAATGTACTAAATAAATGATTACTAGAATCTGATTGGTTGCTATAGGCAAGATCTCCAGTTTTTCAAACCTGGAGCATGATAAATTTGCCCCTTAGGCTCAACCCAAGCACTGAGCAGCTGTGTCAGTCTTTAATTTGGCAGATCTCTTCTGGCTTCTCTATGGCAGTTGAAAGATGACCACACACACAGGCAGATAACCATCATCCTCCGGTCACATTTACTGACATGCCTAATAGTGATCCAATCACCCCTTTTGGGGCCAGAGAGATATTACTGCTAATTTTGCAGAATATGTGGCCAGCATAAAGCTTATTTACTACAGTGCATTTAAGTGCAACATTCTTTGCATTTAAAAGAGATGCTCAACTGTGGAGATCTACTCCTGCGATGACGCTCTAATAATAGCTGTCAGATGGGCTTCCCACCTGACAGCTATTTTGTGTGAGTTTTCTTTAGTTCAATGTTTTAATAACAGTAGAATTCAGACAGATCATTGCTTTGGCTTCTTTGCATACAGATGATCAGCTATCTGATTCATCATTTCACTGGTGTCACCAAATTTTAAAGTCCTAGCACAATAAATTACAGTTATTTATGCTAGGATCTTTACATTTCGTGATGTCAGTGAAATGATGTCACAAAGGAGTAAACTCACTTAAAACAACTTAAAGCACTTCTCATGCTACGTTTTTGTCTGCTCTATGTATTTTTTCTGGTTCCTTACAGTACCCATCCTATGATGTCACATAACTCACATACCTCTATGCCAAGCCTTAATGTATTTTATTATAAGAGCATTATCAGACCTTGATACAACATACAGGAGGCTCTGATGGAAACTAATTTTATTATAGGAAAGGGAACAGAAACTATGAGATTGTACTGAATAGTAAGCCTGCATGCAGACTTACACACAAAAACCATAGAAATAATCATATACACTAGGGAAAGTCATTTCACAAGCATATTTTATTGTGGGGAAGAGAAGGGAAACAATGACATCTGTACTGAATGGCGAGCTCTACAGGCAGGCTTGCCAGCACTGTCACAGAAGCGAGGTAAAGACTTTTACCATACATTCATCCCTTAATATAATATATACAGAAGTAAAATAGAAAAATATAGAGAGTCTCCTTAAGTCGTGTTATGAGGTGCAAAACTAATTTCCAAAATATGTTTCCTAACAATATTGTACATGTGTCTTTTTATGCCCAAGAAGTTGGACGATTCCAGACATTACATGTAGTTGTCCTCCATATGACTTTAAATGACAGAATATTAATTTATGACGGGCTTAGTTTCCATTAACAGTTCTTTATTGAAGGAAAGTATCCAAAGTAAATATTGCCATACTTTTTATGAATATCAGTGTGGGAAGTGGGGCTTTTTGTGGGGGAGGAACTTGCTGATAACACTAAATATATTGTAAGTTCTGGTCTCTATATAAACTGTAATATTTACCCAGTAAAAGATCTGACCTTTAATGGGAGAGGTCCTTTCAGTGAGAGACATCATCTGACATCCATTTGAACAGCAGCAGAAAACACATTCTGCAAGACAAGGCAAAGCGGGCTCAACAGATGAGCAGAAAAGACCTTAGGTGTAGGCTTATAAAAAGCTACAATAATGATATGTCTTGATGTCCACAGTAAAAGAAAAATATGGTAACATTTAACCCCTTCATGTGTGCAGACCACATTTTACACATTCGCTATATATTGTTTAAACTGAGAATAATTAATAAACTGCTTTGTGTACCATAGTAAATGGTTGTTGTTGGTTTTTTTTTTGGGGGGGGGGACAAATGGACCTTTCTTTGTTAAATTATTAACTTTTTATTTCATATATTAAGTGTATCAAACAAATTTAAATAAATATTGTTTTCCCTGTATTTTTCCATAATTACATTTATTCGTTTAGTTCAACATTGGAAGTTTAATCGAAAAATGAATTGTCAAGTTCTCTTCAGTGTAAAGCTATCAAATGGGTATACATTCAATAAGTTATGGCAGAGTGATATAAAATGAAAGGTATATATTTATATTATTATTATTATTATTATTATTATTATTATTATTATTATTATTATTTTTATTTACTCGTAGCCCATCTAAGGTCTCCATTATTGGCAATAGTGATAGATTTGGTGTAATCCAGAACTGACATGCCAGCCACTGTTAAGGCCAGACTGTATCTATCAGTGCTGAGAGGCAGGTCTAGCCTACACTGGGGGAAAATTGATGTCTTGGTTTCCCGACAGAGCTGTGCATGGCATTTATTTAAACATTATCTAAAGCAATTGGGTGGCCAGGAACCATTAATTAAGTTAACTGCAACCCGAAGCCGTCGCCAAAATATCAGTTGAATATTTCCTTCCATAGTGAATAGGTACCCTTGTCACAAAGAATCCAGTATATTTGGTATTGGCGTATAGTGCATACATGTATATTTTATTTATTATAATTTTTTAAAATTTTATACTGCCATTACAACTATTTATTTTAGTGTATTTCATATTAATAATGTAATATACCAGCCATGGTATAATCATCTTGATCATTGTTTCCCTCTCACTCTTGTGCCCTTATTAAGCCTCAAGTCTCTCGTAGTATGTGCTCTTATACCGCTTTCATACTGCCGCCCCGGCAATATCCCGGGTTTTTCAAGCCGGGTTTTTGCCAGGGCTCGGAGTGTCCCAGCTCAGAAACACCATTCATACTGCACCTCGGACCCGGGAATTTCCCGGGTTGACCCCATTCATACTGCACAAGTCTGTGCCCTGGCAATTTGTGGGAGTCATCACCAGAGCAGTTTTCATTGGCTGAAAAATGGTGATACACAATACAATAATACAATAATACAATAATGAATAAAGGATACCTCCAATTGGCTTATATATTTAGTCGTACTAGTCTAGGAGGGCTTTCTAAAAGGCATAAAGAGACTGGGAAACTTAAGGGAAGGTTGTAGGAGCTTTTAAAGCTAGGCATTGCATGTTTCAATGATTACCCTAAAAGACTAGACTTCTAGATGGAAAATTAATGGCCTCTTTTTGGCAAGCATAAAATGAATGAGAAATGCCTAATTCCAAATCCTCCAGAGACAGGCAGACAGCCAATCAGCTTGTTTTCTGTGCAACCCGGGTTCAAAAACCCGGGTTGCACCATTCATATTGCAGGCAACCCGGGTCCGACCCGGGAATTACCCCTCGATAAATCCCGGGTTGAAGACTTGTACCATTCATACTGCACCAAGACCCGGGTCGTTTGAGCTCGCCCCGGCAAAATCCCGGGATTTTGGTGCAGTATGAATGGGGTATTATCTAGTTGCAATATGCATTTGCTCCCATCCTAGCAGTCCAGGTTGCACGTCAGCGCACATGATTCATTAGGTGAATTTTATTTGACAGAAACTCTGAAGTTGTGCCTGTTTTCTATGCACTGTAACTGAGTAATGGATAGCTGTACTGTGCAAAAGAATTAAATATTGTTTGCTTGATTTCCTGGTTTTGACTTCAGGGGGTAAATGTATCCCGCGCGAGATCGGCAAGATGACAGCTAAAATTTAAAGTGGCGCTGCCTTGTAAAGGGAAACTTGCCTTTACAAGGCAGCGCCGCTTTAAATTTTAGCTGTCATCTTGCCGATCTCGCGCGGGATGCAAACACCGGACTATGATATATTTAACCCCAGCTGTTTGTTTGTTCCTTCATAGATAATGTGCATCTCAGCTTCCTGCCCTGACCGTCAAATTATTTCTTACCATGGGGTAAATGTATCAAGCTGAGAGTTTTCCGGCTAGTTTGAAAAGTGGAGATGTTACCTATAGCAACCAATCAGATTCTAGCTGTCATTTTGTAGAATGTACTAACTAAATGATAGCTAGAATCTGATTGGCTATTCAAACCCGCCGGAAAACTCTCAGCTTGATACATTTACCCCATGTGTTTGTTAGCTGCCTCTTAGTGAGACCACAAATTGAAAGCATTCTTAATCGAAGCCCAAGTCTCCGTGCAAGGTGGCGAAGGACCCATAAGATTAGATTCCGCACCTTAGAAAAGCCTGCTCCAACTGCAAGAGGCCTACAGTAGATATATATGAGAGTTGTCTTTGACAAGTTGGTTACTGATAAAAGTACAATAGAAAATATAGAAACCTCAAAATACATTTTCCACTGCAATAATATTCCAATAAAATATCTTACCACCAATGATGTCACATTTTACTCACAATAAAATAATAATACAAAAGGAATCACTTAGTCATTGTGAGTGGGCAAGTGGTAAACCACCCCTGTTAGCAGTTCATAGCCGTTGCTAGAGCTTCCTGTTACTCCATCCTGTGGCACAAATTTAGGGATACAATGTGATTGCTAGTGACACTGTGAACAACTGAGATATTCTACAGTGTGCAGAGAAGCTATCAGATTGCAGTGGTCAGGACACATCTGTGGGGGCTGGAATATCACTCCATGTCCAAGCGTATTATGTGGATCAAAAACTGCCAAGAAATCTGCTAAATCCCTTAAAATCTTTCACTCTCCCACATTTCAAATCAACACAGATAAATTACAAATTCCAGACATTCAAATTAGTGTTTTCGAGCTTTAATTCTAATAAAGTATATTAACTATGTCCTTCCTAGTTTTATTCTGAATATAAGGAGACAACATCTGGTAGGAAAATAGAGGACTAGTTACATATATTTCTGATCACGTTGAGCCTTTATATAGCTGGCAATCTTTAATTTATACTGAAAACTACTATACATAGCAGTAACATACCTAATATGAAGTTGATGCTACATTAATACTTACCTCTTTGTCTACTGTAATAGATCCCTTCCATGCTCTGCTGCCCAGATGTAGATGCCCCCCTGTTGCTGTAAGTAACATTGTTGCTCCAGCAGGACCTCTCACTGAAGGAGAAGGACAAGGTTATATTTATGGAGACCTATCACTGGTAATAGGGCTTTCCACCCATTAACAAATCAGCCCCATAATCTGATTTTTATTTCAAAAGAAACTCTTTTAATGAAAACCAGGAGTTGGTTTACGCAGCATTCATAACAACTGACATTTTTTTCCAGTTAACATAATAGTTAAATATCACATTTAGATGTCTTTGTGTCATTTATGTTCTACATGGAAAGTCCTCTCCTGCCTGGTGCAATATTCCAGGTGAGCTGGGAAAGATTAGAGCTCAGGAGAGTCAGAAGATTAAGCGGCAGAGGAGACTAAATAGAGGTTTCAAGTGAGATCCTCAATATACTTTTTCTATTGCAAGGCAATATTTAGGATATTTTTATTATTTATCCAAAAGGGCTTCGTGTAATATGTAGATTAGAAAACTATCATGAAGTATGTAGGACCGATAGGATTCTTACAATCTGCCTGGTTTAGCTCCACCCACCATGGAGGCACGGAGTCTAATGTGGCAAAGGTTTTCGCCAGGGACCCCTGCAAAGAGGTTTGGTCTTCGTTTCTTACACTAAGCAGGTTGTAGTTCTCTAGATGGGTACCAGGTGAGATTGACAGGAGAAAAAGAAGATACCCAACATGAGGAGACCAGGATTAGCTCAGAAATGTATAGCGCTGGATACCAGGATCTGCTTAATGGAAACATATACAGGATACCAAGGGGTAAATGTGTTATGTTGCGGTTTTTGCAAGTCGCCGATACACCTGTCGCCAATACACCTGACCACTCTCCAGTCCACAAAATCACACTCAGATTTACCCATCACCAGTCCCCCAAATCAGGAAGTCCCAACCCTTTCATGTTTCACAAATTGGGACTATACTACGAAAATTGGGGCTATTGGGAAATATGTAAATGTGAAGTTGTCTTATCTGCCACATTGCACTCATGGTTACTCAGTTCCATGTACAAAGCAAGTCCTAACCAATTAATTGCACCAATATGCCCAATTTTATTCGCAACTTAAACTGTGGTAATCTTGAACACACTATGTACCTAAAATATGAATGTACATGCTCAATCCTTTCTGCCACCTGCAGTCATTGTATTCGAGAAACATTGTACTGATTAAAAAAATATTTATAATATCTATTTATTCATCAAAGTGTAATCATTATAAATGCATGTATTGGAACATTAAGAATAGAATCATTTTGGTTATATAATTTCATGCCAGCTTTTTGGGCAGGAAAAGGTGCATCACATTCTAAAATTCTGATTTGATCATCATTTTTTGTTATGAATTGAATCCTTTCTCTGTGGGATTAGCCCATTATGGCTCATTCGTGCAAAATACCAGCCCCTGTAGGGTTTGTGACACTGTTCGCTGGGACACCTGCTGGGTGATTAATGAGACATTTTTGCAGAGTTTCCTTGGAATGTTTTCTCGCCTCCCTGAGGATTCTGGGGCTTCAGAACTCAAGAGAGACAGAGGATTTTATTCTGCTAAATGTTTTGGAGAAAAATTGTGAAATGATTGAATTTGAATGTAGATTGATCTAAAACACAAAACAAAGTAACATGAGGAGCCCCTGTAGGACCAGTGAATGAGCAAATAAGATCACCTGCATTTTTATTTGGGCTTTAATGTGTGATTAGTGGTAAGAAAAGTATTTGGTAAACTTAACTTATGAGAGCATTTACCATCCATTTTTAACTTTATAAAATAACGTTATGAGATGTGCAACAGGCTCAAATGGTGTCTACAGCCTAGTTTTAGTAATTTCTTGCTTTCTTCCTCTGTGGTTTAAAACTGCACTGTAATGTGTACTTTGGTTTAGTCTACTGTAAAAGGCGCACAACCGTTAAAATATGGTTCACAGCAAGAACTCCGAGTGTGCTTAGAATGAGACCTATGAAACGGGGACTGATTTTGAGGCTGAAAATTGGGTTAGTGTAATGGGTCCCGTGCAGTGGAGACTGTGTAGTGTAGCCGATATCTTGAAAATGGTATTTGTAATGTTGATGATGGCTGTGCAAAAGGCTTTGTGTCAAGTGTCTAACCAATGAACCCATCATTCTCATCTAATAGAACAGTTAAAGTCAAGAGCCTGGTACACCCATTTTTCCTTAGATATTCACCAATGCTGCTGCAGCACCTGATGCTTCTCCGAGGTTAACAGCTGGGTAACTGGTGACAAATGTACTATCATCTTCGTTACATACTTCAATAGGGAGCAGGTCTACGGTGGTAGCAGAGGGTGCATCTGTTACTATGACGACCTTCCCCGACAAAACCCAATACAGCAACAGTGGGGCTGCAGATAATTTCTTACTTAAGCTCCCTCTATTGATCAGGCCATGGCTTCTGTCATAATAACCAAAGGAAGCCTGTGATTGGTTAACAGAGTAGTCTGCTTCTTATTGGTTACTATAACAGCAGCCTTGGACTGTTCAGTAGAAGGTACTTCAGTAAGCCAGAAGAGGTGAGAACCTGTCTGCTTCATGCTCAGGGGAACTCCTACAACATTTTGATATGAGGTACAAAGATGACTAGTTATAATAATGGCAGTTTAGTTTGAAACTATTGACTGTTTATTTGGGAAAAGCAGAGAGCAGAGTTGCACTATTACCTTTTATGTCTCTCCCTAAATCTACAAGCAGAGGAGCAGCAGGAGGCAGATTAATAAGTGTATATAAAATAAAAATCTAAAATAAATGGCGCTATATATAAGTAGTTTTTGGTGTACTATTTAGAATCTGACAATGGTGAAGTCTGGTGAGAGATGCACTTTTAACTTGTTTGAAGGCGTGCTATTTATATGTTTTATGGCCTGTCTTTACACTCACACATGCAAGGCCTAAAAGGTTTGTTCTCTGCAGGTGTCATGGTTTTTATAGTTATTCTGTTTAGTCGGGCTTCAGACACCAACACCCAGCTCAGTGAGACAGGACAGCAGACATAAATAAAGCGTAAAGGATGGGAACGAACGTTGTAAAATCAGTAATACATTTTTAAATCCTTCAATTTTGGAAATGCTTCTATTTTATTTTCACTTTTGTAATCGTTTTCCACAATTCTTTTCTAGACTGTGTTCCAGTGACCCTGTAACTTTTGTATTGTTCCTCACCAGGACAAAATAAACATCTTGCTGACTGTCTGACCCCACGTTCCATAGGACCTTCCCGGGGGTCCTGCAGCGACAGGCTGAATCCAGTCCAGAGTTCAGCTGAATACGGGGTCACAGACCTGGAAGCTTCTCTAACAAAAATAGCGAGAGGTTTTCACATTTCACATCTGGATTTTCTGTGCTGAGGGGAACTAAGCTTCCCATAAGCAGAACATCGTTAAAAATGAATGCCGAGTTATTTTCGTTCATCCAGTAAATTACCGGCACATAACCTCCTTTTACCAGATTGCTCTTCTTGGAGTCTAATGTTTGGATTTAGGTCAGACTTTCCAGTCTCACATGTGTACCTTCACCAGCCCTAACACCCACCTCTACACATATTATGAATCGGTGGACACATGCCAGCCCCATCCCTGCACTATACACGCCAGTTTTCCCATAAGAGGTTCTGAAAACATTAGGACACCCCTATACACTTGGTTGCTGACTAAAGAACTAAGTACAATAGAAGCATAACGGAGGAGTGACACAATGATGTTAACCTGTGGACTACCAGTGATGATGAGGAGAGATAAATTAGCACACTGCAAAATATAACTAGAATTTATGGTCTTTCATTTATTTATTTCAAAAAAATGCTAGATAGTTATTTCAGTTCATTACAGAAAAAGTGATAGTGCTAGTGGTGAATTTAATATGGATGTTTGGGGCAGTAGCCTATGGCCCAAACTATATGGGGTATATAGCTGTCTCATCACGTGGGATTTTGAAGAAACTTTTATACTCATAAGAAAGGAAATATGCAAAGGACCAAAGCAATGCACTCTACACACAGGTCATCCAACTGAAGACATAGGATTTACTTATGTTTGCAAGAACATGGTCTTTTCACTGTGTGTGGTCTAGTTGCAGAATAAACTGCCAGCCTAGCTGTAGCCTGCTCCTGTGTGATCTGAGCAGAGGGTAACCTGTGAACCACTGACTGCTGGCCAGGCAGATATAGGGCACACATGTGTCCTGGTTTTTGATACTTTAAATGTTTAATGCAGAAAATGTATTATCCTATAATCCAGACTCCTGATGCACCTGAAGTCACAGGATAAAGAGCAAAACATTTCTATAGCTGTTTTTAATAACTGGAAAGCCCCCAAAGCAAAAAGGGATAGGAGATAAATTCATGTTGCATGTGTGTCTGTTTCAAACATATGGGCAGAGTCAAGTGATGGTCTTAACCTGCCATTGGATAATTTGATAGGGGAGACCTACAGTCAGGGGCAGGCTGGGTTGGGGGGCCCCCAGGCCGGTCCCATTGTGGGCTAACTTGAGCTGGGTCACCTGCATTTTTTTTCCTTTAAAATAGGCTGCTGAGTCGAGTCTTGCCCCCCGGGCTAAAATTTGCCAGCCCTCCCTTGCCTACAGTAGGCAAGGGAGGGACTTGCCATAGAGTAAGATTTGTATGCTACTAAGACACTAGTGTTACGAGGATAAAACTGAATGACCGGTTTACAGTTGGCATTAGAGCCAACAGTCAGAAAGAATGGTCCTGTAAAAACATAGTTGCAGGAATAGAGTTCTTGTAAGAGTTCTAGGTATTAAAAACATAAAGGAATAAAGTAAATTAAAATTGGGGTTATTCCTGGTTACCATTGGAAAATTGGTAACAGGAAGTTTGCAGATTCTAACAGTGTCTAAAAGGAAAAAAATGCAATCTGCAGATTGTTAGTGCAAGAAATTAAGGGTGTGATATATAAAAATGTAAAAGGCACAATAGTTTCAGCGCACCTAGAGTAGGTATAATGTATAAGGAACCAATGTGATACCAGATATTAGAGGCTTGAAAAACAGGTAAAGCAAGTGGTGATACTTGAAACAATTTTTTTTATAAAGCAATTAAAATAATTGCAAACAGTTCAACAACACGTCAAAACATATATAGGCATTGATATTGCTTTTATAAGTCACACATAATTGCTATTCCCAAATGTAATCGTTATCTATAATTATCAGTTCATTTTGATATCATATATGAATAGTCATTATCAGTTCATATTGCATATCATAAATAGATGGTTAGGATACTAAATTATACTATGTGCTTCTGAAAGTTAGTAGTTTGAAGTAAGTTCTCATATGAGGAAAGCAAATAGTCATATGCTCATTGATAAACGCAATGTGGTGGTCCAATATCATTCAATATATTCAGCAGAGCTGGACTCCATGGTAGTAAACTATAATGTTTAAGATGGTGCAAACATCTAGGTCAGTTAGATAAGTACCTGCACTTTAACAATTTTAGGAGAGAAGCTAATGTAGGACAATGGGCTGAAACATGACTTTACCCTGCTCAATGTGTATGTCAGAAAAATGTGTCCCTCAACATAGAAAAATTCAACTGAAGGATTGAAAAACATTTAAATTTACTGGTTGAGGGGAGATTTACCTGAGGAATATGAGTAAATTGAGGTGGCTGAAGAATGTGTAGGGTTTTGTCAGTACATTCTGCCCTGTGGCATAACTATGGGATGTAAAAGAGGTGATGCTAGTAGAAAGGGCGTTGCTTAGGGCACTAAATGCTGCGTGCCTACATGTTTTAATGAGTTAATGTTTTGTAATGGTTTTAATGGCTCTGAATAGTGTGCATGGATCAATGCATAAACAACTTAATAAAAATGAAGGATTGTGACGTTGTTTTTTCAAAATTATCTCTCTGGGCCTGATTCAATAAGGAAAGTAAGGCAAGAAAATTAGTGAGTTTTCTCCTGTACAAAACCATGTTACAATGCAAGGGGTGCAAATAAATCTATTATTTTGCACATAGAATAAATACTTGCTGTTTTTCATGTAGCACACAAATACTTGATAGCTTACTTGTAATAAAATATAAAGTTGACCTAGGACATGCTCTACCCCAAGTTACTAAATTGTTTTGCTATCCCTTCCTTAATGAATCATTCCCTCTGTTGTTTCTTCATGTGTGTGTGTGTGTATATATATATATATATATATATATATAAAATATATAAGCCTAGCGGCGTGTGTGTGTGGAAAAAACTATTCTCTCAGAAAGGGCTCATCCAATTGACCTGAAATTTGGTATACTGACATTATTTGACAAAAAAATTATAATAGTGAAGTCAGTTAACTTCCATCATCCGCCCTTCCCCCCGTGGGAGGGGTAGTAAAGGCTAAATTTACCAGTTGAGGGCTCAAACGCTTGACCGTGTGGGTATTTATTTACCAGAGCCTGTGTTTGGTCACGGACAATTGTATGTCGCATTTTCACGAGTACGGAGAAGCAGTGATGTGAAAGTGCAGGTTATGAATACTGCCCTTCATAGTAACATAGTAACATAGCTGATGAGGTTGAAAAAAGACACCAGTCCATAAAGTTCAACCTATTTTGGATCTCCTGCGATCCTGCACTTATATTTGAAATTAATCCAGAGTAAGCAACCGCCAATCTGTTTCAATTTTGAAAATCCCCCCAGACTCAATATTGCAATCCAATTTTTACCCTATATCCACTACTATCCTTTATTTTAAATTAACGGTCGTATCCCTGGATACACCTTTCCGCTAAAAATTTGTCTAACCCTTTCTTAAACATAGGAAGACTGATTGAGCACAGCGATAAGGTGTTTAGCAGAAACATTGTGTATCGAGAGGTTTTAGAACAGTAAGACGATGGAGATTAAGGATGTGGCGATGAAGATGAAGGATGAGGTGATGGAGAAGAATGATGAGGTGGACAAAACCACGTTAAAAAAGGGCGCTTACGTCGGGAAGTAACGCTCTTCCCCTGAGGAGGCCTGGCCTAGCCCCAAATGCATGACAAGAACCTTTTTAACACCTTAAGTAGCTTGATTTGACTAGAATGCATGAGTATCATGCACGGGTTAACTTGTATATATATATATATATATATATATATATATATATATATATATATATAAATATAAATATATATATATATTTTATATATTTATATTACATATATATATATATATATATATATATATATATATATATATATATATATATTTAATTTGGGGCTGGATAGGCACAGTACAGCCATTTTGTCGCTTTTTAACCTTAATCTCCCTTTGAGTTTCTGTCTACTTGACCTTTTGCCACCTTTATTTTAGCTTTGAACTGAAGTCATGGATCCCCACCTCTTCCTACACATCGCTGTTCTCTTTCATGTTAAAATCTTGCAAGACCAATAAGTGGAAAAGCTATAGTTCCTTTTGAAGCAGAGAAGTTTCTTGATGTCACAACGATGCTGGATGTCATATTTTGGGCCCTCCATGCAAAACAATAATTTGAATCATTGCAACATGATCAACCATGACACAGCCTTCACCTGGGTGGTCCTGTGAGAGTAAAAAGAAACATGATGTAATATAAACAGGTTACTGAAACGCTCTCCAATTACTAGTCAGATTTGTTTGAAGAAACAGAAAGTGCCCTGTTTTTGTATTGAGCATTACACAGTGCTGTTTGCAGGCAACAAAGGTGGTTGTACTTGGAACTTGTTCAACAACTGGAGGATTATAGTTTTCCTCAATTCTACTGGGATAAAGGGATAAAATGGCATTTGCCCCGAACACTCCAGGACAGGGAGTCCATAGTTATAATAGTAATGAAGCACAGCTATGAAGGTTTCTAGTGCAACTGACTGTGTCCTAAGAAACCATTAGATCTTGTTGTTTAAAGCTGAGATTCTCCTCTTTCAAATGAGCTACTCTAAGCTCCAACTTAACAGAATAGCCTTATTTCAAACACTTGTATTATCTTACATTAAACCAAATCTTGAATCGTACTCAACAAGCTTCATCTCAATAGTTTTAAGTTTCACTGGACATCCATTTGTCTGCCTCAGAACTCATATGTGAAAAATTAGTTTGGTTTAAGGTGATCACTATGAATAATGTCTTCCCCATGAACCCGTCTATCTTATGTCAAGCACCACCACAGTTCAGGAGATACTCACTGTGCCGGTATAGGGTTCTTTATATCAGTCAGATCAAAACCAAGATTTACATAAATGTAAAAGGCACTTTTTACAGTCAGGAACATCGACAGAACACACTAGCATAAAATACAATCACCATAGCAGGTTGCAATTCCCAAAGTAGTTGACTGGCAAAAAATCCCAATAGTGCACAAATCCAACGGAGTCTTGATGGCAAGTTAACCGTGACCAGAACATCACCTCTTTGGTCAGTCCCAAAATGACCACACCTCTAGACCCTCAAGGCTTCTTTATATCACCCATCCTGGGTGACTGTGGGAACTGACAGTCCTGCTGCCTAGAAATATCCTCTGATAGGATAAAACATAACCATGACCAAACTTTCCCACCACTCCAGGTGATATCGGCTAGGTACCTCCCCCCCCACACACACACACTGTTACGGTTCCTGGAAGTCTGCTTAGGGACAGGCTAGGAAAATTGGACCACCGGGGATGAAACAATGGGCCAGTAATGGGGTTTCCACTTAATTATCACCATCTTGCTGAACATAGACTGGTGAAGTTCTTTTTTCCTTTGTGGGTAGAAAACCTTATGTATACATCCGGTTAATGGAGGCTATCTTGCTATGTTGATATGGGTCATCCACCTGGTGTAATTTAAAAATAACAACTCCTATTACCCATAACATTTTTTTCTAACACATCTCTCACTGATGCAGTCAGTGTCCACACAGAGATTATGAGAGGAGTATAATAGGGAACAATTGCAATGACAACGGAGGAAGTGGGCACCGGGTGGGACAACCACCTCTCTTGGTTCCCGGCACCAAGCTTCACTTACACTCTCCCTCACTGTTGTCTTAGCTCCCATGATTCCTGAGTACAGATTGCAGCTCTGTGTAAGGTTTTCAGCTCCAAAGTGATTTTATGTGCCATGATTCACTGGGGTCTCATGCTAAGGATCTACTGCTTGGGTCATGGTGAGTTAGTGTGAACGCATATCTTATATCGAGTTCTTTTTTACTGAGAACTAATGTTATTTTCCTAAGGATAAATAGTTCTTTCCATTCTCAAACAATACACAGACTGTAATTTGGCAGCAAGCAATTTTGCCACGATGGAAATAAAATGAAAATGGATTACTCAGAGGAGATTGTCCATTAGGCAAGTTATTTTGATTGCGCACATTTTGTGTGCAATATAAAGAGACCACAGGAGATCACTTTTTTGTTTTTTATTCTTAATAATATTTTTAAGTTTTGATTATTTCGTTCATTTATAATTTATTATTATGTATTATTTTCTGTTTTTTTTTGTTATAAACCCATACAATAACCATATATTTCTTTTAAGGTTTTAATTTGGAAGTCCGCACCACACCTGCTTTTAGATTACCCATGTATCTGTCACTCTGTAACAAGTGCTTATTTGTGTAGCTGTCAGTGCATATCATCGAATCAATCTGCCATGAACTTTCCACTGTAAACACTTGCCCACATTTCATCCATATTGTCTTTCTCTGCTAACGTGTGTGTTATGATAAGTATTTTAATGTATAACACTAAAGTGAGAGATAATACTCCTTATCTTTTTTGTCTATGACCTGTGTGTGTGTGAACTAGTCTTCTAATTGCCGACACCATCTATGTATCTACACAGGCTCACATCATATTTTCATCCCCAGCTCAACTCCTTTTTTTCGCAAATTCCCTATTTTGGAGTCAAAGGGTTAAATCAGGAAAACTCATTCTGGCCCTTGGCGTCTGATCCTATATTGCAGCTGTAATTAGAATAGAAAAAAACTAATCACAAACAGGCTTGTCCTAATTTATTAATAGAATATTATAATTCGGTATAGAGTACTATAGAAATAGAATATTATAGAATACTATAACTAGGAATAGAATACTATAGAATATAATACTATGTGATAGAATATTATAGAATTCTATAACTAGGAAATGTTCTGACACCCAGTTTAGCTTCCAAGGAACAGTAGAGGGTATATGTTTTTTGGCTAAATGAAATATGGAAAACATGAAACAAAGCATCATCCTGGGGTAAAATTGTATTAATGTTTCTAGTATAAATTACAGTTGTAACATGATGTATATAGTTTAAGTGCTATGTTGTAATTGTTTTATGTGTGTATTGCTTGTACTAGGTAAAGTAGAATGTCATGCATTGTATTTTGCTTTTGTTTAAATAGATAAAGATTTTTAGGGAAGAATGTTAAGTAGTAAAACGCTTGATTATATTAAAATACGTAGAACTGTTGTAAATTATCTGCATGTCAACTGAAGTACCATTTTATTTTACTGAGGGTTGTAAAATACGTATTAGTCCCAAAGTTTACATTACTGAAGAGGTAATGGGGTCCTAACATAGCAAGTTATTTTATTTGTACCACTCTATAATGCTGAAAGTTATATTACTTCTATTTTATGTAGCACTGTTTACAGTACACTGTTATACATCTGTATACATGGAATTGCTCAATTGGGGGAAAATGTTGACTGAGGACAGCAGGAGCTTTATACTTAACGGTATATTACAAGCCAAGAGCTGACCACCCGTTGTCACAGCACTAGTAATCCCGAATAGTTATAGTTTCTTAAAAGTATCAAAGCAATGTAGATACATTCAATTCCACCCAATCCTAAAAATAACATTAGATATAATGTTTGATTGATATGTATTTGAAATGTGGAGTATTACACAAAGTCCACCAATCGCAATTAAGAGAGTCCCAAATCAGCAGTAGTCGCCCCTCCTGTAGACAACCATTCACCTTATTAAAACAGGCAGGAGCTTATGAATGCCCCACTTCAAGTACATGCATTACTAATGATGGAAGGAATAAGAAACAATTTAGGGATGTAGGAGACCAGTGCACTATCGATGACAACCATTCTTGCTGTTTAAATCAGAGGAGCTGATGTCCATAGAATGAGCATGGAGCCTATTGGATGCTTGGGACCCAGTTGATTGGATGAATGGTAGATCACAGATAAATATTATCTAACATTTAAAATTTACACTACATGTAATATAACATTTTTTGTTTTATGTCGGCTGTCCTTTTAGAGATATTTTTATAATTTTTGGTTGTTTCGTTTTTATCTAGCTCTACAGCTGCTAAAACTTTAGAAAGTTAGTTGCACCCTGTTCTGTTGTTTGTGGTGCCCTATGGGTGTTATGTTTTTAAACTATACAACTTACCATCCGCTGCTTGCGGTGTTATATGGCAGCAAGTCAATTTTCTTACCAGTTAAGTAAGGCTATAGAAAGGGCTTAATCCAGGACAAGGCGCTGTGGTCCTATTCTTAACTGGTGGGCTAGACTATGAGGTGGCTTTTTCCCATATACTGTATATACTCGAGTATAAGCCTACTTTTTCAGCACATTTTTTATGCTGGAAAAAGCCCCCCTCGGCTTATACTCGAGTGAGTGCCTGTTCTCAGGTCCCTCAGCTCTTATCTTCCGCAGTGGAAGTTAAGGGCTGAAGAAAATCCCTTCCTACCAGGCACAGAGGATAGTAAACACAGGGGGACATATCCAGAGCTCCTTGTCAATGAGAAAGAGATGCAAGATGTGTGTACTGTCCTAAAGACAGCCTAGTAGGATAAGGGGGCGCAGTACCTAGGGTGAGCAGTTTATCTAGTAATTATTAATAACAAACATATCCTCTCCAATATTTTCCAAATTGTGGCATCTGCTATCCCATGTAAACGCTATATACACTATATATGCACAATATATACACCTTACTAATATGGTTGCTGATTTTTTGGTACATGTGGAGACATTTTGGGAGCCTGAGTTTATTAAAAGAAGCAAGTCATTTCCCACCCTAGGCTTATACTCGAGTCAATAAGTTTTCCCAGTTTTTTGTGGTAAAATTAGGTGCCTCGGCTTATATTCGGGTCGACTTATACTCGAGTATATACGGTATGTCAATATATTCATTTATCAGCAAGTTAAATTAACTCAATGGTAGGCAACTTGATGAGCATGATATACCTGGGAAAGGGATAAATTAGGTAGGATAGCACCAATTATTTCTGCTCTATGACAGGGCAGGACAGGAAAGGACAGGCTATGGGAACATCTGATGTAAAAGGGAATTCATAGTGGAGGGGCAGGGAATAGACATCTAAGGCTTATCCATATTGGTTCCAATGTTGTAAATCTGACCCTGTGATTCTGTGAATTAAGGGACTGACAATAGCGATAGCAACCTATACAACTGCTGCATGGCTTGACAGCATCTAGCGGATACAAAATGAATACAGTAAGAACCAGCGGTGCCTGACACATAGAATACTCATGGCTGCCAAGAGGAATTCAGGGCCCCGGTACAGCAACTTTATGAGGCCCTCCTTATAGTTGAGAATGTAAAAAAAATTCTAATTATTATATTCATACAATTGGGGGCGTGGCTATGCATCATTGGGCATGGCCAGGCCACCCTCCTACAGAAAAAAAACCTGCATTGTTGTGTACACCATTGAACGGTCAACAAAAAATGGGATTGGCCCACTAGAATCACAACATTTCACAGACTCTACTGCTCTCTCCTACCTGTTCTTCTCACTTTAACCACCTGTGGCGGCAGGTTTCTTTAGTTGCGGCTTGTCTGAATCCTGGAATGTTGGAGGCCCTATTTAGAAAAGAAAATGGGTACATTTAGAAACTTACAGTCAGCCCCGGCATTACATGAATAGCACCCACGATTACTAATTAGGCCTTCCTCCAGCCCCAACATTAAAATAATAGGTTTATTTAATTAATGTGAATAATATTCCCTCCCTACAAACAGCACCAGCAATAAATTAATAGTATTTACATTTCAGAAATATACCTATTTCCCGCAACCATCACTACCATCAAATAATTCATAGGCACATTTAATAAAGAGACCTCATTCTCCCCAAACTCACCCCCGCATTCAGTAGCGCCCAAATCACCCCATCTTAAATTAATAGTCCCCACTATTAAATTGACCCACCATCACCCCACAAACAAAATTGCACCCATTAATTAGCCACAACCTACCTCCCACTACATTGCCACAAGCCCCCTGTGCCATCACACACACACACTGCCACAAGCTCCCTGTGCCATCACACAGACATTACTGTGCCCCTTCATCACTGCGTTGTGCCCCCTTATGATCACACTGCACCCTTCATGCTGCTTTTTCCCCCTTCACCTGGCCCCCTGTCATCACACAGTGCCATGCTGCCCCCCTCGCCTTCATCACTGTGCCATGCTGCCCCTCTCTCTTTCATCACTGTGCCATGCTGTCCCCTCTCTCCATCACTGTGCCATGCTGCCCCCCTCTCCATCACTGTGCCATCCTGCCCCCCCTCCATTATTGTGCCATTCTGTCCCTCCTCTCCATCACTGTGCCATCCTGCCCCACCACAACGTCACTGTGCCATCCTGCCCCCTCTCCATCACTGTGCCATCCTGCCTCCCCCTCCCCTCCTTCATCACTCGGTTCCTTTCTGTTGGCCCCCCTTTTTTCCCTCATACTTTGCCTTTCTCACCCCCCCTTTTTCATCATACTGTGCCTCTCCTCTCCCCTTTTCCATCATACTGTGCCTCCACCCCTTTTTCATCATACTGTGCCTCTCCCCCCCTTTTTCATCATACTGTGCCTCTACCCTCTCCTCCCCTTTTTCATCATACTGTTCCCCCCCCTTTTCCTTATACTGTGCCTCTCTACCCTCTTTTTCATCATACTGTGCCTCTCCCCCCCTTTTTGATCATACTGTGCCTCTCCCCTCTCCTTTTTCATCATACTGTCCCTCCCCACCCCTTTTTCCTCATACTGTGCCTCTCTACCCCCTTTTCCACATACTATGCCTCTCTACCCTCTTTTCCTTATACTGTGCCTCTCTCTCCTTCTTTTACTTACCTTTGTATTAGCTTTTTTCTTCTCTTTTCTTCTGTCTTCTCTCTTCTTGCTTCTTTCTTGGTCCTCATTGAATGTCGGGCGTGACTTGATGACACCACGCCCGACATTCATTGTAAACAGAGCAGAGAGGAAGGAGGAGGGACGCTGGTGCCGTAATCACATTTATTTTATTTATTTTACTACCCTGCTACTCCCCCCCCTGCCCCGCAAAAAAAAAACACCAAAAAACAAAACAAAAAAAAAACGTGGGCAGTGAGGGCCTGGCATGCCTGGGCCTGGGTAATTAGTACCCGTCCCCCCCCTCTCGGCAGCCCTGAGGATACTGCCCAAATTGACTGCCTCTTGAGATATCTTACTATGTCCAAACTGGGTGACAGAAACCAGTTATAATTTACTGAGGATCATATAGGCCCTAGTTCAACAGTAACACTACTACATTTTACAATATTCAATGCATCTGGCATGTGAATCAATAAACAGTCACCACTCACTAGCATTGTGTTAAACACAAAACTCAATCATTAAACTGTTAACATCAGTACACACACACATTGATGAAGGGCGTCTTGCCGAGCACTTACTTTGATTAAATACTTTACTTTTCAAATTTAAATTTTTCAAAATATCCCAAAAACTATACGTGATATCAAATTTCTGAAGATGTATTTGGATTCAACACACAAATGACATGGAAATTGATATATATCATGTCAGATGTAAAATAGCTGTTGAGTAGTGTACTTGGTTTAGAGTTACAGGTGGAAACAATGTCCTAGATTCTGACTGCCTATAGTTCTTTCAAAATGTTGCCTGTAAGTCCTCCTTGTCAGACTACTATTAATAAAATACTCCCACCTGTAGTTTCAAATGCCCCATGGGGTATATAGTGTTAATTTCTAAGATGGGGGGAATAATGTTGAATATATATATATATATATATATATATATATATATATATATATATATTATATATACACACACATATATATATATATATATATATATATATATATTTATATATATATACATATATTATAAAAGCTCAGCTGAGAACGATGTTTAGACCAAGTAGTGCTCAATGACTGGACTAGCATGAGTGGTGGAATGTACTGGGGTATAGTTGTGTTCTTATAGATATTTCACATTCCAGGACATTCCACAGGAATAAATTTTTTTAAATGTCCAAACAAATCAACCTTCAAGGACACTGGAGAATACAAGGCATTACTATAAGTTTCTCCCTTATAGAACTTATAACATCATACTCTTACTGTGCAGCACTGTCACTGGGGAGGGAAGGGACAACAAACACTTGCTTATGTTGTCTATTTGACATTCATGTTTTGCGACGGCTGTAGAACCTCTCTGGGCTCAAACTTTCCAAGGTAATAGGGTTCATTGTTTTGTCCACAAAGACCATTCTTTTTCCCTTTCGCCCCAACATACCACCCCACCTGATTCTTTTCATCCAGAAGACTCTATCTTGGTTTAATATGCTGACTGAATTGCAAATTAAGAATGTGATCTCAAAGTAGAGCTGCCTCTTTCTGCACTTTATTGCAGATTGTTTGCTAACTGTGTTTGTACCACATCACATCTGGAGAAAATCTTCTTTAAAATGTATAAATCGATAATTAGAAAATAAAAGAAAATGGTCCACTCCATTCTCTTTTCCTTTTTAGTAGGCTCACCTATAGGAGGCTTTCATGCTCAGACTCAGCTCACAAACTATAATTTGGGAAAGGATCTATAGGTGTTTCATTTGTGGTAAAAAAAATAGTGTTGAAAAAAAAAAAGAATGGAGAGGATTTGTTTTAAATGTGTTGATTGATTGGGAGCAAATGAAGGTCTTTTAAGGTTCCATGGCTGTGGCTATATTTGGACAAGTCCCTAATAATTTTGGCTGCAGCATTTTTGATTTTCAAGCGTTTTGCTTGATAGAGTGGGTTTCCTTGTCAAGGTCTGGATGTGACCACGGAAAGGGTAAGTCATCTTCCCCAAGTGGAGGCTTATTATATTGATGGATTAATGTGTTTCAGCCAACGTGTCCAATACACAGTACAAGATTTCTAGTGTTGGTTTTATGCGAAGTGCAAGACTAGCACAATGTGTTCTATATGCATTCTGAGTTTCACTCTTTGTGTTCCATAAACTTTTCCTATAAAGATCTTATTCAATAAAAACCTTTAGGTTTTACCACAAGTGCTAACTATCTTTAGTGGAGCTTATAAAGAGCTGTTTTAACAAAATGGATAGAGATCCTCATGGGAAATGCTACTCAGTGAATGCTGGTGCAGTGGCTTATCACAGCTTCACATACCATATTGCCAGCCAATGACTATTGCACAGCCTAGTAACCAGGCATTATCTACACTCACACTGCACACAATCCAATGCCAGTTACAGTGTAAAGACCTATTGTACAAACCCACCATTGCAGAAACCCCCCCCCCACACCTTTACCATTATTATTTACAGTCAGTCAGAGACTGCCTTGCTATATTTTCATTGAATAATAGCTAACTTCGTAGACCTGCGCAGCCACCTTCATATTCATCTCTGCTTCAGTAAACTGTTGAGGTGCTGGGAGACACCAGCAGGGTTTCTGCCATGCTCAGGGAGTGAAGGGTGAGATTGGCCTTTTAACATACTCTCTCTATATTAATGTATCTAATAATTCCTTTTAAAAACACAGCCGGCCCCTTCATATGATTTACGTAGAGTCTCCATGTTTCAAATCTTCACTGCAGAAAGCACCAACTAGGAGTTAGTCAGCGGCACTGTCATGGGTACTGCCGCTACTCTGCAGGTGGCAGGGGAAATTTATTTACTATAGTACTACAGTCGAAAAAAGTGAAGGCACTCCAGTGCAAAAGACTTTAAAACGACTTTTATTGGTACAATTGTGTCTTTCTTTTCTTTCACGTGGCTATTTTCAGAACTTGGGAGTCCTGAATTACGATGAACTTTGTTGGTGCACTTCTATACTCCCACCAGAGGTGCTGCTGTGTGTTGGACTTATGCCTTTCTAGCAATTGAATAGCTAATTTCATCCTCCAGCAAGTAAGGACCTGCACCTGTGCTTGGTTTTTAAAATCCTGGCTCTTCCAGCAATTAGGTCCAGATCATTTGATGAGCCTATGCTGCTATATGGATGCAGTTGCTTATTTTCTGTTCCTAATCCCTGATCCTGTTGCTTGTGTTTTCAACTATTATCTGATATCCTGCTTATCCATGTATTGACCTGGCATTTTTGAGACCATACTGTACCCTCTGCTGTCTGACTTTGGCCTGCTCTTGGCATACTTCCTGACAGTTCCCTGACAGACAGGATGGCAGCCGGATCAGAGGCAACTTTGGAGGCACTAGGGAGCAATTCAATTAGCAAAAAATACCAGTGAAGTGACTCAGAAACTCCAGCGGAGACACTTTGCGCATATTTTTTTAGTGAAATATCTGCTGATTTTTGTTCGCACCCCACAGAGGTGCAAACAAACATGAGTGTATATTTTTACTTAACTACCGGTAAAAATGCACAGTTGCGATGTTCTCAGGAACATCGCTGCTAATTGAATCTCCCCCTAAGAGCCGCAACACAGGATAAATGTTCAGAATGGATGCTGGTGAAGTTGATTCTAGAGGACGGAACATCCAGTTCACAGGCTTTGTTGGGGTCAGTGGATGCAACTCTAGCTGTGCCAAGGGGGCCAGAGGAGTTGACAATGGGGACATGCCAAGCAGTTACAAGGGTCAGGAGTGGAGAAAGGGAACACAAAGCTCACACAAATCAAAAAGAGTCAAGGAGCCATTTTGGCAGGATAATATGGAAAGGTCAAGTCCAGAAAAGCTTCTGGGGTCTTGGATAATGAAATGGGTCGGAGGGCACAGATCCCCACCAAGCTTGAAACAGGATAAGAACAGGTAAAAAAGAATATGGTCGAGGTCCCAGCACCTGGCTTAGATCACAGCATAAGAAGTCAGAATGGCCAGGCTACCAGCAAGATGCAGCCCCGGGGTTGTTAGGGCCCTTATGGGAGCAGGAACACATCGGGTTTTCAGAAAAGAACACAGGTAGTTAGTAGAGATGAGCGGGCACGGATATCTGAAATCCGAGCCCACCCGAACGTTGCCGATCCGAGCCGTATCCGAGACAGATCCGGTATTCCCGCCAATTGCAAAACTGAAACCGAGGCTCTAAATCATAATCCCGCTGTCGGATCTCGAGATACTCGGATCCTATAAATTCCCCGCTAGTCGCCGCCATCTTCACTCGGGCATTGATCAGGGTAGAGGGAGATTGTGTTAGGTGGTCCTCTGTCCTGCTATATCTCGTGCTGTGCTGTTCAGTTCTGTGCTGTGCTGTGCTGTTCAGTTCTGTGCTGTGCTGTGCTGTGTTCTGCTCAGTCCAGTGGTGCTGTGTCCTGTGCTCTGTCCTTCTGAGTTCAGTGGTGCTTCTGGGTCCTGTGCTGTGTCCTGTTCAGTCCAGTGGTGCTGTGTCCTGTGCTCTGTCCTTCTAAGGGCATTGTTATTTCCCCATTATTCCCAAGTTAAAAAAAATTTAAAAAAAGTTATAAAAAACAAAAAGTAATTATAAAAAAAAAAAATTAAAAAAAAATATCCAAAAACAATCCTGCAGTATAAGTCCATTGGTACTGCAATATTACAAAGTTCACTGATTCAGCAGTATAAGTCCAGTGGTACTGCTATATTACAAAGTTCACTGATTCAGCAGTATAAGTCCAGTGGTACTGCTATATTACAAAGTTCACTGATTCAGCAGTATAAGTCCAGTTGTACTGCAATATTACAAAGTTCACTTATTCAGCAGTATAAGTCCAGTGGTACTGCTATATTACAAAGTTCACTGATTCAGCAGTATAAGTCCAGTGGTACTGCTATATTACAAAGTTCACTGATTCAGCAGTATAAGTCCAGTGGTACTGCAATATTACAAAGTTCACTTAATCAGCAGTATAAGTTCAGTGGTACTGCCATATTACAAAGTTCACTGATTCAGCAGTATAAGTCCAATGGTACTGCTATATTACAAAGTTCACTGATTCAGCAATATAATTCCAGTGGTATTGATATATTACAAAGTTCACTGATTCAGCAGTATAAGTCCAGTGGTACTGCTATATTACAAAGTTCACTGATTCAGCAGTATAAGTCCAGTGGTACTGCAATATTACAAAGTTCACTTATTCAGCAGTATAAGTCCAGTGGTACTGCTATATTACAAAGTTCACTGATTCAGCAGTATAATTCCAGTGGTACTGATATATTACAAAGTTCACTGATTCATCAGTATAAGTCCAGTGGTACTGCTATATTACAAAGTTCACTAATTCAGCAGTATAAGTCCAGTGGTACTGCTATATTACAAAGTTCACTGATTCAGCAGTATAATTCCAGTGGTACTGATATATTACAAAGTTCACTTATTCAGCAGTATAAGTCCAGTGGTACTGATATATTACAAAGTTCACTGATTCAGCAGTATAAGTCCAGTGGTACTGCAATATTACAAAGTTCACTGATTCAGCAGTATAAGTCCAGTGGTACTGCAATATTACAAAGTTCACTAATTCAGCAGTATAAGTCCAGTGGTACTGCTATATTACAAAGTTCACTGATTCAGCAGTATAAGTCCAGTGGTACTGCTATATTACAAAGTTCACTGATTCAGCAGTATAAGTCCAGTGGTACTGCAATATTACAAAGTTCACTTAATCAGCAGTATAAGTTCAGTGGTACTGCCATATTACAAAGTTCACTGATTCAGCAGTATAAGTCCAATGGTACTGCTATATTACAAAGTTCACTGATTCAGCAATATAATTCCAGTGGTATTGATATATTACAAAGTTCACTGATTCAGCAGTATAAGTCCAGTGGTACTGCTATATTACAAAGTTCACTGATTCAGCAGTATAAGTCCAGTGGTACTGCAATATTACAAAGTTCACTTATTCAGCAGTATAAGTCCAGTGGTACTGCTATATTACAAAGTTCACTGATTCAGCAGTATAATTCCAGTGGTACTGATATATTACAAAGTTCACTGATTCATCAGTATAAGTCCAGTGGTACTGCTATATTACAAAGTTCACTAATTCAGCAGTATAAGTCCAGTGGTACTGCTATATTACAAAGTTCACTGATTCAGCAGTATAATTCCAGTGGTACTGATATATTACAAAGTTCACTTATTCAGCAGTATAAGTCCAGTGGTACTGATATATTACAAAGTTCACTGATTCAGCAGTATAAGTCCAGTGGTACTGCAATATTACAAAGTTCACTGATTCAGCAGTATAAGTCCAGTGGTACTGCAATATTACAAAGTTCACTAATTCAGCAGTATAAGTCCAGTGGTACTGCTATATTACAAAGTTCACTGATTCAGCAGTATAATTCCAGTGGTACTGATATATTACAAAGTTCACTAATTCAGCAGTATAACTCCAGTGGTACTGCTATATTACAAAGTTCACTTATTCAGCAGTATAAGTCCAGTGGTACTGCTATATTACAAAGTTCACTGATTCAGCAGTATAAGTCCAGTGGTACTGCAATATTACAAAGTTCACTTAATCAGCAGTATAAGTCCAGTGGTACTGCTATATTACAAAGTTCACTGATTCAGCAGTATAAGTACAGTGGTACTGCTATATTACAAAGTTCACTGATTCAGCAGTATAATTCCAGTAGTACTGATATATTACAAAGTTCACTGATTCAGCAGTATAAGTCCAGTGGTACTGCTATATTACAAAGTTAACTGATTCAGCAGTATAAGTCCAGTGGTACTGCTATATTACAAAGTTCACTGATTCAGCAGTATAAGTCCAGTGGTACTGCTATATTACAAAGTTCACTGATTCAGCAGTATAATTCCAGTGGTACTGATATATTACAAAGTTCACTGATTTAGCAGTATAAGTCGAGTGGTACTGATATATTACAAAGTTCACTGATTCAGCAGTATAAGTCCAGTGGTACTGCTATATTACAAAGTTCACTGATTCAGAAGTATAAGTCCAGTGGTACTGCAATATTACAAAGTTCACTTATTCAGCAGTATAAGTCCAGTGGTACTGCTATATTACAAAGTTCACTGATTCAGCAGTATAATTCCAGTGGTACTGATATATTACAAAGTTCACTGATTCAGCAGTATAAGTCCAGTGGTACTGCTATATTACAAAGTTCACTAATTCAGCAGTATAAGTCCAGTGGTACTGCTATATTACAAAGTTCACTGATTCAGCAGTATAATTCCAGTGGTACTGATATATTACAAAGTTCACTGATTCAGCAGTATAAGTCCAGTGGTACTGCTATATTACAAAGTTCACTTATTCAGCAGTATAAGTCCAGTGGTACTGCAATATTACAAAGTTCACTGATTCAGCAGTATAAGTCCAGTGGTACTGCTATATTACAAAGTTCACTGATTCAGCAGTATAATTCCAGTGGTACTGATATATTACAAAGTTCACTAATTCAGCAGTATAACGCCAGTGGTACTGCTATATTACAAAGTTCACTGATTCAGCAGTATAAGTCCAGTGGTACTGCAATATTACAATGTTCACTTAATCAGCAGTATAAGTCCAGTGGTACTGCTATATTACAAAGTTCACTTATTCAGCAGTATAAGTCCAGTGGTACTGCTATATTACAAAGTTCACTGATTCAGCAGTATAATTCCAGTGGTACTGATATATTACAAAGTTCACTGATTCAGCAGTATAAGTCCAGTGGTACTGCTATATTACAAAGTTCACTAATTCAGCAGTATAAGTCCAGTGGTACTGCTATATTACAAAGTTCACTGATTCAGCAGTATAATTCCAGTGGTACTGATATATTACAAAGTTCACTGATTCAGCAGTATAAGTCCAGTGGTACTGCTATATTACAAAGTTCACTTATTCAGCAGTATAAGTCCAGTGGTACTGCAATATTACAAAGTTCACTGATTCAGCAGTATAAGTCCAGTGGTACTGCTATATTACAAAGTTCACTGATTCAGCAGTATAATTCCAGTGGTACTGATATATTACAAAGTTCACTTATTCAGCAGTATAAGTCCAGTGGTACTGATATATTACAAAGTTCACTGATTCAGCAGTATAAGTCCAGTGGTACTGCAATATTACAAAGTTCACTTAATCAGCAGTATAAGTCCAGTGGTACTGCTATATTACAAAGTTCACTGATTCAGCAGTATAAGTACAGTGGTACTGCTATATTACAAAGTTCACTGATTCAGCAGTATAAGTCCAGTGGTACTGCAATATTACAAAGTTCACTTAATCAGCAGTATAAGTCCAGTGGTACTGCTATATTACAAAGTTCACTGATTCAGCAGTATAAGTACAGTGGTACTGCTATATTACAAAGTTCACTGATTCAGCAGTATAAGTCCAGTGGTACTGCAATATTACAAAGTTCACTTATTCAGCAGTATAAGTCCAGTGGTACTGCTATATTACAAAGTTCACTGATTCAGCAGTATAAGTCCAGTGGTACTGCTATATTACAAAGTTCACTGATTCAGCAGTTTAATTCCAGTGGTACTGATATATTACAAAGTTCACTGATTTAGCAGTATAAGTCGAGTGGTACTGATATATTACAAAGTTCACTGATTCAGCAGTATAAGTCCAGTGGTACTGCTATATTACAAAGTTCACTGATTCAGAAGTATAAGTCCAGTGGTACTGCAATATTACAAAGTTCACTTATTCAACAGTATAAGTCCAGTGGTACTGCTATATTACAAAGTTCACTGATTCAGCAGTATAATTCCAGTGGTACTGATATATTACAAAGTTCACTGATTCAGCAGTATAAGTCCAGTGGTACTGCTATATTACAAAGTTCAGTAATTCAGCAGTATAAGTCCAGTGGTACTGCTATATTACAAAGTTCACTAATTCAGCAGTATAAGTCCAGTGGTACTGCTATATTACAAAGTTCACTGATTCAGCAGTATAATTCCAGTGGTACTGATATATTACAAAGTTCACTGATTCAGCAGTATAAGTCCAGTGGTACTGCTATATTACAAAGTTCACTTATTCAGCAGTATAAGTCCAGTGGTACTGCAATATTACAAAGTTCACTGATTCAGCAGTATAAGTCCAGTGGTACTGCTATATTACAAAGTTCACTGATTCAGCAGTATAATTCCAGTGGTACTGATATATTACAAAGTTCACTAATTCAGCAGTATAACGCCAGTGGTACTGCTATATTACAAAGTTCACTGATTCAGCAGTATAAGTCCAGTGGTACTGCAATATTAGAATGTTCACTTAATCAGCAGTATAAGTCCAGTGGTACTGCTATATTACAAAGTTCACTTATTCAGCAGTATAAGTCCAGTGGTACTGCTATATTACAAAGTTCACTGATTCAGCAGTATAATTCCAGTGGTACTGATATATTACAAAGTTCACTGATTCAGCAGTATAAGTCCAGTGGTACTGCTATATTACAAAGTTCACTAATTCAGCAGTATAAGTCCAGTGGTACTGCTATATTACAAAGTTCACTGATTCAGCAGTATAATTCCAGTGGTACTGATATATTACAAAGTTCACTGATTCAGCAGTATAAGTCCAGTGGTACTGCTATATTACAAAGTTCACTTATTCAGCAGTATAAGTCCAGTGGTACTGCAATATTACAAAGTTCACTGATTCAGCAGTATAAGTCCAGTGGTACTGCTATATTACAAAGTTCACTGATTCAGCAGTATAATTCCAGTGGTACTGATATATTACAAAGTTCACTTATTCAGCAGTATAAGTCCAGTGGTACTGATATATTACAAAGTTCACTGATTCAGCAGTATAAGTCCAGTGGTACTGCAATATTACAAAGTTCACTTAATCAGCAGTATAAGTCCAGTGGTACTGCTATATTACAAAGTTCACTGATTCAGCAGTATAAGTACAGTGGTACTGCTATATTACAAAGTTCACTGATTCAGCAGTATAAGTCCAGTGGTACTGCAATATTACAAAGTTCACTTAATCAGCAGTATAAGTCCAGTGGTACTGCTATATTACAAAGTTCACTGATTCAGCAGTATAAGTACAGTGGTACTGCTATATTACAAAGTTCACTGATTCAGCAGTATAAGTCCAGTGGTACTGCAATATTACAAAGTTCACTTATTCAGCAGTATAAGTCCAGTGGTACTGCTATATTACAAAGTTCACTGATTCAGCAGTATAAGTCCAGTGGTACTGCTATATTACAAAGTTCACTGATTCAGCAGTTTAATTCCAGTGGTACTGATATATTACAAAGTTCACTGATTTAGCAGTATAAGTCGAGTGGTACTGATATATTACAAAGTTCACTGATTCAGCAGTATAAGTCCAGTGGTACTGCTATATTACAAAGTTCACTGATTCAGAAGTATAAGTCCAGTGGTACTGCAATATTACAAAGTTCACTTATTCAACAGTATAAGTCCAGTGGTACTGCTATATTACAAAGTTCACTGATTCAGCAGTATAATTCCAGTGGTACTGATATATTACAAAGTTCACTGATTCAGCAGTATAAGTCCAGTGGTACTGCTATATTACAAAGTTCAGTAATTCAGCAGTATAAGTCCAGTGGTACTGCTATATTACAAAGTTCACTGATTCAGCAGTATGATTCCAGTGGTACTGATATATTACAAAGTTCACTGATTCAGCAGTATAAGTCCAGTGGTACTGCTATATTACAAAGTTCACTTATTCAGCAGTATAAGTCCAGTGGTACTGATATATTACAAAGTTCACTGATTCAGCAGTATAAGTCCAGTGGTACTGCTATATTACAAAGTTCACTGATTCAGCAGTATAAGTCCAGTGGTACTGCTATATTACAAAGTTCACTGATTCAGCAGTATAAGTCCAGTGGTACTGCAATATTACAAAGTTCACTTATTCAGCAGTATAAGTCCAGTGGTACTGCTATATTTCAAAGTTCACTGATTCAGCAGTATAAGTCCAGTGGTACTGCAATATTACAAAGTTCACTGATTCAGCAGTATAAGTCCAGTGGTACTGCTATATTACAAAGTTCACTGATTCAGCAGTATAATTCCAGTGGTACTGATATATTACAAAGTTCACTAATTCAGCAGTATAACTCCAGTGGTACTGCTATATTACAAAGTTCACTTATTCAGCAGTATAAGTCCAGTGGTACTGCTATATTACAAAGTTCACTGATTCAGCAGTATAAGTCCAGTGGTACTGCAATATTACAAAGTTCACTTAATCAGCAGTATAAGTCCAGTGGTACTGCTATATTACAAAGTTCACTGATTCAGCAGTATAAGTCCAGTGGTACTGCTATATTACAAAGTTCACTGATTCAGCAGTATAAGTCCAGTGGTACTGCAATATTACAAAGTTCACTTATTCAGCAGTATAAGTCCAGTGGTACTGCTATATTACAAAGTTCACTGATTCAGCAGTATAAGTCCAGTGGTACTGCTATATTACAAAGTTCACTGATTCAGCAGTATAAGTCCAGTGGTACTGCTATATTTCAAAGTTCACTGATTCAGCAGTATAAGTCCAGTGGTACTGCAATATTACAAAGTTCACTGATTCAGCAGTATAAGTCCAGTGGTACTGCTATATTACAAAGTTCACTGATTCAGCAGTATAATTCCAGTGGTACTGATATATTACAAAGTTCACTAATTCAGCAGTATAACTCCAGTGGTACTGCTATATTACAAAGTTCACTTATTCAGCAGTATAAGTCCAGTGGTACTGCTATATTACAAAGTTCACTGATTCAGCAGTATAAGTCCAGTGGTACTGCAATATTACAAAGTTCACTTAATCAGCAGTATAAGTCCAGTGGTACTGCTATATTACAAAGTTCACTGATTCAGCAGTATAAGTCCAGTGGTACTGCTATATTACAAAGTTCACTGATTCAGCAATATAAGTCCAGTGGTACTGCAATATTACAAAGTTCACTTATTCAGCAGTATAAGTCCAGTGGTACTGCTATATTACAAAGTTCACTGATTCAGCAGTATAAGTCCAGTGGTACTGCTATATTACAAAGTTCACTTATTCAGCAGTATAAGTCCAGTGGTACTGCTATATTTCAAAGTTCACTGATTCAGCAGTATAAGTCCAGTGGTACTGCAATATTACAAAGTTCACTGATTCAGCAGTATAAGTCCAGTGGTACTGCTATATTACAAAGTTCACTGATTCAGCAGTATAATTCCAGTGGTACTGATATATTACAAAGTTCACTAATTCAGCAGTATAACTCCAGTGGTACTGCTATATTACAAAGTTCACTTATTCAGCAGTATAAGTCCAGTGGTACTGCTATATTACAAAGTTCACTGATTCAGCAGTATAAGTCCAGTGGTACTGCAATATTACAAAGTTCACTTAATCAGCAGTATAAGTCCAGTGGTACTGCTATATTACAAAGTTCACTGATTCAGCAGTATAAGTCCAGTGGTACTGCTATATTACAAAGTTCACTGATTCAGCAGTATAAGTCCAGTGGTACTGCTATATTACAAAGTTCACTGATTCAGCAGTATAATTCCAGTGGTACTAATATATTACAAAGTTCACTGATTTAGCAGTATAAGTCCAGTGGTACTGATATATTACAAAGTTCACTGATTCAGCAGTATAAGTCCAGTGGTACTGCTATATTACAAAGTTCACTGATTCAGCAGTATAAGTCCAGTGGTACTGCAATATTACAAAGTTCACTTATTCAGCAGTATAAGTCCAGTGGTACTGCTATATTACAAAGTTCACTGATTCAGCAGTATAAGTCCAGTGGTACTGCTATATTACAAAGTTCACTGATTCAGCAGTATAAGTCCAGTGGTACTGCTATATTACAAAGTTCACTTATTCAGCAGTATAAGTCCAGTGGTACTGCTATATTACAAAGTTCACTGATTCAGCAGTATAAGTCCAGTGGTACTGATATATTACAAAGTTCACTGATTCAGCAGTATAAGTCCAGTGGTACTCTACTGTGCCGCATATAATTTTTAAAGGCTTTGCCGAGTGTGTGTGGCTTAGGGGTACGCTCTCTTGTGCTACATATAATGGAAAACAAAAATTTGGAGGATAAAGTAGGGAAAGATCAAGACCCACTTTCTCCTAATGCTGAAGCTGCTGCCACTAGTCATGACATAGACGATGAAATGCCATCAACTTAGTCTGGCAAGCCTGATGCCCAATCTCCTTGTACAGGGCATGTAAAATCCAAAAAGCCCAAGTTCTCAACAAGTAGCAAAAAGAGAAACTCAAAATCATCTGGGGAGAAACGTAAAGTTGGCAATATGCCATTTACGACACGTAGTGGCAAGGAACGGCTTAGGCCCTGGCCCGTGTTCATGACTAGTGGTCCAGCTTCACCCAAGGATCTAAGCCCTCCTCCTCCCCCCCCTACAAAAAATTTAAGAAAGTTATGCTGCTAGCAACAACAACAAAACAGCAAAGAACTCTGCCTTCTAAACAGATGACATCACAAATCCCCAAGGCGAGTCCAAGGGTGTTGGTGTTTGTGAAGCCTGACCTTCCCATCACTGTACGGGAATAGGTGACTCCATCCAGCATTTGCAGCACACCCTCTGCATATGTTGGAAGGATCACCCACAGTGTAGATCCAGATTTGGATAATCAAGGTGTCAATGTTGTACACCGGGAGGAGGCTATTGATGTAGCTGGCGCTGTGGAGGAACTTGATGATGAGGATGGTGATGTGGTTATTGTAAATGAGGCACCAGGGGGGGAAACAGCTGATGTCCATGGGATGAGAAAGCCTATCGTCATGCCTGGTCAGAAGACCAAAAAATGCACCTCTTCGGTCTGGAGTTATTTTTATCCAAATCCAGACAACCAATGTATGGCCATATGTAGCTTATGTAAAGCTCAAATAAGCAGGGGTAAGGATCTTGCCCACCTAGGGACATCCTCCCTTATACGTCACCTGAATAACCTTCATAGTTCAGTGGTTAGTTCAGGAACTGGGCCTAGGACCGTCATCAGTACAGGGACACCTAAATCCCTTGGTCCTGTTGGATACACACCACCAACACCCTCCTCGTCAACTTCCTCCACGATCTCCATCAGATTTAGAACTGCAGACCATGTCACCAGCCAGACTGAGTCCTCTTCTATACGGGATTCATCCGAGGAATCCTGCAGCGGTACGCCTACTACTGCCACTGCTGCTGTTTCTGCTGTTAGTCGGTCATCTTCCCAGAGGGGAAGTCATAAGACCGCTACGTCTTTCAAAAAACAATTGACCGTCCAACAGTCATTTGCCATGACCACTAAATACGATAGTAGTCACCCTATTGCAAAGCGTATAACTGCGGCTGTAACTGCTATGTTGGTGTTAGACGTGCGCCCGGTGTCCGCCATCAGTGGAGTGGGATTTAGAGGGTTGATGGAGGTATTGTGTCCCCGGTACCAAATCCCGTCGAGATTCCACTTCACTAGGCAGGCGACACCAAAGATGTACAGAGAAGTACGAGCAAGTGTCCTCAGTGCTCTTAAAAATGCGGTTGTACCCACTGTCCACTTAACCACGGACATGTGGACAAGTGGTTCTGGGCAAACGAAGGACTATATGACTGTGACAGCCCACTGGGTAGATACATCCCCTTCCGCAGCAACAGCAGCAGCTGCATCAGTAGCAGCAGCTACACAACGTCTGCTCGTGCCAAGGCAGGCAACATTGTGTATTACAGGCTTTAATAAGAGGCACAACGCTGACAACCTATTAGAGAAAATGAGGGAAATTATTTCGCAGTGGCTTACCCCACTTAGACTGTCCTGGGGATTTGTGGTGTCAGACAACGCCAGTAACATTGTGCGGGCATTGCATATGGGCAATTTCCAGCACGTCCCATGTTTTGCCCACACCGTTAATTTGGTGGTGCAGCATTACCTCAAGAGTGACAGGGGTGTGCAGGAGATGCTTGCGGTGGCCCGCAAAATTGCTGGACACTTACGGCATTCTGCCAGTGCCTACTGCAGGCTCGAGGCACATCAAAAAAGCATGAACCTGCCCTGCCATCACCTCAAACAAGAGGTTGTGACACACTGGAACTCCACCCTCTATATGCTGCAGAGGATGGAGGAGCAGCAAAAGGCCATTCAGGCCTACACCGCCACCTACGACATAGGCAAAGGAGTGGGGATGCGCCTGAGTCAAGCGCAGTGGAGACTGATTTCCATGTTGTGCAAGGTTCTCCAGCCGTTTGAACTTGCCACACGAGAAGTTAGTTCCGACACTGACAGCTTGAGTCAGGTGATTCCCCTGATCAGGCTGTTGCAGAAGCAGCTGGAGAAAGTGAGGGAGGAGCTGGTAAACCATTGCGATTCCACCAAGCATGTAGCTCTTGTGGATGAAGCCCTTCGTACGCTTTGCCAGGATCCGCGGGTGGTCACTATTTTAAAGGCAGAGGAATACATTCTGGCCACCGTTCTCGATCCTCGGTTTAAAGCGTATGTTTTGTCTCTGTTTCCGGCGGACACAAGTCTGCAGCGGTGCAAAGACCTGCTGGTCAGGAAATTGTCCTCTGAAGAGGACCGTGAAATGCCAACAGCTCCACCCTCATTTTGTTCCACATCTATGGCTGCAAGGAAAAAGCTCAGTTTTCCTAAAAGAGACGCTGGCGGGGATGCTGATAACATCTGGGCCGGACTGAAGGACCTGCCAACTATTGCAGACATGTCTACTGTTGCTGCATTGGATGCTGTCACAATAGAAAAAATGGTGGAGGATTATTTTGCTGACACCATCCAAATAGACATGTCAGACAGTCCATATTGTTACTGGCAGGAAAAAAAGGCAGTTTGGAAGCCCCTGTACAAACTGGCTCTATTTTACCTGAGTTGTCCCCCCTCCAGTGTGTACTCGGAAAGAGTTTTTAGTGCAGCGGGGAACCTGGTCAGTGAGCGGCGAAGGAGGTTGCTTCCTCAGAACGTTGAAAAAATGATGTTCATAAAAATGAATTATCAATTTCTCAATCAAGTACAGCACTGCCCTCCAGATAGTACAGAGGGACCTGTGGTTGTGGAGTCCAGCAGGGACGAATTGATAATGTGTGATGAGGAGGAAGTACACACTGTAGGGGGAGAGGAATCAGAGGTTGAGGATGAGGACGACATCTTGCCTCAGTAGAGCCTGTTTATTTTGTACAGGGAGAGATGAATAGCTTTTTTGGTGTGGGGCCCAAACAAACCAATCATTTCAGCCACAGTTGTTTGGTAGGCCCTGTCGCTGAAATGATTGGTTTGTTAAAGTGTGCATGTCCTATTTCAACAACATAAGGGTGGGTGGGAGGGCCCAAGGACAATTCCATCTTGTAACTCTTTTTTTTCTTTGCCAGCTCTTTTTGTGGGGGTCCAAACAAACCAATCATTTCAGGCACAGTTTGGTAGGCCCTTTCGCTGAAATGATTGGTTTGGTAAAGTGTGCATGTCCTATTTCAACAACATAAGGGTGGGTGGGAGGGCCCAAGGACAATTCCATCTTGCAACTCTTTTATTGCCATTATGTGACCATTCAACAGTCGTTTGCCATGAGCACAAAGTGAAACAAAATTAAAACAAATTCAACAAATTAAACCAAAAGTAAAATGCCCTGTCATAATCAAAAACAAGAGGTATTGACGTGCTTGAACTACTGTAGTGTTTATAACTTATAAACACTACACTTGAAAGCTTGAGCCTTTAATAGAAAAAGTCACTCTTCATTGCACGAATATTTGCAACAGCGACAATTTTTTGGTTAACAAAGTCAACAAATAACACTTCGACCCTGTCTGTCTTTCACATACTTGATGGGATCTCAATGATGAATGCTCTGTACCATGGTCGTCTAAAACAAGAGGTATTGACGTGCTTTAACTACTGTAGTGTTTATAAGTTATAAACACTACACTTGAAAGCTTGAGCCTTTAATAGAAAAAGTCACTCTTCATTGCACCAATATTTGCAACAGGGACAGTTTTTTGGTTAACAAAGTCAACAAATAACACTTTGACCCTGTCTGTCTTTCCCATACTTGATGGGATCTCAATGATGAATGCTCTGTACCATGGTCGTCTAAAACAAGAGGTATTGACGTGCTTGAACTACTGTAGTGTTTATAAGTTATAAACACTACACTTGAAAGTTGGAGGAGGTATTGTGGCCCCGGTACCAAATTGGGTACCGGGGCCACTCCACTATGCAGTCCAGATAGAGGCGTATCAGATATTAAACAACGTTGACTGTTGCTGCCAAATCATAAATTAATGAAAATGACCTGTCATCGTCAAAAACAAGAGGTATTGACACGCTCGAACTACACCCTGTATATGCTGCAGAGGATGTAGGAGCAGGCAGCTGTGCAGTGGAATTCAGACCATTTGAAGGCGGAGGTATTGTGGCCCCGGTACCAAATTGTGTACTGGGACCACTGCACTATGCAGTCCAGAAAGCTACCTCGGTGAAACGTTTTGGACTAAAAACAATATTGTGAGGGTTGAGGTGTTCAGAATAGACTGGGAATTAGTGGAAATGATTGTTATTGAATGTTATTGAGGTTAATAATAGCGTAGGAGTGAAAATAAACCAAAAAAACTTGTTTTTAACACTTTTTATGTTTTTTTCAAAATAAATCCGAATCCAAAACCTTAAATCCGAACCAAAACCTTTCGTCAAGTGTTTTGCGAAACAAATCCGAACCCAAAACCTCAAGCAAATCCGAATCCAAAACACAAAACACGAGACACCAAAAGTGGCCGGTGCACATCCCTAGTAGTTAGTGATGAGAGTTAGAGTGGGTTAGGTAATGTGTGGTAGAAATTGGCATGTTGGTGTTGACTTTCTTTTCTTTGTAGGCACGAAAGTCTCCCATATTTGCCGAAGTAGAGATTCCTGTTTTGTCTGAACAAATTTGGCATGCCTGCTGCAACTGAAGAAATGAGACATCTGGTTTGCAGTGCCTTCATCAGGGTCATCACATGGTGCAGGTGAACTCACTGTCAGGTCAGGTAACACCACTTAAACATTTGAAAATACATTGATGGCATTGTTGGTTCAACATGGGGTGGCAGATGATGATAGCTTGCCAAAGTACCTCCTCTTGATAATTAAAGTGTTTAAAAAAAAAGTCTGTGGTCAAATTATGTCCACTGCTAAGTTTTCATGTAATTTTTGGATTAGTTACTGCTTATGGACAATTAATAGGACACTTACTTGGTACAGAGGGGCAAGAATCTTTACTCAAGCTTTTCAGTGCTACAAAAATGAAACACAGTAACTTCAAGAAAGAACTGTTTGGGGACGCAGTGCATTTTGGCATTCGGCATGGAATCCCATTACACGTGATTATGAAGCCATACATACACATCTTTGACTTGGTATAATTTTTTTCGCCTTACTGTTGTATTGGATGTTTTGCTAATTACTCATTTTAAAACTGTATTGCCTCTACCTTGCTTTTATGGTTAATATTGTTTGACTGTTGTGATAATGAATCACTTGAAGTTTTGTAAGTTTTAAAATGTTTAGAAAAGTAGAAGGTAAGTGTAAAGGGAAATATCACCCATACATTAAAAAGCCAAGCTATATATTTAATGCAATAAAATAAAACGCAATCTGCACATTCCAAGTTGGAAATGGCAGCATATGGCTGTATGTGAGTTGTAAATGTGTCACATTATCGATTCACCTCCAATAATATATCGCACTCTTGGATCCTGAACGTTCCTGTTTTCAGTTTGTTTTCAGTGCCTCCTGTCTGCACACATTAGATATATCAATCGTTTTTCAGTGCAGGGGGGTCTTATGGCTTTAAGTTTTAGAAAAAAAGTGTAAACTTTGCTTAATGCTGCTAGTAACGCATACTGACCTTCAGGGAATTAGCTTTTTATTGTACAGGATTAATATGGGGGCTTGAATACAGAGCAAGGGTTTACTTGGTAAATTACATGTTGAACAAGTCTTGTTATGAGGGGGGCGTACAGTCTCTGTTTGTGCTCAAAGATTCTTTAGCCATTTGATTCTCTTGAATCTCATCCAAACAGCTCCACAATGTTTAGATTTTCTGTCTTTATCTCGCCCAAGTCTGAACATAATGGTGTCTAAGTGTGGTAGGTTGAAATCATTTTAAAACAGGAAGTTACCATTTCATAAACATAATTATTTAATAGAAGAAAAGGGCCGCTAATCCTTCTTTTAAGATCACACAGGATGGAGCTCATTCCTGAAATTAAAGTGGATAATTCACCATATATTAACAATTTGTAGCTCACATGCTCTGATACAGAAAGATGACCTAAATTCATAATAACAGTGCCCCGCTTCCATTAATTTTAGTAAGATTAGTATGTGAATAAAATTAAGATAAAGCAGTTGATCCCCTGGCCTAGTTAGTCTGTTAATACAGCAAAGAGTAGATCACAAAGTGTCATTTACAAACCGCAAAATCAAAAATTCTTCTTTGAATGATCAAGTTCCAAGTCCATTTCAGTCTTTGGACACAATCCTTTAAAATGATTCTGTGCCTAGCTTTGTGGGATGGTGAATGCTGAAGTCCAACCTACAACCACTTAATGACCAATCCTTCATTAATTTCAACTTGTCAGTTTTTCTCCTAAAATACTGATCGGATTAGTTAGTATGTAGTCAATATTTTCTATAAATCAACGGTAAAAAGTAGTTGTCATAAGCATAGTGATGAGACTCAGTCTCCGAAACTTCAGAGCTGGCCAAGAAATCTTTTTTTGAGGAAGGAAAAGACTGTTTCACCTCTTGAAAAGCAGGGTTCACCCCTATATAAGGCCCATCTCCACCTGTTTTAAATAAATACTGTCCTTCAAAGGAATGAATCTGCCCAACATGTCCCATCAATTGTTCCAAGCTTGTTCACCCCATTGGCAGATACCGCCGTCTTGGCCAGCAAATTCTTGCCATTCCCTGTGCAAATGTAGGTGTGTTCTCACAAAAGAACATTCACTTTGCATATTATAAATTATTGTTTTATAAATACCTTTCTAATTTAAATGAGCTGGCCAATCCTTACAAGTTAAGTAAACTGCTATGTAGCCCTTTGGGGGGTGTCTACTCACTTTAGCTACTTTAACCACCATTATATACAATTAACCACAGATCCAGCCTCTCTGACAGCATGAAAAGGAGAGCACTATCATCACTGGTATCTTCGGATGCAACTTGCATTTAAATAACGAGCACAGAACTCGAGCATATTACTGACCGCTTGAGTGAAGTTCCCACCATATTCAAAAACAAGTGGATCTCAATATCAGTTTCCATCTGAATATGGGTAGAAGTACGTTCTTCCTAAATGTTACTTTTCACATGTAGATAGACAGAACAGACTGCAGGATACGCATAAGCAAATATATAATATAAAGTCCCATAAGAATGCATGCAAACAATATATTTTATAAAAGAAATTAACAATTCTTAATACTATAATCATTAATAAAATATTTCTAAAAATATTTTTTTTAAAACAGTAAATACATAATTCAGGATGTTCTTAATGTGTACTATATATACAATGTATTTTTATAGTCTACCTTTCTTGCATACACATGTTCTCTGCTATCTAGTGGCATGCATGCATGTAATTTTTACTACAAAGTATATGCCGCGATAGTCATCACTATCAGTCGGCACTTACACCTGCCCTGGAGTTGGAGCAAATGATATGTCTAAAGAACCCATATCTTATATAAACCCAGGACTTGAATCGTCCACATCTGCTTACTATGCCCTTACTGTACACTGTCCATCGGCTAAAGCGGTGGTGGATGAAGTATAGAGTGGGTCAGAAGGGCTTATTTCTAATTTCTGCACCGATATCCTATTTTGGTTCATTACTGGCAAGACATAGCACTAGTTGATACCTCACTGTTGAACAAGGATCTTAAGGAGACACAGTGGATGTGTATAAAGGCTTTAACTCAATAAAACATTGTTCATGATATTGCCCATATTATATAGGCTTTAGTTCACCATCATTTAGATTTGCATATTTTTGTCTCACCCTTGAATAAGAAAACATCTATTGTAGTAGGCACAGAGTTAATATGTAATTTACTTGCTATGTGCCTTTAGCAGTTAAGGGGTTATTTTATGGTTTGCCTGTCAGCTAATTAAACTTCTTTTGCTTCTGCCAGGAGAACTGGCTACATATTGTACTCCATTTTGGCAGCAAGAATAATAGGATAGGATTGTTTATACAGTGTATGAAAAATGAGTTACTTGGTTGCTGCTTAGTATCTTACACAGTACAGATTAGACATAGAGTAAAAATACTTTGTGAGGCACTTGACGTTAATAGCTAATTCTGGCACCCAGTTGCCTTAGCTGCCGATTTCTCAATTCCTCTGTCTGCAGTGACTTAAAAACTTGTTTCTCTTAATGGGTGCAGACCACTAGTATAGGGCAGAACCCCCAACTTTTTAAAGTATTTTTATACTGTGCAGTTACCCTATTTTTCTGTCACCATTATCACTTTCTACGCTCCTGCAATATAATATTTCTGCCGTGTGTAAGTCAGGAGAGTCAAAGCTGAGACCACCTCTACAGATCTATTTCCTTCTACTAAGTTCCTGAAATTGACTCCCTTCTGATATTACTTTCAAAGACTCAGCATTTCTTAGGAGATCACATGAAAAGCTTTTAGAGCGAGTTGGCACTCTAGTGTTATCTATAATAGTTGTCCATGGGTCCTCCTTTGCAGGCACAACCCAATTGTTTGAAGATTTGTTGCTGGAATATCTTGCAGCTAACAGCGTTTCCATTAAATTTTTGGTTTGAATTCCCAGCACCTGTTCATGTTCTTCTATGGATCTTGCACAGAACTGTTTCCTGGTCTGTATGCCATTCTCACTCTGCACTAGCAGCTGCCTAGTCATAGTTCTACACAGGGTTATTGTGTAAAATGTATTAAGGCTGTCTTATATCTTGTTTTCCATGTGTGATATTAATACATCCTTTATTAGTTGTTTTTTTTTTATTTAATTTCATACTAAGCTAAACCCACGCAGGGGCACCGACAGTGTCATGAAAATCAACATACACAGAATAATGACAGCATAGAAAAGAATAACATTGGCAATAAAGAATGCAGTACATAAACAGAGGAAATGATAACGGAGCAGGGAAAACATTGTCCTCTAACAGCCTCTGCCCAGCAATGACCCACTACAGAGTAGGAGACATATATTACATAGTCACCACACATGCCTAAAGTGAGGGATCTTGTGACCTGTATACCGTTGGAAAGCTGAAAATAAGTAGCTGTTGGGTGTCCGCCCGGGGCAGCTGCCTTAAAGGACATCCACATCCCGCAGCTTCCTACCTACATAGAGGAGAGGTCCTCCATCTATACCATATCTCCTCATACTTGTCAACCAAATTACTACTAGTATACATAAATCTTTTGTGCCCTACCGTGCCATTGACAAGTTCTATCCAGTCCCTTAGGGAGTGGCCCTCAGTAGCTATCCATTTCTAGCTATTAAGAATATAGATTAATCCATGATGACGGTCTGCACCTTGATTATATTGTTGGGAAACTTTTAACAGGTTTTCCTTTGTTGAGGTCCAGATACAGGCAAAATCCCGAACCAACGAGTGAGCGGCTGGAACAGTGGGCGCCAATGGAGGAAAAAAGTCAGGTAGATCAAACCGGAGAATCAGGATGGGTCCAAGGGAGAATGCAAAAGAGTAGTCAGACAAAGCAGGGGTCAGGAATCCAATAGACAGTGCTGGAGCCTAGGAAACTAGATACTGGGGCACCCTAGTGCCAGAGTATCTAGTCTTGTTTAAATACAAGCAGCTGAGAATTCATTGGTGGATGTGGGGTTGGTGGTCAGCTGATCTGACAACCAGAGAAAAAAACAAGCCTGCGCTCGGTATATCCCATATTATATATGGTACCAGTTGCATGACAATAAGCCCGAGCTCGGTATATCCCATATTATATATGATACCAGCTGCGTGGCAATATAAATGCCCATATATGTATACAAAACAAAAAGACAGTTGTCAGCGTTTATTCTTTATATGGGATATACCGAGTGCGGGCTTGTTTTTTCTCTGGTTTTGTTTCAAAATATTGCCTTATTGTCATAGCAGCTGTCCATCAAGCTTACTTAAGGCACATTTGGGTGTGGCTCACAAGCCAACCCTTGCTGGATGTAAACCCTTATACCTGGGGGGTAAGTGTATGTGATTTTAACTGCATTTTAATGGTGTTTAAAGCATATAGGTCAATGTAGGACCTGCATTTAATAAGGTGCCCTTGACACTTGGTTGCAGACTTAAATGTTTTGATCAAAATATGAACTAATACCTCATGCTTTCAATTTATTAGATACACAAAGATACGCAGTGTAAAGGATAAGCGCTGACAACTGTCTTTTTGCTTTGTATACATATATGTGCATTTATCTTGCCACGCAGCTGGTACCCTATACAATATGGGATATAATGAGCGCTGGCTTATTGTCATGCAGCTGGTTTCATATATAATATGGGATATACCGAGTGTGGGCTTGTTTTTTCTCTGATTTTGTAGCAAAAAGAAATCAAATGAATAAATATAGCTAAGTGCAAGTGACCCCCACCCCACCCCACTCCCAAGATAAGAGGTCCAGTGCTCACTGTCTTATAACCTGGTCTGGTTATAGATAATGTGGATGGAGGATAGTGTGGCGTCCACTTGCAAAAGTCACATTCAGCACCAGGATGGGCCAGTCACACTATAACAGGGAAACCTGCAGCACACACTGACAGCCATTAAATGAGAAAGCACGGAATATACTAGTGTGTGTGTATAACTACAATCACCAGCATGCCCTGGAATCCAGGGCTCACTGGGACCTGTAGGGCCACATAGCAAAGTACAAAGAAATAACTCCTTCACTCCTTATTGCTTAGGGATATTCTTCCTTCTTCTTTTCTTCTCCAGTAATCCAGTGACTAAAACAAAAAAAAATCTCTTGGTTGCTGATTTATTTGTTTCACTAGGAGTAGCAATGTTAATGTCAGGCTGAGAGTCTGTCCTCAAGTAATCATACAGAGCAGCCTTGATCTGATTGGCTAGAACATGGGGAAGTCACTACTGCGTATAGACTCCCACATGAATCAATGAATTTCATTAATACACCACATAGTTTCTGTTATAGTCTGTTTATATCTCCATAATAGCTGTAACCAGACCAGGCTAAGATCACTTGTGCTAATTTTACTTTGGAGTGTGGGAGGACTACACTGAGCTTTTTAATTTATTTATTTTCTTTATTTCTCACATTTAAAACACCAGCCATCCTCATCAAGTTAATGGTGATGATAGTGCATAATATAATGTACTGTCATTTTATACAGGTTACAGAACTAAAGTGACTTTTAAAATCTTTTTTATTTTACAGTAAAGAGTGCATTATTGTTTACAATACACATGCTTCAATTTGTAACAGACCAAGTTATCTGTATGAGAGGATCCTCGATTTCTGGTGTTTTTTTCCTTCATGTACAGTTATACATTGCATCAGGTAACACTTTCACAATGAGTCATGTAACAAAAGTGACATCACTACATTCCAAATAAAAGTGATGACATACTCAATGAATAAATGTATATATTTTACAGGATATTTTGCATGTATTCATGCCATTTGTGTTTAGTTTTTGAATAAGGTAATACTAATTGCAAAGGTGGAATTATAGGGAGTGCAGTGGTTGCGGTCACTTTGGGACCCAGTGGTTAGGGGGGTTTGACAATGCAGAAATTCCACCCTTTACACCTCTGAGACCTATTCTGAGCCACCGCAGGTACAATGAATGCATGAGTCAAAATGTGTATACTCAGAGGCCCCGCTCTGCTCTTTAGAAGATGCTAGGGTGGCATTTCCAGGACCCTACCTAAATTTTGTATGGGGCCAGGCTATGCGCTGTTCTGCCCCTTATTAATCATATTGAAACACAATTGGCGCAAAACATTCCAGTGTGTATATGTATTTTCAAACTATATTACCACATTCCCACTGTGTAATATATTTTAATAAAAAAATATCAGTACACAAACTGTGAATAAGTTGAGATTCTCCAGGCACCCTCAATTGTCTGGCCCAGCACTCTTTAGATGTAAAATGAATAAGGAGTCAATTTAAAGAATGGATACACTGCGAAGGTCCAGATGTAGCCCAGTCACATACTTCCAGAAATATCTCAAGGCTATACAGAGGAATATCAGAGTGTCTAGCACGGCTCTTTGATCAGATATTTTCCTTCTCTGCTTAGAGATGGAGCCATTAATATTAATGCAGGAATGGGAAGTCTGGCATTTTCTTTCTTGTGAAGCTTTCCTTATTGTCAGAGAAGCTTTCCTCAGTCAGATAACAAGTAGAAAATTAGGTTTTAGATAATGTAATGCATAAGTGTAATACTGTTTGTTGAGAATTACCTGCACATTTTAAATGTCTTCACTTTAAGAATTCTGCCAACGTCACTCTGGATGTAAGCGAGATTGTCTGAACTGCTGGGAGTACAAATTATTTTGAGATCCAGCAATGTCCTTGGAGCAACTCAATGGCACAATATTATTCAACAGAAAGGATCTCCACTGAACTCTCTCAATTCTTGTTACAGCAGATATTTGTTTGGTGCCCATTACTACCTCCTACAGTAGCTTACCAACACTCATTGGAAAAATAATGATACTAAAAGAACATAAATATACAATAACTATACTAAGCTTGTAAGGGATATTGCAAACATCTTTAACCCATCAAAATATAAAATGAAAAATACGGTAAATAAATTAAAATCTGATTACCATTCAAGTTTTGCACAGGTGCTTATGAGCATAGGTGGACTTGCCCTTTCCTCCTCCTACCCTTGCATCTTTGTCCGTCCTAACCTCCCCTTAGATTGTACGCTCCTTCGAGCAGGGCCTCCTCTCCTCCACCACTTTAACTCTGCTCTCCAGCTTGTTGCCTCTTGCGTGAGGTCCTTCTGCCCTTCTACCCCTCTCTCTACCCCGCTAGGGTCTCGCAACTGTCATCTAGCTGTACTTTGAGCTTCTGAGTTACTGTGCTTTTTGTTAACTGTACCGTGCTGTCTCTCTCTGTACTGTGATTCTGTCTGTCCCTGTACGGCGCTACGGATACCTAGTGGCGCCCTATAAATAAAAACTAATAATAATATCAATCTTAACTTGAAAAATGTCTTATTTCAGTCTCCTGGACAAAACCATGTTACAATGCAAGGGGTGCAAATTAGTATTTTGTTTTGCACATAAGTTAAATACTGACTGTTTTTCATGTAGCACACAAATATCAACTTTAAATTTCAGTGTACAAATAAGCTATCAAGTATTTGTGTGCTACATGAAAAAACAGTCAGTATTTAACTTATGTGCAAAACAAAATACTAATTTGCACCCCTTGCATTGTAACATGGTTTTGTCCAGGAGACTGAAATAAGAAGTTTCTCAAGTTAAGATCCTTAATGAATCAGGCCCTAGGTTCCATCTTTGACAGAAGTCAAGTAAACTACCCCAAAAGGGCTGTGGTAGGAAACCAGAACACCCGGGAGGAAGGCCATACAAACACTGGGAGAACACAGAAACTCCACACAGACAGTGTCGGAATGGAACATAAAGGGCCCACTGGGGGAATGCAGTGATAGGGGCCCACTACATTGGGGTGTGGCCAACTGCAAGAGAGGGTGTGGTCAGTCATTAAAGGGGGGTGTGGTCAGCCCATGGAGGATAACGTATAGCACCATAGTGTGGTCTATAAAGAAAAAGCAGATCTTGCAAATGGGGTCACAACCATGAGGCATAATATGAACTGAGGGCACAACTATGAGGAATTATATGAAATGGGGGCACAACTATGAGGGATTATATTAAATGGGGGCACAATGTATGAGGGATAACCTGTATTGGAGCAAGAACTATGAGGGATAATATGAAATGGGGCCAGAACTATGAGGAAAAATGTGAGTTGGGGGCACAACTATGAGGGGGAAATGTGAGTTGGGGACACAACTATGAGGGGAAATGTGAGTTGGGGGCACAACTATGAGGGGAAATGTGAGTTGGGGACACAACTATGAGGGGAAATGTGAGTTGGGGACACAACTATGAGGGGAAATGTGAGTTGGGGATACAACTATGAGGGGAAATGTGAGTTGGGGGTCCAACTATGAGGGAAAATGTGAGTTGGGGGCACAACTATGAGGGAAAATGTGGGTTGGGGCACAACTATGAGGGAAAATGTGAGTTGGGGGCACAACTCTGAGGGAAAATGTGAGTTGGGGGCACAACTTTGAGGCATAAACTGGGGGTCACAGTTTTGAGGCATAATATGATCTTGGACACAACTATGTGGCATAATATGAACTCGGGGCACTATTGTGTGGCATAACATGAACATTTATTTGTTGGTCCCATTAATTTTAATATTATCATGATATTAGCATTATAAAATAAGAAATAAATATATGTATATTTATACAGATATATAGCAGCAGTATGGAAAATGTAAGTGACTGGAGTGTGATAGTGCGGTGGATGGTGCCGCTGGGTGTAGTTAATCACCCCCTGTATAGGGATGCAGCCTGTACATTGGTCCCCGGGGACAGCAACAGTGCCCCGGGGCAGCCAAGAGAATTTTGAGCCTGGTACAGCAAATTCTTGGAGCCCCCTTTATGGATAAATAGGACAGACTTTCTGCACCGCCCCACCACCAAAAGGGAGCGTTGACACATATAGTTAGCTGCACACAACACATATCTTTTGGCACCCCGACATAACTTCGAATATTCCATCTCGATCAGGACAAAGCTGGCCCGGTTGGGATGGCAGGACTGAGTGCTCAATAGGGACTGTCCTACCTGAATTGGCACAGTTGGGAGGTATGCAGTAGTTCAGTAATATCTGCACATCTGATAGTAAATATGGGCAGCACGGTGGCCTAGTGGTTAGCACTTCTGCCTCACAGCGCTGTGGTCATAAGTTCAATTCCCGACCATGGCCTTATCTGTGAGGCGTTTGTATGTCCTCCCTGTGTTTGCGTGAGTTTCCTCCGGGTGCTCCGGTTTCCTCCCACACTCCAAAAACATACTAGTAGGTTAATTGGCTGCTATCAAAATTGACCCTAGTCTCTGTCTGTCTGTCTGTGTGTGTGTGTATGTTAGGGAATTTAGACTGTAAGCTCCAATGGGGCAGGGACTGATGTGAATGAGTTCTCTGTACAACGCTGCGGAATCAATAGCGCTATATAAATAAATGATGATGATGATGATGATGAAGATGAAATCGGTTATATTGGATTAAGTGAGGTGTCAACGCCACTCTGGGTCAAAAAAAGGGTTGATAAACTGAAAAAACATACACATAATACAGTAGATGATTTAACATTGAGAATAAAAAATGTACCACTTTATCTCCAAAGAAATACCCTGCTATAAATTGTTTGAAGGTTTTTCAGGGTTAACTACTCTCCATGTCAATTATGTCAGTGGAAAAATCATATCAATACCTGTATTATTCTTTGCCATTTTCCTAATAGTAATCATACCAAAACAAAACACTAACAAACATGCAGAATGTAAATTACCCCATAAATATTTGTTCCATTCATAGCTAACACAAACAGTAAATGTATGTATATTTCTTACAAAATGTGATGCAACCTGTTAATATAAACGATGCAAACCCATTCCATAACTTTGCATGAATATATTTCTTTTAATAATATACAGTGGTGGAAGTGCGGTGTATACGGTGGTATGCCATACCACCACTTCTCTTACTGCCTTCATTGTAGCTCCTCCCTCTAGCTCCTGGTAGGAAGTGTGGTTAGTGCTTGTCTGATGTCTGGTGAGATACAAATTTATTTTGGACTTTGGTGACATTCATTTTGGGATTAAAAGCTGCTGACAACAGATGAAAACTTAATTGGTGAGTATAGGGGATTTATTATTTTTAATAAAAAATATGTGGTGTAAATGAGGGTGTTTACTGTCATTATTGTGGGTTTATTATTTTAAATAAATGTTAGTGGTTTTAACCAGGGTGTTGTGATTTTGTTAACATTTTATTTTGTGGAACTACAGGTCCCAGCCATCTGTGGGTGTCAGGGTATGTTGGCACTTGTGGTTCTCCAAGTGCCAACAGGCCCTGGCTGCCGTGGGTATCCTGGTGCTTGTAGTTATACAAGTAGCAGCATGCTCACACTATTTATGGCAACCTGGCTGGGACTTTTGGTTCCACAAAACAAAATGGCGTCCGTTTGGTTTTTTAACAATTAAATCGCCGTTATTACCCTACAGCCCCCGCGCAGGGGTGTAGGAAGAGCCCTAGTGCTATCAGCACTGGGATGGGTGTCCCTGGGGGGGATGCTGCTCGTTTTTTTCGGCGGACCCCACTCCCTAGGGAATCCAGCCCAGTGCTCAACAGCCTGGGGTTGGTTAGTCATTATGGCAGGGGTACCCCTGCCGCGTGTCCCCCTTCAATAGTGCCTCCAACCCCGACTGGTTTACCTAGTGCTGGTTCCATGAATAGGGGGGACTCCACGCAAAATTTTCCCCCGATGTTCACGGAACCAGCAGTAGTCTGGCAGCACTAGGGTTAATACTGAATAGAGGGGGGACCACACACTTTTTCTTTTTAACTTTTATCTATTCTTTACAGTTTTTACAGCTGCCGGAGCCCCGGCAGCTGTATGACAGGACAGTGTAACAGTGATGTGTTTATAGAACTCGCTGCTACAACATAGGAGAGTTAGCTAACACGGTAGTGTTTTACATCGCAGCAAATCGTCAGAGATGACCAGCGATTTTGAAGATAAGGGTCAAAATCGCAGCTTGATACATTTGAGAAAATTTTGACTAAAATCGCGGGTGATAGATTTGCTGTGATTTTAACACGCTGAAAAAATCGGACCTTGATACATTTACCCCCTTGGTGTGCAAACGCCCCCTCCCTCCCAGAGACAGAGCAGAACATCTCTGGAAAGACAGACTATGCAAGAAAACCTGTAACAGCAAGTACTTGTAACCAGCCTGGTGCATCCAGGTTGCACTCGATCCCAGTTAGGTGGAGGTGATCTTGGGAACACTAATAAAGTGACAAAGCTTGTGTCAGTGGACCCCCCTAAGCTGTAATCTGCAGAGAAGCCCTTGGTGCCAGTAAAGCAAAGTGCTGGTAAATCTGCAGCTATGACACACCCAGGATCCAAGCTTCAATCTGAAGATTTTAACCATCCAGGAGCAGCAGTGATAGCAATTACAACTTGCAAAACTCAGCAGACTTCTATACCTGTCACTGAGAGAAATGTGGCAGGAAAGAGCAGTGATATAGGAAAAATGGACATTACTAAGGGAAGACATTCTCCAAGGCCAGAAACATCAAAGGGGCTGAGTGGTTTTAAACAGTCAGGAGAAGTCTCAAGGCAGACTCAGAGTCTTAAAGGGGCAGAGCGTGCACCTGAGCTGCACCTAGCAGATAAAATCCCTGCACTTGTAAAAAGAATGGAGGCTTTAAAGAAAACAAAGCTTACAATACAAAAGCAGATTGAATGTGTTTATAAAGACCTTGCAATTGTTGTAAGAGACATTGATTCTGTCTTAGAGCAGCTGGGACCTGTTGGAGAAGTATATAAAAATCAGGAGCGTTTTGATGCATATAAAGAGGTGTCAAACTAAAGACAGAAAAGCCAGAGTCCAGGGGGTAAATGTATGAAACCTCCAAGATGATGTGCAGCTGCTACAGAAAAGACCAGTGTTGCAGGAGGCCAGTTTTTCCTTTAAGGAAGGAGACTTGTACAAGAAGGGACAGACGGTAGTGGTAAAGCAGCAGAGAGAAAGTGCAGGTCAAGTACAAACACCTCCGGTCCCGAGGGAAATTGTTAAACAACAATAATTCAAGTAAATGAGGGTGAGGAAGGTTTACAATCAATATGGGATGTTGAAACCTCTATAAAAATAGAACCATCAGTGGAGCAATCAGGGGATCAGAATACTGAGATAGATGAGATGGAAGTCTCAGTAGAGAATACTACACTAGATTTCCCTGGTTTATCTGGAGTGGGACACTCTCAGGTATTAGCAGATATGCTCACAACAGTGAGTGGTCAATCTGCACTGGATCATACTGTAATGCACGTTTTGTCGCTATCCAATAACGATTGTCGAATCCTGAAGTGTGGTTCCAAAGCACAAAGTAATTTAATAGCCAAAAGTAGCAGAATAACAATGCAAAATAAAACAAGTACAGCCATTACTTATCGCAGGCGCTCTGGATCCAATGAACAGTCATTCAGGTCTGAAGGCTGTGGTCAAAGAAGACTGGTCACTAAGCCCAGAGCCCCTGCTTATATGCAGTCAGTGAATACAGTAAAACAATGCAGTTGCTTCTATTGGTCCAGGCTTCAGGAAGGTCCAGTGTACTGCAGGTCATAGGCCAGTTCAAACCAAAATATCCAAAGGTGGGGGTCATCTCTCCAGGGGATGTGCTCCGACTTTCCCGCCAAGAATCCAGTTTCAACTAGTCTATTTGCATTTTACAGTCTGTATCATTTTAAACATTTATTCCCTAACACCGCTAACTAAAGTATGCAATGTGCGATCTCTCCGGCGAATGAACCGGACAACTGCTGATGAATAGGGGATCAAAATGATACTAAACATGAAATAGTTCCTGCAACCTGAACCTTTGATTTCACTTATATGCATATAACTTATAATATTAAACATAAAGCTGCTCTATTTCAACATAAATAACTATGTGTTGCAACTACAATTAATGTGTACTAATTACAAATGTGTATGTTCGTGTGAATGTGTGTAAAAGTGTAAAACCTGTTATTGCCACGTGTTGCGGCTGGATGCGCCCTACGCATAATTTCAGACAAAGACAATCAAATCTGCTCAATGTTAATTGAAATGACTTTATCCAATTAACTGACTTCGACAATACAAGGAAATAATACAAATAGTGGATCTGGCCAGATTCCTCCTAGGAATGCATGGAGCCACAGGGCATCATCATTTAGTTCTAATACGAACTATACAGGTCAGGCTTTTAGGAGGAGGAATGTGGTCAGATTCAGGAACAAAGGTACCAGAGATGAGTTGCCAGACAGACGATTGTCATACGAGAGTTATTTTGTCACCAAATGGGGTTTGTACCAGCAAACATATTGGCATTTTATTCCAATCTCCAAGTCAGACACAGTCAGTGTAACGAATGAAGCAGTGCCTCCCAGGACATTGTGATCTGGCTCAGGAGGCATTGTGATCTAGTGTCAGACCTGACAAAGAATAGAGATACTGATGGTGTCTGTACTGGTGGTTGGAGAGTTTTGGCAAAACTGCGGCAGTATGTAACCCACCAACTGCCAAATTCTTTTTTTATTAGACGTGCGAGAGGGGTATATTTTTATGCGGGTCAGCCCAGGATATGTTTTAAATGTGGGAAGTCTGGTCATGTGGCCAGTGTTTGCACAATCCTTAAGTGTAATCTGTGCAGTGAGGTTGGCCATGTAAGTGCTACCTGTGTGAATGTTAGATGCAATTTATGTGGAAGAATTGGCTACCCCCATAAGGATTGCATTGCATAACATTTGCAAGGATTCTCCAGATGAGGGTTTGGTGGTAGAAGAAGAGGTTTTGGAAGAGGAGACATTAATGTCAGTGTCAATACTAACACAGCAGGAAGTTCAGTGGGAGATGGCTGATACAGGGCAAGTGCATCACCAGCCAAGTAGTGGCTAACAGCCAACAGAAATGGTTCTTCAGGTTGAGCAACAGCCAGTTGAACCACCTTCTTCTACAACAGTGTCTGTTTGTGAAGAGTGTAAGGGTATAGGGAATAGGAGGAGGAAAAAAGATAAATACTCTCGTAAGCCTGAAGATGAATGAAGTCTTGTTCAAAAACCAGGGAAAAAGAAAAAGGTTCAGAGAAGAGCAGGTGCAGAAGTAACAGTTACTTCCAATAGATATGAGCTGTTATCTGAGTCTGATACTGATGCTTGTTGGTTGGATGCATTAGAATTGGAGCAGGAATTGAAAAGAGTGGCACAGGAATGTGATGTAGAGTCAGAAGATGACCTACCAACTAAAAGAAGGTCTGTTCCTGAGAAGGGGCAAATAGAGTCCGATATGGAAACGGGAGGTCGGCAAGGTGGCTCTGACTCTGACTTATAATGATGAGACTCATTTTGTTGCTGCTCTTTTTGTCTCTTGCTATAATGACAGATTTTTCTTTACGAGTGATCTCCAGTAATGTGAATAGCATTAAGGTCAGGCAGACTAGGCATGCAGTCTATGACCATCTAAAATATTTGGATGCAGATGTGTTCTTTTTACAGGAGACACGCTTATCTACAATAGGGCAGTTAAGGGAAGCTCAGAGAGACTAACAAATAGGACCAACTTTCTGGTTATTGGCTGTGGAGGAGTTGCAATTCTGTTTAACACTCAAGATGTCATTGTACATAGATTGACAGAGGTGTTGATGGGTAGATGTCTGCTTTTGGAGGTAACACATCAGGGCAGGAGGCTCAAGATCATCAATGTATATGGACCCCAGACAGTGCCAGAAAGAATCAGTTTATTCCATGAAGTTAAGCAGTATCTATTTACATCTGTTCCAGTGGTTATGACTGGGGATTTTAATGTAGTTAGGATGCCAAGTGACCGAACCTCTGGTAGAATGTTGAATAGAGATTCTAAGGTCCTGAATAGGATTATTTTGCAAGCTGGCTTATTCGATGTTTTTGAACAAGATGGTAGGAAACCTGGCTTCACTTACTTTTGTGGTGGAAGGAGTAGTAGAATAGATCTGGCTTTTGTGAGTCCTACAGAAGCTGTTAATAGGATGAGTGAAAAAGGAGTTCCTTATTCTGATCATGTATCCTGTATTTCTGCCTGGGTCCTATAAAGTGCCCAGATGTGGGTAGAGGGCTGTGGAGACTTAATGCTAGTTTGTCAGAGGATTCTGTGGTACAGGGTCAGGTAAAATCCCTCTTAGAGCGACAACAGGAAAGATTGGGTTTTTATGAGAGCAGTGCTGATTGGTGGGAGGATGTCAAGAAGAATATTGTTTCTCTGTTTAAGAGGCTGTCAGTTAGTAGGGGAAAGAGTAAGTATAGTCAGTATCTAAGACTTCGTAAAGAATTAGAGTCACTTTAGTCTAAAGGGAGGGATACGGGACAAAAGATTAACCGGCTGAAGTCTGAGATAAGGCACCATCAGTACAGCAGATACAAATCATTGATCCTGGAAAGAGATTATGGGTCCCAAGGGGCACCTGATCCTTTTGAAAATTGCAGAGAGAGAGTTGCAAAAAAATTAATAACAGGATTCATTGACTCCCAGGGTCATTTACAAGAGTCTAGGGTGGGTATTTTGGGAGTGGTGAAATCAAACTATGCTGACTTGTTTCAGAAAAAGGTTTTGGATAAAGAAAAGATGGCTCAATTCTTGAAGGCAACTCCTAAACCTGATACTGACAATTTGGACTTCTCCCCCTTGACAGCAGAATTAACAGTGGAAGAGGTTAAGGCGGCGATTGATAACTTGCGTCAAAAGAATGCACCAGGACCAGATGGTATAGTAGCCGAGTTTTATAAAAAATGTAAAGACCTCCTTGCTCCAATTCTGGTGGAGGTGTATAAAAGCTGTTTTGAAAAGCCCTGGATGCCTCTGTCCATGAAAGTATCATCATTGATTCTGTTGTCCAAAAAAAAAAGAGCCTGGCGACATCAAGAATTGAAAGCCAATAACTCTCTTGAATGTCGATAGGAAGATTGCTGCAAAAATCTTGTTTTCTAGATTAGTGTGTCTGTCCCCAGCACTGTTATCAGGCTGTCAGTTTTGCACAGTAAAAGGGCGGAACATCTCTGGAGCAGTCATCTCAATAAGAGAAATGTTTGAGAGATGCAAAACCCTTGGGTGTGGCAAGTATGTTGTTGGTCTGGACCAGGCTAAAGCCTTTGAAAGAGTAGACCATGATTATCTGTGGGCAACTTTGTCAAAGTACGGTATCCCGGGTTTTAGGCTGATGGTCTGATTACCAACTCACAGAACCAGTTGGCGGAGATCTTCACTTATAGCAACCGCCTCTCCCTTACAGCTTTATACTCTCCCCGTTACTCAGATGTCCCCAGAACTTAACTCCAGGCATAGTGTGAGTTGGTAATACAGGCCCGTAGCGGCAGGCCAGGAGGCTGAATAGAAAGCAGCGGATAGTCAGACGATAGCCGAGGTCAAGGGTCACAAGCAAGCAAGATAGTCAGAAAACACGCCAAGGGTCAGGGTCACAGGCAAACAGGCAAGGTCCAAAGTACAGGCAGAAGGTCACAACAGGAGGTTTAATAGCAGAGTATCCACAGGAACTGGGTCCAGCAAACAAGACAGGAGCAGCTCAGCAAACTGGTAAGTAAGCTCTATAACCGGCAGGGAGGCTAAGCCCTCCCTGCCTTAAATACTGAAGCCAACCAATCAGGGCATTGCCCTGTAATCACACACAGGCCAGGTTAATTACATAATGAGGAGTCTAATTAGCCCGCAGACTGCAGCGCGCGCACCCGGTTGTATTGAGTGGCCGGGACGAAATAGTAGCAACTTCGGCGTCCGGCTGTTGCCCTGGCAACGGTCGGGTCCAAGAGACAGGATGTGATGTTCCGGTCGTCATGGAGATGGTCGGGATGCCAGCACTGGAAGAACGCAAATCGCGGCGGTGTCACCGGGACAATTTGTTGATTGGTTAAAAACTTTATATAAGGAGGCAGAGAGCTTCCCTCTAATTAATGGCTGGCAGGGTGACACTTTCAGAGTTGAGGCGGGGGTGAGACAGGGTAGCCCTTGGAGTCCGCTCTTGTATGTCTTTGCCAATGACCCATTTTTGAGGTCATTACAAGTTTGTGGTTTTTGAGGGTTGCCGGTCCCCCACTGCTTGCCTCTGACTGTAGTCGCATATGCGGACGATGTGATAGTGGTAGTGTCTGAGCCTTGTGAGGGTCGGAGGCTACCTTCAGCCATCAGAAGCTATTCAGAGGCCTCAGGGTCTTTGGTCAACCTTGACAAGAGTGAAGCTTTTTGGACACTGCAAGGTGATCCTGATTTTGTTCTGCCTGAATATGCAAAGGCCTCCTCCCATATTAAGATCTTAGGGGGGAAATTTGTTAGGGAACAAAATGCCAGGTTAAATTGGGAGGACAAGTTGGGAATCGGAAATGCAAAGGTTCAGCGGTGAAAAAACTGGAGGCTGGCCTACAGAGAAAAGATTACAATGTTAAAGACTTTCCTGGTTCCTGTTTTCTTGTATGTTGCAGTAATTTTTCCTTTGCCAGAATTTTTTACAGCCAGGCTCACTAGTCTGTTCTTCCAGCTCTTATGGGGCAACAGACTGAATCCTATAAAAAGAGGGATCACTTACCTACAGAGAAAAGAGGGTGGTTTCGATATGTTGAATCCAGGGGTTTTCTTTGTATTTAAAAATACATTTTGGAAACTTGGACTCAAATGTTGATTATCTGTGGGTAAACGGTATCAGGAATTGGATATTGCCTTTTGCAGAATCTTGGATGCAGGGTGGTAGTCTCAAGAGTGGTAGATGGATGCAGAACTACCTCCCACCGTATCTGGAATCTGGTCTCAAGTGTCTGAGGAAGTGGGAAATAGAGAAATCTTACATTGAGAATAAGTCCAGGAAAGAACTATACAAAGTATGCAGGATGTTCTTTTGTTCCCAGCTTGCACTCAGAGACTGTGTGGATAGAACTTTGCAAGAAAGTTTAAAGTTTTTTTGCCAGCAAAGTTTTTTTACATTGTTTGGTTATCATTGCATGGAAAAATGTTTGTCAGAGGTAATTTAAAGTTCTTAAAAGTCTGATAGAAATTGTCCTCTTGGTTGTCATCAGGAGGAAACAATGCAACATTTTATAGTTGATTGCTGGGTAAGCAGAACATTCTGGAAGGAGATAGCAGATAGACTTAGGATCAGGAGATTTTGGTCTCTGAAATACTCTGATATAGTCTATGGAATTCCATCAACTATAAATGGTATAGACCGAGAGTCGTTATATATGATAACAACTGTAAAATATTACCACTGGCATACAAGAACTAGAGTATCGATTAACCATGAGCCTTTCTTATATCTGAAGGCCACAGATCTAATTATGTCAAAATTAAGGTGGATTAAGTCTCTAGAGGTTAAGAAAAATAGGAAAAATGCAAAACTATGGGAAGGCATTTATCTGAATGAATAACTTCATATAGATCACACATTTTTTTTCCCCCCAACAGCTTTTACAGTTTTCTTGTTGTGTGTGTGTTTATTTTGTTTTTGTATTTTTTGTTTTAATATTGTTATTGATATTTTTAAGCAGGTACCCAATTAGTAAATAAGTAGACATTTGTTGTAATATGAGTTGATTATGGTTGTTCCATTGTATTCAGTTGGTTTTCATCAATAAAAATCGCCTTCATTGTAAAAGTATCAAATTCCATTGACTTACATTCTCCTTACATTTTTCATACCACTAGTTCTAAATTTCTATACCGCCACTTCCTAAATTTCCACTTCAATCGCTGATAATATAAATACAGTATATATAAATACCGTACATACTAAATAAAAGTTACCATTATCCTTTCTGTCTCTTCTGTCTGTTCTTTCCTCCTGTAGGCCCAAGTTGGTAGTAGTGAATGATCCAACCGCATAGGCAGATGTGACTGATGCTGCCAGCCACACACAAACAATTGGGCAGTGGGGCAGTGGGGGTGGGTGGTGGGCAGAGAGAAATACACATGGGGACACAGACAGATGGACATTGGTACACGTACAAAAGCATGGAGCACATACAAGGAGACAGAAGTGGGGAGGGGGCCAGAGGCACGCATAGGGAAACAAAGAGAGGTGTAGAAACAAACAGGATAGGATAGACAACCATGGAGGAATTTGACTGCTGGGACTGAGAGATTTAAGCAGCTAGGTAGATAGAAATATAGCAGATTTCTAAGTGAAGCAGTGCATTTGTAGTGTCCTTTACAGATTTAAACATTTGTGAGGTGTATAGCCATATTTATTGTTGGATAAGGAGTATACTATTTCAGTTAATTGACCTGTTGTGGACATACTAAAATGCAGAAAATAACAATAGAACTCTGACTGATCTATAAATGCCCAGCACACTGTGTGTTTATCTTAGAAGACACATTTGAACATTTATATATAAATGCTGCTTATACAGAGCATCTCAAGACTCTGTTAGAGAAACAAACGGGAGACAGGGAGTGATAAAGAAACCAAATTGGGGATGGGTGGGGGGGTTTGATAGAAACAGAGGGTAAGTCAGATAGGCAAATATGGAGGAAAGGAAAGAGTCAGGGGTGGACCATACCTTGCACATCAAAGACCCATTCTTTCTGGAGAAGCCTCTGAGCATTTCCTCCTCTACTGCACAGCGCAACTCAGATGAAGCCACTCAATAATAGTGCCGGGCAATACAGGAAGTAGGAGGAGAAGCTCTCTTGTGATACATGTCATTTTGCCACATAGAAGGAAACAGAGGTGGAGGCGGGCATTCGCATGTGCACAACAGAACACTGTGCCTGTGTAAAGTAAATAGCCGTGCGCTGCCTAGCTATGGAAATGGGCAGCGTACAGCTGAAGAGTGCAGTCTATACAAATGTCTATGGCCCAACCCCCCTGTTGATGGCAGCCTCCTCTGCCCCACCAATGAAGAGGGCCCACAAGGGAATACTTTGCCCCTCAGCGGGCTAGTCCGATGCTGTACACAGATAGTGCCCTAGTTGGAATTTAACCCATGATCCTAGCACTGTGAGGTATCCATACCCATAGATATGACATAGATGGATAGATATGAGATAGACAAATATTATAAATATATGATCTAGCTATATGATGGACAGATAGATGACTTTGCTTGTGCAAAGATTGATAGGAGTGATGACCTTATAAAGAATGCATACAGGTGAGGTCTCTTAGTCTTAATTGACTTGACCTTTAGCAAAGTGCTGATTGCAGTAAGTGAAAATGTATGTTTAATATCAGTGCACTGTCACCTGTCATCGGTAACTGGTATTGAGGAGAATCCTTACCCATTTCTCCTGCTAGCTGAAGCAAGAGATTTATCCTGGTCGCACACAATATCTGCCTGTCAGGATCTGCTGCAGCTCTCTGCATTACATGCTGCTTTGCTTGGCAGCTCCTGCCTTCTGCACTTTGGACTTTATTATTGTGTGCATTGTATATAGTATGGCAGTACCTCTAGTCACCAGATGTGCTGCTATTGTGCTTTTCCTTTGTTAGTACAAGGGGTTAGTCTGTCTCATTTATTATCTCATGCACCTGGGTGTTCCCTACTTATACCTGCCTCTCTCTCTCCTATGCTGGTCATAGTTGTTTTGCTGTCTTCCCCTTTGGTTTGTTTCCTGGTTCTCCTGTGGTTTTGGACTTCATATCTCTACTCCGAATCCATCTTCATCTAACCATTCCTCCTGTATCTGCAGTATTCCTTGCAACCAGTATCCAGTCATCTCAGATAGTCCTGTGCAGTTTCAGCATTATATGGTTTGTACTATTTTTCTGCATTTTGACCAATAATCACCTATATTCTTTATCACATCCTGTGCTCCATAGCTGTTACTTACTTTGAAGTGTGACACTGCTCCAATATTGGACCACTTTCCTGATTTTATAACAAGCTTGGTCCCAAAACAAACCTAATAATAATCTATTAAAACTAATGGGATGAATTTTGGACTGTGCGCAGCTATTTTCTGACCACACTAACAAACCATTCTGGTGATACCAGAATCGACTTGCACATTCCTGTGGTCAAATTATACATGGCCAGTGTTGTTTGAGGCTGGGGCCAGCGGCAGTACTGAGCTTTCTGTGCCTATCATTAGCCAATTAAGAGATGGCAGTGATTATCTCACCTAGGGCATATGCTTTGGGCATGGACCTCCTCTGCTCTGATACTTGTACGGGTTGTTTTAATATTAACAAAATGTATTGGACAGCTCTTAACAAGGGGCAATTACAATATATTAAATAGTTCATGCTGCACATAAAGGGTTATTTAATGCAGTCTGCTGACATGGTGTGTGTGTGTTTTGGAATGAGTAAGTGATGCTGCTAGTACTTAATAGAAAACATCTGTGTTCCATGGGTTAATGGAGCCTCTGATAAGTAGAGCATGAAACCAGAGGAGTCTGATGGTAATGGAGAGGTTGTGGTTTGATCTGCACTAGTTATTAATCATGTACAAGACCACACTTTGATGCTTACTGTCACCACTAGAGGCAGACAAGATTATATATGATAAACTTTCTCTCTTTCCTTATGCTAATGCAAAGAAAGGCAACCTCTGTCTCTTTAGCTTTTGAGGAACTTAAAGTCCCAGGGCCTGGTACATTAAGGCACACAAAACAAACGTATGTAAATATACGTAAGTTGATGAATACGGGTCTAGGTCCACTATGCTCTAATAGACAAGACACTGCAGAATACGTTCAATACAAATGTGGAAAATAAAGTCACAAAAGTACACACAGAAAAAGAAAATAATACTGCCTATTAATAATATAGTTATTAATGACAAAATATTTCTTTAAAAAAACTTATTTTTATTTTTTTTTAACATAAAATATATTAGGATGTTCTGAATGTCTACTGTACATAAAATGCATTTTCACAGTGCGTTCTGAATGCAAACACATGTTCTAGCATGCATACGTGTCCGTTTTCACTAGTAATTGGCACTTAAACCAGACCTGTAACTGATGCAAGTGATATGACTGAAAAACATGTACCTTAGCAATGCCCAAAGCTTGCTGGCAATTAACTTTACTGAAATAATCGTTCTCTGGTATGGTGATGAGAGAACACTGTACTCGGCCTTGTCTATCACCTAAGCGCACCCTTGTGGTTTAACCTTAACTGGGACAACCATCCCCAGGCTTCCGGAACATAAACCCTTTTGAGCTAATTGTAATGTACCACAAGCCAGCCCAGAGAGGCTGTGCTTGCACTGAACCTAAGCCAAGTCTTCGATGGGAACAGGTTCTAAACGCCTGACTACCATCAATGTGCGCTTCGCCAACCTTGCTTATTCTGTACAGTGTACTTCTGCCACACAAAAAGGCTGAACCATCTGCAGGACTTTAGTCCTGCAGATGGTTCAGGACTAAGGTGTGCCTACGCACCAAGTGGCTCCAAATACCTCTGGGGCTGAACAAGCACACCCGTACCATACCCAGGGCCCACGAACCAAGGGGCCCATCATACCTCCAGGGCTGAACCAGCACACCTGTCCTCTACCAGGGCACGTACATCAAATGGCCAATCATACCTCCGGGGCTGAACCAGCCCACCAGTACGTTACCACTAGCCTGCAAACCAAGAGGCTTCTCATACCTCCGGGTCTGTACCAGGACCTGTACTTGGAAAACTGAGCCTGCGCACCAAGTGGCCCATTCAAGACTTGGAAAGTACCCCCTTACCACAGGGTACATCAGCAGGAAGGTTGTACACAACAACCAGCTAGCGGACACTAAATCCAGGAGTCGGGAATTGGAGGGAGGGATGCTTTCCAGGAAACAAGAGACTGATGCCTCCCTGCTCTTTTATAGCATGTTTTCCTGTTCCTGCCCCCTTATGACACTTGCCTAAGCATCACGACACCTTAACTGCTTTGTTAATACCTCGGGGAGGTGGGCGTGTGGGGCCGGGACTCGGCAAATTGCATCTTTTGACCCCGCCCCCTAAACGTACATAACCATTTGTAGCCTATGACAACAGGGGGTGGGGTCACGATGACGCGAGATTCACATCACTAAGCCCTGCCTCCACCCACTTCACTAACAAAGTGGGCAGAATCCGCAACATTGGCCTGCTCTCCCAGGAGTCCCAGAAGACTCCCAGAAATTCGGGAGTCTCCCGGACGTTCCAGGAGAGTAGGCAACTATGCCAGTAATAACATAGAAATAAAGCATTACTGTAATTTTTTTTTAATTACCATTTTTTTAGTTATAATACAGGTATATTGCCCATCCCTTGGGAGAGTATTAACAGAGGAACTTGCTTCAACTGAAAAGGGATTAAATGTTGGGGGTAAATACAATACATTCTACTGTGTATGTTCTATGTAAAAGGGGTGCTTAGGGCAGCAAAGTTTGTGTGTCTATCAATTCTAGTTAGTTCTGCTGATGACTCCTATTTTCACCTAGACAATAACTATCATTATATTTTATGTCGCACCAATCTTGTTATATAGCGCTGTACAGTGAACAAGTTATTATTCGAGTCAGTCCCTTCCTTATTGGAGCTTACATTCTAACACTTCCCACACTTGTATTTAGAGGGTTAACACAGCCAATCAATCTCTTCTAAACAGCCAGTGAATTTGTTTAGAGCTATAAGGACAGCACTTATTAAATTTTCAATTTAATATACAAAAAGTACAATGCTGAGAAGTTATAAAATAATTAATATAAGATGACATAAGATACCGGAAAAGATGTAAAATAAAAGGATAAAGTTTCAGAATATTCCTTCACCAGATATGTGGTTGATCACTAATTATATTGATTTTAAGTGCCATTTTGGAAACTGATTATATTTGCCTTTATAAAATATAGCAAGTCATCATGTTGTCTCCTGCTAGGAGTGGCTCCCTAGCGTCTCTCTAGGTGTCAAAAAACTCTCCTATGCCAGGATGTAGCTCACCCCACGGGGCCTTTGAAGCTGCTCAGCTTCCCCTAAAGGTGATGCTGTTATATTGTAACATAGAAGTTTGCAGAGCCACAGAATAAACACAGGTACTGGCCTCACATTTTACACCTTAGCTTACAGAGAAGCTCAAATTATGAATGGGCTCATTTAATATACACTATTTACAATGTAGTTATGATTATGCTTTATTCCCCACAATTATCTTATTTGTTAATCATTATAATTGTAATCCATCCCTGTTCACTACAAGAAATCATAAAAAAAATCATATTATAAATTAGACATTTTTTTTTTACTCTGAGAACATATTGGTATTTTAAAAGTTTGGCCAACATTTAAAAGTAAAGCTTTTTGCACAAACAAAATGACAAGAGAGGTCATAAACCAAATGCACTTAAAATCATGTGTGTATGTGTTCTGTCATGCATTTATTTACCCATTCAGGGTTAAGTCTTCTGCATAGCCAGCTAATAATATTCAGAGGGAGGGTCCATAGTCTTTCCTATATATTCTCCCTTGCAAGGCATGCTGGGATTCTTGGTTTTCTTCCCCATGTAGTAGTAGTACAGAATTTGTGTCAGGCTGAGTATAGCTTTACATTTGTTTGTTTTTCTCATATACCTCTATTTCTTTCTTCTGTCTATTTCTGTTCTCTGTTCACCCCTCTTTCACTTTTATCCCTATCTCTTTTTCCCCTCAGCATGTCTACCCTCCCCCCTCTCTCTATCCCACACTTATTCCCATGTCAGTGCCATCTTTTTCTTTTATCCCCTTTCCTTTGTAATCCCCAGCTGCTTTAAAATGCCCTGTCCCAGGCAGCATGTTCCTCCGCTACCACGTTTTAACAATGGCTCCCTTCTGCCAACAGGGAGCCATAGCATCATTTCCCCCACATCTCCTACTGATGCAGCCGCTACCCCCGACACAGGCACAATGGTGAGTGCCAGCAAGGGAGCTGCCACCTACCAGATTGGCCCGGACCCCCTCCTCACGCTGCAGTGCCGGAACTCAGTGAGAGTTCCAGGCGCTGCAATAGAAAGCAAGGCTCGGTGGTCGCTTCCTGACCGCCGTCCTCTGCTGTCAGTAGGAGATTTCATGCTCCAGAATGGGTGTCATGCCTGCGCAGCTCCAGAATTCCCCTTACAACTGCACTGCAGGAACAGCGGAAGAGCCCACACAGCACCATCCATGACTAGGTCCCACTCCTCCTCCACATCCACATCCACGGAGGGGGGGATTCAGGCCCCCCCCCCACCGCACATTTGAGCTCATTCTAAGGGGACATAACCCTAGTATTTTATGCACGTCCCCACCCCCTCAGAGACATGTTTAATAATATGGGGGACACCCAACTCACATCGCACCCCAGCCCTGTCCTTAGACATTCTGTGTTGACACACACCAGGTTACCCTATATTCACCCACCCACCCTCATATCCTTATGGTTGACCAACCCCACCCCTGCCCTGTCCAACATGGCCACATGGATACACCCTGATGACCACCCCTGCCGTCTCAGGTGTGCCCCCTCCTCTTTTCCCTGGATTCTTATGCCACAGCAACTTCCAACCCCAATTCCCGGACCACCGCTTAGAACAGGCACTGCAAATCCATAAGGGTCACTCAATCCTCTTTATCCGGCACCTGACCCTAGCCAGCACGTTTCACAGACTCATCAACCCCCCCTCACTTACTCCTCATATACGCGGCTCTTTCCACCTCCAGTTGAACCCAGTCCCCAAGTCCATCCCCTCCAACTAGGCCCTCCCATACCCCCCTCTCTGCTGAGACAGTGCCCTTGGGATCCCACAGTGGTCTGCCCCTTACCCCGAACCCCTTCCTCACTCTGCTTATATTTTTACGTCCCCACCCACACCCACACCCATGCCAGACAGGGGTTATCAGCATTTTTCTGAGCCCTTTCAGTCAACCCCTCCCCCTCCTTGATTGAATGTGGTGATTTTTCAGCGAGCAGTTTCCAAAACAGGCACAAGGAGAATAAAGGATGCTGGGCAGAGCAGTCATTAAGAGGTCCAGTCAGTGAGTATGACCAACAAGCACTACACACTACACACATGCACAGCACAACTATTTCTATGACCAGCGAAGACCCATCTGAGTCAGACCAGGGCCCGCGCAAGCTCTTGAAAATATTACACGAGCGCTTAAGAGGGAGCACTGTTCCAAGAGTGGCTGATGTAGCAGCTACGCGCTTTGCAACGGCGGGTGGCGAGTTGGTCTAGTGCGAGAATACAGCACTATACAGCGTTTAAAATGTACTGGAAAGAGGCGCTTTTACTGAAGCTAGACATAGAATCAGCCTTTTACCTTCTGCTGCGCCATCAAAATTCATTTAACTACATGGGTTGTAAAATATCAGATGGTACTGTATTGATAGGTGCCTTCCCATGGATTGTTCAGTCTTGTGTGCATTTTTTGAGTCGTTCAGCTCCTTCCTGCATTGGTGTGTACAAGAAGGAATGAGACATCGTGGGATAGCACACTATCTGAATGATTTTTTGTTTATAGGGCCCGCTTAATCCCCGGTTTGCACGGACACTCTCTTTGCAGCGTAAGCCTTGTTTTCTGTCATGGGAGTCTCCATTGCCCAAGACAAGACAGAGGGGCTGTTGCCCTGCTTGTCTTTCCTGGGCATTGAAATAGACACTGCGGTGGGGTACTGCAAGTTACTCATGGATAAAATTAGGACAATGAAAGCATTAATATTAGAAATACTAACACTCCCCACTAGCATGCTACGGCAAATTCAATCACTGTTAGGTTCCTTCAATTTTGCTTGTCGGGTTATCCCGATGTGTAAAGTATTTTGTAGGAAACTCCAGTTATCCACGGAAGGTCTCAGCCAGCCACACACGGGTATGTTTAAACGACAACATTAAAAGTGACCTGCGGATTTGGCTGGAATTCCTGCAGGAATTCAACGGAATCCGCATATGGCCTGGCCCCCAAGTATCTAACTTGATATTAGATTTTCACACAGATGCCTCCAGTGCCCACGGCTTTGGGGCTTACCTCCAAGGGGAATGGTGCACTGTTTCTTGGCTGGCCTTGTGGTGGCACAGTGGTAGCATTAGAATTGTTCTCTATAGTGGTGACCATCGAACTGTGGTCTTGCCGCCTCCATAGCAGGAATGTGGTGTTTTGGTGCGACAATCTTGGAGTGGTGCAAGCGATGAACCGCCAGAGCGCCACCTCATTTCCCACAGTTAACCTCCTGTGTAAGCTGGTTCTGCACTGTTTGGAATACAATATTACATTCCGTTCCCGGTACAGACAACAGTGTGGCTGATGCACTCTCTCATTTTAATTGGCGCCTCTTTAGGGAATTAGCCCCTTCCACAGAACTAAACGGTCTCCCCTGTCCCCCATACGTTTTGCAGATGGTCAAGCCGGCATAAGAGGACTCACGGAGCCATCATAGGCCACCCCTACTGGGGGGCTTACCGAGCATCCTGGCACCCCTGGGTTCCAGAGTTCCCAACTCTTCAGGAGGAAGCGAAAACATGTCTGAGTTCATGTGTCTTTCATATCAAAGAAGGGCAACAAAAACTGCTATGGTCACCACACTTGCAGGCATCTCATTCATGTCCCGCCTATAGGGGGGTGTGGACCCCATGAAGTCATTCCTGATAACAGAGGCCGTCAAAGAATGGGCTAAGATCCGCCTACAGGGATAAGAGGAGACTCATAGACACAGACAACTTGGCCCAATTGACTCGCTGTTTGCCAACAATAACAACGGATAAGTATGAACCACTTCTATTCAGGGCTGCCTTTTCCCTTGCTTTTCATGGAGCCTTCCGGTTCAGCGAGTTAGTTGCACAGTCCAAAAAGTGCTGTGAACACTATTATTTCCTCTTCAAAATTAACATGTAAAAATTGTAAAACCAAAACGGATCAATCTGATAAAGGTTAGTAGTTGAGATTACATGCCCAGGACGACCTGGCTATCTGTCCAGTCGCTCCTTGTTCAAGATTGGCGGGGGAATTCTACTGGTTGGGGGGGGGGTCATTTGTTTGATTACAGTTTAATGCACTGTTGAAGCACTCCTTGGCTTATGTGAGTTTAGACCCTACGCAATACGGCACCCACTCCTTTCGGAATGGGGCAGCTACTGCTGCGGCTGACAAGGACGCTTCCACCGTGACCATTAAATCTTTAGAGCATTGGAAGTCTGCCATGTATAAGAGATACATCAAGCCTCAACCATAAGTTCGATCAGGTGCCTGCCCTCCCCCCTTACGGTAACCTAGCACTATGCTGCTCATTGCTTTTAGTGGGGGTATGAAGGGAAATTTTAAATTTTTTTTTTTACCTGGATCCTGGCCTGATTTGCTACGTGTCTCTAGGGTTTTATGGGCTTTCACCTTCATATGGGTTACCTTTCCCCTCCTCCACCCAGGTTTCCCCACTGCTCTGGCATGGGAGTCCCCCCTGCTGTGCTGTCCGCTACTCTGTGGGTACCTATTTATTATGGTATGCGACCCACTGCTCTGGGGCCTACTGGTCGATATGTGACCGACTGTAATCCAACCTCATACCACGTCTCTTATGGAGACCCAGCATCCCCACCAGTATAAGTACTCTACTCAAAAAACTTAAAAGGTCCATGGACCAAGTCATACAGCCTCTGGGGGGGCATAGTCGTCGACTATGAATTAACCCGTTAATTATGGTGGACCAGGTGCAACTGTTTCGCCCCGACAGCATGAACTTTACTGACCGGGTACTTGGGCTCTCCATAGAGTGGATTTATCATATAATAGGGACGGCAGTGAAGTCTCTGGGTGGTGGGCTGTGATCACCTTTAAAGGATCACAGCTGTGATAAGAGAGCACTGCAGACAGCTACTATTAAGCATATGGTGTTACCGGTGATTGGTAGGGGATCACTGACTCCTTAGAAGCAACATTACTCTTGGGTTTTATGTGTGGAGGACCCCTTGACCTGCTTTGTGTGGGCACGTGATTGAAGAGGTGTAGCCTCTCTGTTTCCAGAAGTTTAACACCAGTCAATCGTAAGAGATAACATCCTGGGACCAGTGGGTAATGGTCTGACCTTCCACTGATTGGCTTTGCATTTAGATTGGCTGTCTGCCCTGCTTTCATCGCCACCTTTTGCTTTTCATACATTTAAATCAAAATAAAACTGTGACCTTTGCCAAAGTTAAATCTAGTGTCTGCATGGTTATTCATATGGTAAATACAGTAATAATAAAAGAACATCAGAAGGAGGTTGGGTACATGAAAAGAGAGACATCGATACTATACAGTTTAAGACTGTGGGGCACATCTGCTGATCTGTTCAACAAATCACACAGCAGGATAGCTGCGCATCTGAGCAGTTTTCTCATGTCAGACCTAAAAGCTGAAATCGCTATAAAGCAAAAGTTTATGTCACTATGCAGATGTCCATATGTAGAGGAAAAAAACTCACATTATCAGCTCCATTGCACAAGCCCCATTACAATTTTCTTAATTTTCTTTTCTTATTTTTGTGCCCACCTCCACCTGATTTTTTTTCTTCAGTTTGATATTGCGTCCTCTTTCCAACTTGTCTTCTCTGTGTCCAGAGCTCTTGCTGCCCATCCCTACTTGCACCCCTGTCTACCATAAAGGAAGAGGTTGCCATGGCAATGCAGAAATGTTGATATTTGCTTTCTTTCCTGCTTTTGAAGAAATATAGCCCTCTACTGTCATTCCATGGTGTAACTGGCATACAGGTGTGTTATTTTATATGTGGGTTTTCCAGATGAGACAGACAGAAGTTGGTCAGTTTATTTTTACTTGCTGTTAGCTGCAGCCAGATGCAGTTCCTGGTTCAGGCTGGGTGGGCCTGCCCCCTCTTACTGCTGCTCCAGGAAATTATTATCACTCTTTGTCATTTCCAAATGCTGGTTCCTTATTTCTCTGTTACCTTTTCCTCACAAACTTTAGATTTTGTTTTGTATAAAATTCTAATTATATGGCAATTACATTGGCTGCTTGTTTGTTACATGGCAGAATCCATTGATTACTGCATAGTCAAATTAGGTAATCCTTTATATAGTGTGTAACCACTACTTAGAAAAGCACTATGGAAACATTTACTATTGTTATGTTAAATAAAACTAGACCCAAATCTCATTGTATTGTACACTTCACATTTGCTGTATTCTATCTGACAGGGGATATCAAGGTACTACAAGTTGGCTTCATGTAACTGTTAGAATGCCTTAGTCTAGTCACACTAGAGAAATAGATTTGAGCCATGCGACTATAGAGCTGATTTAGAATTAGGTGCAAATGTTGCCCCAGGAGTTTGCAGGTGAGTAAAACCATAGTTGCCTACTCTCCCGGAAAAGTCATGGAGACTCCTGAATTTCTGGGAGTCCTCCTGGACTCCTGGGAGAGCAGAGCAATCTCCCGCTTCCCGACCATTTGTTAAATTAAGCAGTGGGGGACGGGGTTATGACGGTATTCGCGCATCATCGTAGCCCCACCCCCTGCTGTAATAGGCCAAAACGTGTTATGACACATTAGAAGGTGGGGCAAAATGATGTGATTCAGATAGCCCCAGCCCCACACCTCCCACAGTTGCCAATTCTGCTTATAATAAGCGGAATTGGGCTTATTTTTTTCCGGAGTTGCGGTTATTTTTTTTTTGGGGGGGGGTGGGGTTCTCTGTTACCATCTTGTGATTGGCGCATTCATTTTTTTATTTTTTTTGGTGGGCGGGTTGTGTAGAGAATTCCTCCAATAAAGCGGCACTTTTGTGGGTGGGCGGAGTCAGAGGAGGACGTGGAATAAATCACAGGAAGACGGATCTGCAGCAATCTACTGAAATAAGTGGTGAGTCTGGTGACAGACCCGATCGCTGCACTTATAGCAGGTAACACTGCTATATAACACCCTCCCCTCCCATTCAGTAAGCTGCTCATGTCAGAAGACTGCTTTCAGTGCCCTATTTTATACTGTTATATCATGGGGCTGTGTGGTATAGACATACCAGTGTCCTAAATTACAGCATTTGCGTTTTCATTTCAGTGTATAAATGTGTCCTCTTGTGTTTATAAAGGTTTTCTAAATGGAGATTCAGTGTAGAAAAAAGTGTTATAGAAAAGGCCGGTCCCCTGTAAGTTGGGCTTTTTAGGATTGGTTTGGGCTTGTTTTTCACTAAGCGGTTGCTTGTTTTTCATTTCAGAGTTGGCAACCCTGCCACCTCCCCGCAATCTCCCGGAGGCAATCTTGCCAAAGTTGGCAAGTATGAGTAAAACATGTTACACTGGAAGGAGTGTAAATACAAGCTTCATCATCACATTTCCTTATCTCCACTACCTCCTTGGTTGCAGAAGCTGCCGCTGAACATGAGGAAAGTTCTGGCTCTGTTTCCAGCAGCGAGGATGATACTAAAGAAAAACTCCAGGCTACATACAGCTACAAATAACACCAAGAGTGGCCATGCCGCACAAAAGCAAAGTCCTGTTACAGGACCAGAAAAGGAAGGAGACTAGGTTAAGATAAATGGTGAAGAACAGTTATGGTTGGCAGAAGCTGACTGTTTTACGATTTCTACAGTGTCTAGTTTATGTTTCCTGTCTCCACCTTCCATTGTTTCTCCTCATATCAAACAAGATGCACCACTGGTAGCTGCACAGAAATGCCAATGACTGATTTAGTATTAGCAGCTGATAATGTTGCTGTCTTACAGTAGCCACACACACTTTCCTGACCAGCAGCTGCAATTGTTATTGTAATTCATGCCATGATCCTCTGTACAGCACTGCATCATATGTCAGTGCTTTATAAATAAAAGATAATAATACAGGGTAAATCCTGCATGCTGCACACACATACTGCCCAGCTCTATTTTACCATGACTCAGGTTGTGCCTTTTACATTTTCTGCCTTGAAGCATTACCTGGATTTGCTCCTAAATGTATATCAGCCCCTATAAGATTAAACTACTTTTGATGATGTGGAAAAGGTTGAATAATATTTATTTGAATGGTGTACCTCTCCACTGTAAGGCCATGCCGTCACACAGACAGAAAAGTAATAGACAAACAATATGCCAAAAATTCACGCCTGCTTTTCCGCTGGTTCAAGATCCGTGGTGATGATGATGACCATCAACATGGACCTTGCAGTAGTAAAAGTAGATGACATACATTTTAAAAAAACAGCATCTCCTCCCAAAATTAGATTAACCAGCCCTAGTGCTGCCAGTCTAGGCTAGTACTAGAAAGACTCAATGATTTTGCTAGTACTGGACTTTGGCTGGTGGCACTATAGCAGGGAAACCTGAAATATGCCCCCCCCCCGTCATAATGCCAAAGCAACTGGTCAGCACGAGATCGGACCCACAAAAATACGGGCTTAATCCTTGGTATAACCAGCTAATTGCTAAAAAGCAATAGGGTGCTTCCCATACCCCCGTTGCAGTGGGTGTGGGTCATTTTTGAAAATTTTTTAGGGGAGTGATGCACTACAGGTCCCAACATGCCCAGCCATTGCTGGAACTTGTAGTACTAGAAGCGCCAGCATACCCATGGCTGCCAGGGTAAACATGAGTGCAGCATGTCCTGGCACCCATACATGCAGCTCAGAGTTCGTATCACACATCTCACCAGTTTAGTTCAATGCAGTTCATTGTGTTCATTGGTTTCCCTTGGTTACCGCTATCTGCTGTTCAGCCTGGCGTTCCTCTATCATCGAGCGCCATCTTACCTAGTGGTCTGCACATGCGCAACCCCGGGAACCTTTTAAACCTCTGCTCCGCAGTGATTGGATCATCGCCAGTTCCCTTTATAAGGGCCCTCCTCCGTTTCATGGGTGTCAGATCATCAGGTCTCCCTACCTGATAGAAGGCATCTATCTGACTTCTGTTCATATATTTCCGGTGCATGTCACCGTTTCTCAGTATTACCTGTGCAGCTCATCGCTTCTCAGCATTACCTGTTCAGCTTTTCTCAGTCAAGACTTGTGGCTTCACTGCAGAGCATTGCTTATCATCGGTCCTGTTCCAGAGTTATAAACACCTGTGTGGATCTCAGTGCTTCTGCTCTCTGCAGTTCATCTCCTCACGGCTACACCTATTCTGCCTTACAGCTATTTGGTGGTTCAGCGCATTATTTGCTCGGCGACCCCTAGAGGACTGCGACCTGGGGTTGAAAACAGCCAATGACATAGTGGAAAAAAATAACAAAAACTGTTTTATCGCTAATGCCTGTATTATTACCAGGTGACATTAATTTAATATATATTTGTTTCTGTGTTCTTTAGTGAGTTTATTTCTTACATAGGTATTGTACGTATCTTGCAGTGTCTTGTCTAGTACAGCAGCGTAAAACTACACCCATAGTCATCACAACAGGTATCTTCACATCTGCTCCACTCGAGGGTTTTCGAGCATGAACTGTCCGTTTAAAACCTTAATTTTGTTTCTATTGAACCATTCAGAGGTGGAATTGCTCTGGTGCTTTGAATGATTGTCTTGCTGCATAACCCAATTGTGCTTGAGCTTCAGATCAGGTTGTGATGACTGTAAATTCACTCTCTGGTAGAGAACATAATTCATGATTAGATCAATTATGGCCAGTCGCTCTAGGTCATAAGCAACAAAGCATTACCATGCCATCACACTACCACCACCATGTTTGATTATTGGTATGATGTTTTTATTGTGGAATGTTGTGTTAGCTTGTCGCCAGAGGTAACGGTACCTATGTCTTCCAAAAGGTTCAATTTTTGACTCATCAGTCAACAGAACAGAACAACAGTCAACAGAACATTATCCCAAAAGACTTGCAGGTCATCAATGTGATTTTTGGCAACTGTGAGACAAGTCTTTATGTTCCTCATGGTTAACAGTGGTTTTCGCCTTGTAACTTTCCCATTTTTGCCCAGTCTCTTTCTTATGGTGGAATCATGAACGCTGACATTAACTGAGGTAATTGTGGCTTATAGTTCCTTAGCTGTTCTTCTGGTTTCTTTTGTGACTTCCTAGATGACTCGCTGATATGCTCTTGGAGTAATTTTGGCAGGACGGTTACACCAGGGAAGATGTACCACTGTTACTAGTTTTCTCTGTTTGGAGATAATAGCTTTTACTGTGGTTCGCTGGAGTCCCCGATCCTTAAAAATAGCTTTGTAACTCTTTCCAGACTGATACATTTCAATAACTTTCTTTCTCATCTCTTCTGGAATTTCTTTTCATCGTGGCATACTATGCTGCTTGTTGAGACCTTTTAACCAACTTCACATTGCTGGAAAGGTTCTATTTAAGTGATGTTTGGATTCAACAAGGCTGGCAGTAATCAAGCCTGATTGTGTGTAGTCTAATTGAACCCAATTATCAATTCAATTTGGTTCATTGAATGAATGAGTATCTAAAGGGGGAATTACTATTTCACACATGGCCAGTTGATGTTGGATATAATTTTCCCTCCAATAAATGAAATAACCATTTAAAAACATTACTTTGTGTTCACTCAGGTTGTCTTTGTCATATATTTTTAGTTTTGCTTGAAGAACTGAAACAATTAAGTGTGACAAATATGCAATAATTGAAGAAATAAGAAAGGGGGCAAAAACATTTTCACACCATTGCAGGAGTGCAGTATAATAAAATGTGTGTATGTATACGTGTGTGTGTGTGTGTATCTAATATATATAAGCCTAGTGGCGTGTGTTAGTCTGTGTGTGTGTGAAAAAAAACAACCAAGCTGTAGCGCCACCTGCTGGGCGGAGTTATACACTGACCTACTAAATTCTTAGTGTGTGGGGGGAAAAACTCAGAAAGGGCTGAAATTTCGTATACTAAGATGTTTTTAATTTGTTAATTTAATTTGTTAATTGGTAAAAGTGTTTATAAAGATTTTAAAAAAATATATATTTCTTGAAGGAGAAGTGACAGTTGGGAGTGGTTGGTGGTTGCCAGGGGTGACAGTTGGGAGTGGTTGGTGGTTGCCGGGGGTGACAGAGCGAGAGGAGTGTGATACTCAGGACCGCTGAGAGAGATCCCTGTGTCTGGATAGACATGTGGATAGATGTGGCGATAAAGATGAAGGATGAGGTGATGGAGAAAAATGATGAGGTGGTGACATGTGGACAAAACCACGTTAAAAAAGGGCGCTTGCGTCGGGAAGTAACGCTCTTCCCCTGAGGAGGCCTGGGCTAGGCCCAAATGCATGACAAGAACCTTTTTAACACCTTAAGTAGCTTGATTTTACTAGAATGCATGAGTATCATGCACGGGTTAACTTGTGTATATATATATATATATATATATATATATATATATATTGAATATTTAAAATAATATCTCTTGTTTCTGAAAACTGGGGATACAACTTTGACATTTGTATCCATTCAATATGATCCAGCCCAATAATCAATATCAAACAGTACTTCCTGATTGCACAGCATGACTAACCTGCATCTCTTCATGGTAGATAAATTGTATCCACAGGGATCTGCAGAAGACAAAATGGATGCCTTAAATGTAGATAGCTGTGGAATGACCAGTCTGGTTCTCAGCCTACAGAGAGATTTGCTGCTCTCCATAGACAGTGAAGCTGGCAGACATCTGGATTAGTTCCAGTTTTTTAATCCTACAGGGAAACTTGATAATAACTCACAATAATATGATTCTAGGAACACCAAAGTTTATTTTTTTAGTACAGTTTTGTCATAAGTTGAAGCAAATAACTTGTAATTATAGATTTCCTGAGTTTGAAGTGAATGCTTTAGATTGGACACTGTGGTGTCTATACTTTCTTCCCACTGTAAAATGTTACAAATGCAAAATAAATTGGAATCCGTACACTTATATCCATGTATATCTGACAACAAGACATTGTCCCTACGCTATTATTCCATGTATCTTTCTGCCATATCAACCTGGGTGTTACCTTTGTAAAATGACCAGATTTCACCCCTTTTTCACCTTAGATGCAAATGTGTTGGGACAAGAACATAGAAGACGAGCAGATGTTTCACAGAAGCCCATGCTGAAATCATTACTGATTATTATGCTGTGAGTAGCAAGATTGATAAATATTGATCATAAAGCAGTATAACTACTATTGTATTAAACACTGCTCAAGTGATTTCATTAATTTTAACTTAAATTAAACCTATAGACAAAACAAGGCAGCTATTTTGCAGGCTGAACAATTCATGAGAATGCAACCTATCACTTTTCTAGGAAATACTGAACAACATCCTAACCAATAGTTATGAAGCACCTATTCCCAGATAGTGTAGGGCAGTGTTTACGAACTCCAGTCCTCATGGACCCCTAACAGTGCTTGTTTTCCATATCTCTTTGCTGGAGCACAGGTGTAATCATTACTGACTGACACATTTTGAAAGATCCACAGGTGGTATAATTATTTCACTTGTGACCTGGAAAACCTGTACTGTTAGGGGTCCCTGAGGACTGGAGTTGGGAAACAGTGATGTAGAGGCTACATGCTGAGAAAAACAAAATGGCTGTCTCCACCATGTGTAGTCCATTCTTGCCAACTCTGATGATCCTGGAGGGTGGCTGCCACTGCAAAAAAAATAACCTCACTCCTGAGTGTATTAGTCATGAGAGGGTGGGATCTTATGCTATGAATGATCAAAATCCTCCCTGTTCACAACATCATATTTCATGTGACTGATGTTAGTATGCTAATCACACTGGGCCTGATTATCCAATAGGCAGCTAGGTTGCATCCTAGGTTGTGAGGCACAGGATTTTTGGGGGTGCAAAATTGTGCCAGGGAATGGTATACACTGAAATTCATTTTAAAATATAAAAGAATAGTTGTTCTCTAAAAGTGAAAAGAAAACATGAAAAATGTAGTATGAATTTAATCATGAAGTATTCCTATGGTAAAGGCTGAAGATGAGTCATCCTTGGGCGGGCACTTGAGTATAAGTCAGTAGGGGAGACAAGGATGGTGACAGGGCAGATGTGACAGCCTCCTCCCACTTCACATCGTCACCTTCAGTATCACTCATTCTGCTATATAAGTCTGACTTTAATGAAAATGAAATGAGCGACAAGGATTGCTGTGACCATTTTAAAAAGCGAAGTAGAACTGAGTTTGAAAAACAAGGGAACATAAACATAGGTGGGGCGGGGTGAATTGAGCCGGATTTTAAATTTAGGACAAGTTCTTTTTTGCCTATCACAAATTATCCTGTCGTGGAAGGTGATGAGGTGCTACAAGTGTATTAGCCTGGGGTGGCCTGAACCCTTAAGCAGACCCTGTAACCACATGATAATTAGCAAATTGCAAATCATCCAAAGCAGTTAATCAAAAACCCTTACAAATAAAAACTCAATGTGCCTTCTTACAGAGTCATTTATGATAAAAAAAAAAAACATTTTTACAGGGGATAGCCAAGGTGCATGTGACTATGATCATATTGTATTTTGTATTTGTAAATACTTTATAGATATCTCCACCAAATTAGTCACAGTATGAATATGTATAAACACTTGTAATAGTCACTTGTGAAAAATTCTATTAATAGACCATTGTCTCTTAGCTTTGGTATGGGATGACAAAAGTCTTTTGTGAAGCTTTGCATGATTTTGGCTTGTTTTGGAAAACAAAATGGCCATTACCATCACTAAAGTTTTTGGTGGGCAAAAGAGGCTACATTTAAAGGCTCATGACTATGTTGAATATTAGTTCATTTTACAAAAGAGCTTGGGTTTTAACAAAACTTTGTTAGCAAGTCTAATTTGTCTATCTATTGTACTAGAGTGTCTAAATACAATTTATACATTCATAGTCAACATACATGTGGAGCACAATATGTAAAACTTATTTAAAGCTTTTGGTCTGAATTCTATTGCATGAGATACATTTGTCTCACACCTCTAATACTACTGACTATTCACATGTGAACCCCTGTTGTATGATAGTATTGAGGATGGATACCAGACTTTGTCAATTCTCTAAAGGAAATTAAAGATCCACATGTGATCAAATTCAGTGGAATTGGAGCATTTGTTGGGTTGTGGGGATCTGAACACTGTTAGAAAGAGACCCCCTGACACTTCTAAACCTTGATCTATAATTCCTTGACCATTATTATAAGTACTATTATAAAAAGAAATTCAGAGGTAACCACTCAATTAGAGATGAGCGCACTCGGATTTCTGAAATCCGAGCCCACCCGAACGTTGCTGATCCGAGTCGGATCCGAGACAGATCCGGGTATTGGCGCCAAATTCAAATCTGCAACTGAGGCTCTGACTCATAATCCCGTTGTCGGATCTCGCGATACTCGGATCCTATAAATTCCCCGCTAGTCGCCGCCATCTTCACTCGGGCATTGATCAGGGTAGAGGGAGGGTGTGTTAGGTGGTCCTCTGTCCGGCTATATCTCGTGCTGTTCAGTTCTGTGCTGTGCTGTGCTGTGCTGTGCTCAGTCCAGTGGTGCTGTGTCCTGTGCTCTGTCCTTCTGAGGTCAGTGGTGCTGCTGGGTCCTGTGCTGTGTCCTGTTCAGTCCAGTGGTGCTATGTCCTGTGCTCTGTGCTTCTAAGGGCATAGTTATTTCCCCAATATTCCCAAGTGTTTAAAAAAATTAAAAAAAGTTATTTTAAAAAATACAAAAAACTAATTAAATTTTTTTTTAATTACAACAAAATTTGCACAACCAATCCTGCAGTATAAGCCCATTGGTACTGCAATATTACCAAGTTCACACATTCAGCAGTAAAAGTCCAGTGGTACTGCAATATTACAAAGTTCACACATTCTGCAGTATCAGTCCAGTGGTGCTGTGTCCTGTGCTCTGTCCTGCTGAGTTCCGTAGTGCTGCTGGGTCCTGTGCCGTGTCCTGTTCAGTCCAGTGGTGCTGTGTCCTGTGCTCTGTGCTTCTAAGGGCATAGTTATTTCCCCATTATTCCCAAGTTTTTAAAAAATAAAAAAAAAGTTATAAAAAAAATTAAAATAAAAAAAATAAATAATAATAATTATAACCAAATTTGCAAAACCAATCCTGCAGTATAAGTCCATTGGTACTGCAATATTACCAAGTTCACACATTCTGCAGTATCTTGTGCTACATATAATGGAGACCAAAAATTTGGAGGATAAAGTAGGGAAAGATCAAGACCCACTTCCTCCTAATGCTGAAGCTGCTGCCATCAGTCATGACATAGACGATGAAATGCCATCAACGTCGTCTTCCAAGCCCGATGCCCAATCTCGTAGTACAGGGCATGTAAAATCCAAAAAGCTCAAGTTAAGAAAAAGTAGCAAAAAGAGAAACTTAAAATCATCTGAGGAGAAACGTAAAGTTGCCAATATGCCATTTACGACACGGAGTGGCAATAAACGGCTTAGGCCCTGGCCCGTGTTCATGACTAGTGGTTCAGCTTCACCCACGGATCTTAGCCCTCCTCCTCCTTCCCCCCCTACAAAAAATTGAAGAGAGTTATGCTGTCAGCAACAAAACAGCAAACAACTCTGCCTTCTAAAGAGAAATTATCACAAATCCCCAAGGCGAGTCCAAGGGTGTTGGTGGTTGTGAAGCCTGACCTTCCCATCACTGTACGGGAAGAGGTGGCTCGGGAGGAGCCTATTGATGATGTAGCTGGCGCTGTGGAGGAACTTGATGATGAGGATGGTGATGTGGTTATTGTAAATGAGGCACCAGGGCGGGAAACAGCTGATGTCCATGGGATGAAAAAGTCCATCGTCATGCCTGGTCAGAAGACCAAAAAATGCACCTCTTCGGTCTGGAGTTATTTTTATCCAAATCCAGACAACCAATGTATGGCCATATGTAGCTTATGTAAAGCTCAAATAAGCAGGGGTAAGGATCTTGCCCACCTAGGAACATCCTCCCTTATACGTCACCTGAATAACCTTCATAGTTCAGTGGTTAGTTCAGGAACTGGGGCTAGGACCCTCATCGGTACAGGGACACCTAAATCCCGTGGTCCAGTTGGATACACACCAGCAACACCCTCCTCATCAACTTCCTCCACGATCTCCATCAGATTCAGTCCTGCAGCCCAAGTCAGCAGCCAGACTGAGTCCTCCTCAATACGGGATTCATCCGAGGAATCCTGCAGCGGTACGCCTACTACTGCCACTGCTGCTGTTAGTCGGTCATCTTCCCAGAGGGGAAGTCGTAAGACCGCTAAGTCTTTCACAAAACAATTGACCGTCCAACAGTCGTTTGCCATGACCACAAAATACGATAGTAGTCACCCTGTTTTCAAAGCGTATAACTGCGACTGTAACTGCAATGTTGGTGTTAGACGTGCGCCCGGTGTCCGCCATCAGTGGAGTGGGATTTAGAGGGTTGATGGAGGTATTGTGTCCCCGGTACCAAATCTCGTCGAGATTCCACTTCACTAGGCAGGCGATACCAAAAATGTACAGAGAAGTACGATCAAGTGTCCTCAGTGCTCTAAAAAATGCGGTTGTACCCACTGTCCACTTAACCACGGACATGTGGACAAGTGGTTCTGGGCAAACGAAGGACTATATGACTGTGACAGCCCACTGGGTAGATGCATCCCCTGCATCAGTCGCAGCATCTACAAAATGGCTGCTCGTGCAAAGGCAGGCAACATTGTGTATTACAGGCTTTAATAAGAGGCACAACGCTGACAACATATTAGAGAAACTGAGGGAAATTATCTCCCAGTGGCTTACCCCACTTAGACTCTCATGGGGATTTGTGGTGTCAGACAATGTCAGTAACATTGTGCGGGCATTAAATATGGGCAATTTCCAGCACGTCCCATGTTTTGCCCACACCATTAATTTGGTGGTGCAGCATTACCTCAAGAGTGACAGGGGTGTGCAGGAGATGCTTGCGGTGGCGCGCAAAATTGCTGGACACTTCCGGCATTCAGCCAGTGCCTACCGCAGACTAGAGGCACATCAAAAAAGCATGAACCTGCCCTGCCATCACCTCAAACAAGAGGTTGTGACGCGCTGGAACTCCACCCTCTCTATGCTGCAAAGGATGGAGGAGCAGCAAAAGGCCATTCAGGCCTACACAGCCACCTACGACATAGGCAAAGGAGTGGGGATGCGCCTGAGTCAAGCGCAGTGGAGACTGATTTCCGTGTTGTGCAAGGTTCTGCAGCCATTTGAACTTGCCACACGAGAAGTCAGTTCCGACACAGCCAGCTTGAGTCAGGTCATTCCCCTGATCAGGCTGTTGCAGAAGCAGCTGGAGAAAGTGAGGGAGGAGCTGGTAAGCCATTGCGATTACACCAAGCATGTAGCTCTTGTGGATGTAGCCCTTCGTACGCTTTGCCAGGATCCGAGGGTGGTCACTCTTTTAAAGTCAGAGGAATACATTCTGGCCACCGTGCTCGATCCTCGGTTTAAAGCGTATGTTGTGTCTCTGTTTCCGGCGGCACAAGTCTACAGCGGTGCAAAGACCTGCTGGTCGGGAGATTGTCCTCTGAAGAGGACCGTGACATGCCAACAGCTCCACCCTCATTTTCTTCCACATCTATGGCTGTGAGGAAAAAGCTCAGTTTTCCTAAAAGAGGCGCTGGCGGGGATGCTGATAACATCTGGTCCAGACTGAAGGACCTGCCAACCATTGCAGACATGTCTACTCTCGCTGCATTGGATGCTGTCACAATTGAAAAAATTGTGGAGGATTGCTTTGCTGACACCATCCAAGTAGACATGTCAGACAGTCCATATTGTTACTGGCAGGAAAAAAAGGCAGTTTGGAAGCCCCTGTACAAACTGGCTCTATTTTACCTGAGTTGTCCCCCCTCCAGTGTGTACTCGGAAAGAGTTTTTAGTGCAGCGGGGAACCTGGTCAGTGAGCGGCGAAGGAGGTTGCTTCCTCATAACGTTAAAAAAATGATGTTTATAAAAATGAATAATCAATTCCTCAATGAAGTACAGCACTGCCCTCCAGATAGTACAGAGGGACCTGTGGTTGTGGAGTCCAACGGGGACAAATCGATAATGTGTGATGAGGAGGAAGTACACACTGTAGGGGGAGAGGAATCAGAGGTTGAGGATGAGGACGACATCTTGCCTCAGTAGAGCCTGTTTAGTCTGTACAGGGAGAGATGAATAGCTTTTTTTGGTGTGGGGGCCCAAACAAACCAATCATTTCAGCCAAAGTTGTTTGGTAGGCCCTGTCGCTGAAATGATTGGTTTGTTAAAGTGTGCATGTCCTATTTCAACAACATAAGGGTGGGTGTGAGGGCCCAAGGACAAGTCCATCTTGGAACTTTTTTTTTTGCATTATATGACCAATCAACAGTCGTTTGCCATGTTCAAAAAGTAAAACCAAATTTAAACAAATTCAAGAAATTAAACCAAAAGTAAAATGCCCTGTCATAATTTAAAACAAGAGGTATTGACGTGCTCTAAAACTACTGTATTGTTGTTTATATTTTATAAACACTACACTTGAAAGCTTGAGTCTTTCAATGAAAAAGTAACTCTCCATTGCATGAATATTTGCAACAGGGACAATTTTAGGGTTAAGAAAGTCAACAAATAACACTTCGACGCTGTCTGTCTTTATAAACACTACATTTGGAAGTTGGAGGAGGTATTGTGGCCCCGGCACCAAATTTACTACCGGGGCCACTCCACTGTGCAGTCCATATTTAGGTGTATCAGATATTAAACAACGGTGACAGTTGATGCCCAATTTTTTAATTATATTGTTGGCGCTGTAAAAAATTGTGTTCCGGGCACACCACACTACGCAGTCCATACCCTTTTTTGGTGGTATTCTGACCCGTGGAGGGTTTTTAATTATATTGTGGCCTCGGTACCAAATTGTGTACCGGGGCCACCACACTACGCAGTCAAGAAAGATAGATGCGTATCATAGATAAAGTACATTCAGTGTTGTGGGGCAAATTGAAAAATATTCAAAATGCACTGACATTATCAAAAACAAGAGGTTTTCACACGCTAAAACTCCAACATGTATATGATGGAGAGGATGGAGGAGCAGCCGTATGTGCAGTGTAATGCAGACCTGTTGAAGGTTTTTTATATATTTTATTGTGGTGGCCAGTGCCCACTACTCTACGCAGTCCAGATACTATTTTTGGGTGTAATGCAGACCTGTTGAAGGTTTTCTATATATTTTTTATTGTGGTGCCCAGTGCCCACTACTCTACGCAGTCCAGATACTATTTTTGGGTGTAATTCAGACCTGTTGAAGGTTTTCTATATATTTTTTATTGTGGTGCCCACTACTCTACGCAGTCCAGATACTATTTTTGGGTGTAATGCAGACCTGTTGAAGGTTTTCTATATATTATATTGTGGTGGCCAGTGGCCAGTCCTCTACGCAGTCCAGATACTATTTTTGGGTGTAATGCAGACCTGTTGAAGGTTTTCTATATATTTTATTGTGGTGCCCAGTGCCCACTACTCTACGCAGTCCAGATACTATTTTTGGGTGTAATTCAGACCTGTTGAAGGTTTTCTATATATTTTTTATTGTGGTGCCCAGTGCCCACTACTCTACGCAGTCCAGATACTATTTTTGGGTGTAATGCAGACCTGTTGAAGGTTTTCTATATATTATATTGTGGTGGCCAGTGGCCAGTCCTCTACGCAGTCCAGATACTATTTTTGGGTGTAATGCAGACCTGTTGAAGGTTTTCTATATATTTTATTGTGGTGCCCAGTGCCCACTACTCTACGCAGTCCAGATACTATTTTTATGTGTAATTCAGACCTGTTGAAGGTTTTCTATATATTTTTTATTGTGGTGCCCAGTACCCACTACTCTACGCAGTCCAGATACTATTTTTGGGTGTAATGCAGACCTGTTGAAGGTTTTCTATATATTTTATTGTGGTGCCCAGTGCCCACTACTCTACGCAGTCCAGATACTATTTTTGGGTGTAATTCAGACCTGTTGAAGGTTTTCTATATATTTTATTGTGGTGCCCAGTGCCCACTACTCTACGCAGTCCAGATACTATTTTTGGGTGTAATTCAGACCTGTTGAAGGTTTTCTATATATTTTATTGTGGTGCCCAGTGCCCACTACTCTACGCAGTCCAGATACTATTTTTGGGTGTAATGCAGACCTGTTGAAGGTTTTCTATATATTTTATTGTGGTGCCCAGTGCCCACTACTCTACGCAGTCCAGATACTATTTTGGGTGTAATTCAGACCTGTTGAAGGTTTTCTATATATTTTTTATTGTGGTGCCCAGTGCCCACTACTCTACGCAGTCCAGATACTATTTTTGGGTGTAATGCAGACCTGTTGAAGGTTTTCTATATATTATATTGTGGTGGCCAGTGGCCAGTCCTCTACGCAGTCCAGATACTATTTTTGGGTGTAATTCAGACCAGTTGATGGGTTTTTAATTATATTGTGGGGAACACTCCTCTACGCAGTCCAGAAAGATACCTCGTTGCAACGTTTTGTACTAAAAAAAATAAATATTGTGAGGTGTTAGGTGTTCAGAATAGCCTTTAAATTAGTGGAAATGATTGTTATTGAATGTTATTGAGGTTAATAATAGCGTAGGAGTGAAAATAAGCCCAAAAACTTGATTTTTACACTTTTTAGTTTTTTTTCAAAAAAAATCCGAATCCAAAACCTTAAATCCGAACCAAAACCTTTCGGTAGGTGTTTTGCGAAACAAATCCGAACCCAAAACATCGCGAAAATCCGGATCTAAAACACAAAACACGAGACCTCAAAAGTCGCCGGTGCACATCCCTACACTCAATATGAGACAGCAGCTGTTGCCTTCAGATAGTTATGGCTAAACCTATTTCCTATTTCAAATTTCAATAGCAATAACAAAATATCCACTACATTGGTTCAAGAATTACACAAGGTAATTTCCACTTCAAATTAGTCTTGTCAAAATCCAAACCCCAGAAGCTTTTTTTTTTTCATGTACAATTTGGGGTTCATTCCATTTAACTCAGAAGCATGATAACCTTCTCTTGTCGGCTCCTGGAGACCCTTGTGTCAGCGTAGGAATTATATTTAGCTTCAGTAAAAGGCCTGATCACCTCACTACACTATCCATGTTTTTAGAAACTTCAGATAGGAAAATATCACACTGTGTGCAACAAGACCCTGGAATGTTTCATCAACCGACCTTTCATCTTCCAGCCATGATGTCAGCTTACTTTACACCACCACATAACTCACATGACGTAGACACTACAATAGCCGTCCGATCATAAAACATATCCAATAATTACAAAAAAAACACTGGCTTTCCCTTCCTTTCATTTCCTGGATCCTGCTTGGCTATCAACAGATGCCCCAGATTAGCAAGAACTTACAAAGTGCTCTGGTACCTAGAGTGACAATCTAGGGCTTACAGCTCTCCTAAGTGCCAAAAATCTTTGCTCATAGATTTGGTTTTCTTTTAACTTGATCAAATATTTATTTTTCAGTTTCCTGTAAATCCTTTGCATGACTTGCGGCCTGTTATTCTAAAAGTAATTATTGTTAGAAAACATTGCCTTTCAGGAGAATTTTATAGGATTGTAAAGTCACAGGTTACTCTCCAAAAGGTGTTTATTCCATTCTGGCATTGAGAAAGAAATTCTTTCAGTTAGTGAAGGTTGAGTCTCTTGGCTGCCGATTTTAACCTTTCTACAACCTTGTGATTTGTAGATGTACTTTGCCACAAAAGCCAGTTTTATTTCTCATACTTAAGATAGTGACAGTGTAGCTGATCCGAATGAATTCCATGACAACCGATTTATTTAGCTTGTATCTTGTTCAAGAAGCTATTTGATATTGGGTTTGTCCTGTTGTAAGACTACTTTGCTACTATAGCTTAACTCCTGGGTGCAAAAAGCAATGAGTTATAAGGGCCTATTTAACAAACATTTGTAAGTCTTAAATCACACAAAACGTTTGCGTATGATTAAGGCAGATATTAGTATTGTTGCTATTTAACAATGGGCTAAAGCAGGAAATATTGTACATATCTTCTGCTTTAACCAAAGTAACACTCAATACTGTTATCCCCATAATTCTCTAAGGAGACAGCTAACCGCAGTACTTTATCAAGCTCCAAAAAGCTCACATTGTTGGAGCTTGTAATCGATTGCTAATGCCATCTGTGACAGGATGACCGCCTATGCCACCCTGTCTGCTGTTGCTGGGAATCGGCTGGGCTTACTTTGCCACCGTTCCCTTTCTTTATCCCAATTGTGCCCTCGTTGGAGTAGGAGGGGCTTACAATGCTGCCACCATTGGACTCCTTAATGGCATTTCAGAACCGCATTCCTTCTGGGTAACTGTCGCTGCTAGTGCACCCCCTTGCTCATGCACCTGGGCCCCTGACCTGTTGCTCTAGATCAGGGTTGCTGTGGATGGATCCCTGGCCTATCACAATGGCCAGAGCTGCTGGATAGCGGGCAGAGCGGTGGTACTAGGAGCTGGGTCCAAACTTCAGAAAAGCCGGAAAAGGATTAGAGTTGGATGTAATCTGTAGATCACAGGAAATTACAGCAGGGAAGAAGTTGTCAAGCAGGTCTTGAAGCAAGTGATGTTTATTTAGCTCCAGTGTCCTGACAAGGACAGTTCACACTGTTTGAAGGTACCAGTGATCAGAAAGTCAGATGGAACAATAATCATACATTTCAGTACAAATCAGTGCTGTTTTATACAGTTTTGGACACAGCAGGGGGGTAAGCCTGCCCCCTGATCTCTTTGCTTGCCCCAAGAGTTATTTTTAGTATCAGGATGCAATATGTTTCCCAAAACATGGATTTAAATGCAATTTACACTTAACAAAATTGTACACTTATCTGTGATATCCTACATCACATGCTGTTTACAATGTTCAGACAGGTTCTAACAAACTGGACAAAAGGCCACTCAGGAACAAAGGTAACAACCTCATGTGGTGCATTTAGACTAAAAAGGACATGTTGGTTACTCACATGAATAGACTTAATTTGCCTTAATGAGGGCTTCCTTTCAAAGCTACACAACAGACTTCCTCAACAAAACCTCATAAAGGAATGCATTTTGTGTACAAAGTGCCACACAATATAGTAAAATCAGTACATTGCAATGATATAAATAAGCACCCTGCGCTATTTCCTTTAAATAAATTTAAAACCATAAGTTATTTATAGTTGATCCAGCCACACCATCTGAAGGCTAAAATGATGCCACTCTAGCGGGTACCTGACCTTATATGTTCAGTTAGATAGCAAACTCATTGGAGCAGAGAGCTCCCCTTTGCGTTACTGCTGAATTAATTATCCTTATATCCTGCACTATTCCCATGTCTATATCTTATATGCCAGCCACAGGTGGGCATTATGTTTGCTCCCAGGGCCAGATTTCTAAAAAGAATACATAGGCTCAGGCCTAAGGATGTTTGGATTTATTTTGCTTCATGAACTTACTGTATTGTTTCTTATGTATTTTCATCAACAAAAACATAAACAATGATCATTTTATAAAAAATGTTTTTGTTATAGAGGTGGGTTATGTTGGCCATTCAGGTGATGGAGCTCTGGAGGAACTGAAAGGTCTTTATGGGAGGGGCAGGAAAATCTGCCTAGGTTGTGACAAAAATGTTAAATCTGGGCCTTCCTGTCCTCTCATATATTTGTGGCAGAGTACACTTATCCAACCTCTATTGGATAAATGTACTCTGGAGGTAATTTAAGTGCACCACCAATGCAATTTCCAAAATGACTTGTAGGGAGCGCACATCAAGGAACATGCCCCATCAGCCTCCAATCACTTTAGTACCACCCCTCATTGATGACTAAAATTAATCATTAGAGTGAGGGGACATAAGGACTGTCTTTTTAACATGTACCAATTGTGTGTTTGTGTGTCTGTTACATTGTGTGGACTGCACCTGGAAATGCTGAAGTGCAACATGGAGAATAATAAAAATAATAGAATGATACTAGAAGATCAGTTGTGAACCAATTCAGAGCTGGTGAAGTTTTTTTGCAGAGTACAAATGGCCGTCTGCTCCTCCATTCAACAAGAAAAACACCCATAAGAAGTGTCTTTTCCACCCCTTTAGCTCATTACAATAATCTTGTCCCCAAAGCTTCTCTAAATGAGACTCTTTGGTGTGCCTCTCCACACTCGGGAATATAGACCCACTAGCGCAAACTGAGGCATGCAGCGTGCCGAAGCCTCCAATGCACTGCATGGCAGACAATTTACTCTTTGCAAATGACTTTCAACGAGTATCGTAAACAGTAAGATAGAAAAGGTTAATTTTTCATTTGCTGTACATCACATGCTCACTATGTAAACTCCACAACTATTTATCTTCCAGTACTTTCCCTATCTGATCTATATGTCAGAACATGATCATGTGAAGTCAGAAGGACTTGATTATACAGCTCAAATAAAACAGAACCAGGTGAAGTCAGTGAATAACGAGGATCCAAGCACAGCTATCAGAGGGCAGCATTGCACAGCGCTCTAAAAAGCATAGAAATAGGGGCAGCACAGTGGCCTAGTGGTTAGCACGTCTGTCTCACAGCACTGGGGTCATGAGTTCAATTCCCGACCATGGCCTTATCTGTGTGGAGTTTGTATGTTCTCCCTGTGTTTGCGTGGGTTTCCTCCGGGTGCTCCGGTTTCCTCCCACACTCCAAAAACATACTGGTAGGTTAATTGGCTGCAATCAAAAAAAAAAAAAAATTGACCCTAGTCTCTGTCTGTCTCCCTCTCTGTCTGTCTTTGTGTGAGTGTGTGTATATATTAGGGAATTTAGACTGTAAGCTCCAATGGGGCAGGGACTGATGTGAATGAGTTCTCTGTACAGCGCTGCGGAATTAGTGGCGCTATATAAATAAATGATGATGATGATGATGATAGAAAGATAAGTCAAATATGTAACATATTACAAGCACTATTTGTTATTAAGCAGCTGCTGAAACCCTCAGAATTTTTAAAAAGCATGTTGTCATTTCAGCCAGATGGCTTATGTGATTAGTGCATTACTACTTGGTAATTCATTAAATAACTAGTATAATCGGCATAGTATGCTCAATATGATTATCTCTCTTATATAAACATTATTCAGTCTTCACTCTAAAACCAAATCAAACTTACTTCTGGAGAGATGTGTAACTGTACTATTATTTCCACTTTTAAACAAATATTTTCAAATTAAATTTTTTAATATACAGCTTGAAATTAAAATTTATTTTATTTTGCAATTTATTTCATTATTATTTTTTGTTTTAGGCTTTTTAGCGCTAAAAAGGCAATATCGCCAGCGACTTATCTCTCAGCTGCTCCAGCAACAATCTGATGGTAAATTGAAGCAAAAAGAATTATCGTTGCCTGATAATAAATAGACCCCTAATTATCAATTTATTCAATTGTGTAGTTGAACTCCTAGTAATTTTATGTGACATTTACAAAAGTTGTTGACACTTTTTCTTTGGATTCCAGTAACTCCTAATGAAAAGATCAGGATCAAATTTGGTCACCCCCCCCCCCCCAATTATATGTGGCCACACCTCTAGTAGACCACAGGGGCGGATCCAGAACTTAATTGTACAGGGGGAGGGCGATTTAGCCCCGCCCCCTTTTTGCCACCTAAGGCTGCCGATGGCTGCACACTATGTGCAGGTCTGTTCAGCAGAGAGAGTTAGGGAGGGAGTCCTGCCCGGCTGCTCTGATTGTGTCAACCAGAGCAGTTGGGCAGGACTCGCTCCCTAACTCTCTGTCGAACAGACCTGCACCAAGTGTGCAGCCGCCGGCAGCAAGCCATTGCAAGGGGGGGGGCCCGGTTTGCTCCCCCCTGGATCCGCCACTAGTAGGCCATGCATTTTTGAGAGTGGGAAATCAGGGCTATCATTCCAATTAATGTTTTTTATACGGGTATGTAGGATCCTGCATACCTAGTTTTACAAACACACTTCTGCTGCTAACTTCATTAATCACAGGATTCTGATTCAACACATCATGTACTTCACTTTGTGAAAGTACACAGTGGTGCAGTTTTTTTTAGCATATGTGATGCAGAGATTTCAGGTCACCAGCATCTTATAGGGGCCTATTTGCCATGGTTCACACTTTAGCCCTTGTAAGTATCATCTGTCATCGCAGCAATGACAGATGGATTAACGGAGCAATTTATTATGAAAGTCATGTAGGGACAGCGCTCCAGATTACCTCCTTCAATGCATTGTCACCTACTCAGTGAAAGTAGATATTCATTAACACTTGGGAGTGTTCGCAATGTATAGTTGGTTCATATTTGTCATCTCCTTTACCTTCAAACACCCCCATCCATTTAATTCAATCATGCGGCTCTCTGCTTGCTTCTAGAGCAGTACCGAAAAGATATATGGCTGATTCCTTTCAGTTCCTCTAGTTCCAGACAACCCTTTCATTAATATCACAAGTCTAGAAATGGTCTGTGGCAAAGGTTGCAAGTGTGTCTTGACTGTTGAGGAGGAAAGATGCACGACTTTGCTCTGCTAACTATCCTCAAACTTTGGATATTTTAGGGGCATCTCTCACTCTAAATCACCACTTGCCTCCTGCCTACAGTTAGTTTGACTTCTCATACTCAACAAAAACCATCTGTGTAGACCAAGGCCTATGATCCCTCACACAGTGGGTATTACGTGGATTGATTGTTGCCTTCTACAGTTAAAGCTTTGTGGACTATCTGTTCCGGCCTGCAAGTGTTATACATCTAAGGCCAACAATATCAGTTCTACATGTCTATATCATCCTCACCTTTAGTGGTAACAACAATCATGCCTCCTACGAACCAGGGTATTCTAGGCAGCCCTTCATATCAGGAGGTCATGCCCTGCAGATATGGCCCACTTACAATACTCAGCTAGCATCACTCTTTCTGCTCTGCTCACCACCCCTGCCTGTGAGGTATACCTACCTCACTCTAGCCATTGGTTTGGCCACTAGGTGGACATTACTGCTTGCAATACAAACTCTGTGGATCTTGCTGCCTCCATCTGAATACTAAATAATGGTACCCCTAACACCTCTGTTAATAGCGGTGCACCCCACAAATCCAACTAAGGCTTCTCTGACCTTGTTACCTTTGTCGGATCATCATAAAGCGACCCCCATATACAGTAAACATAACTGTCTCTCTGACTAAGCAGCTAAACGCTCTCGCCACTGAGCTTGCTGCACTGGCCTTCAGGTCTTCACTAAATAGGGATTAGGTTCAGACATTATTTCAAGCTCAGCAGCGCTCCCAACTGGAACACCAAGCTCTACGGCAGCCTGCACAACCGCTATTTTCATTGTCCATCTAGCGGAGGAGCGCCATGATCAGAGACCTGTGTTCTATGTATGTGAGGGCCAAAGCAATCATTTTGTCAGAAAAAAAAAAACAAGTGGAACTGATTAGGTTGCTTACCAAATTAACATATCTGTGCAGTATAGCCCACCAATTTGTGTAGCAAGTAGCGGCGTTTGTAGTTAGAACTAGTGTGTTAAGCCCTACAGCCAATAAACTTATATCTGAAACAGAAAATTTGGCCAACCACCCACTACACATTATTCTGTGTCTATAGGGAATAACGTTACTATTTAACATACACATCCAATATACTACATACCTGAAGGGGACATCTACCTAAATGTATGTTTTTCATTCCTATCCCACACCTTGGGTGGCTGTTTACCTAGCTGCATCCCTTAAACATGTTAATGTTTTTGGGTCTACCTGTTAAATAAAAAATGATCTTAAGGAAGGGATATGAGAAAGTAAATTACAGTAGATATTATTTTTTCTTTCTATAAAACAAATACACATGATGCTGCTTTCGTGTGCTAATAAGCAAAGCTTATTGTAAATTATTTGTGATCTTTGTATAGACCATACATTACCTTGTGCTGCCACCTAAAGGCAAAACCTAAATGTGCAGAAAGCGATAATAGAAACGAGGATGAATATATACAGTAATAAGCCATTATTTCACCATATGAACTAACATTTCTCTTGGGAAATTAATTGGATAAATCACCACTTAGATTATCTAACAGAATCCTAAAAAAAACTAGAAATAATGTATCTATGGGAAGACATTTGATTCCATAAGGATGCAAAAGGAGAGGTTCGTTTCTGCAGGCTACCTTGGGCTTGTACCCAGAACAGATCATTTTAAGTGTTTAACATACCTTCATAAAGCCTATTATTTGCATTTTAATGCCAATAATCAAAAAAAATAACATAAGAAAATGGATGTGTACATAACCTTTCTGACAAACATTCACTTCTTTTTGCTTCGTGTCAATTTTTACAATACCTGCAGCGTTCAGAAGTGTTAATGGTGTTCTATGGGAGTGATCATTAAGTACATAATACACTATGCTATGGGGAAGCTTTGAGAGTGAGCTTCAAATGTTCTGTTAAAAGTACAATGTACAAGGTTTTCTGTTCGCATTAACAAATAACTCAACACAGCTACTGGGGTGTCCATTAGCGTGGGCGCAATTATTAGGTTTAGAGCCACTGAAAGAGGTGGGAAGACGATGGAGTGGAGTCAACGGGCAGAGAGTCCAAGGAGGAGGTGGGCAGTGTAGTCTGTGAGCAAAAGTTAGGTAATGAGAACAGAAGGGAAGAGGGACCTGCTCACTGGAGCTTACAATCTAAAGGGAAAGATACAGACAAACAGTTGACAGATGTGAGGCAATCTGAGGGCAAGAATGTGAGAGATGGAGGATGAAAGACGGTCATGGTATACTGCATGATGAAATAGAGGGCTGCTAGGGTTTTGTAAAAAGGTATGTATTCAATAACAGTTTGAAGCTATACAGGCTAGGGATAGTCTGATAGAGCGAGGGAGATCGTTACAATGGTAGGGGGCAGCACGGAAGAAATCTTGGATACAGGTTGAGAGGTGACTACCAGAGGGGAGGAAAGGTGACAGTCAATGGCTGACCAGAGAAGAATATAATATAATGAACATAAATATATAGGATACAGTATATCCTATAGTATATCCAATATACTATACACCAAAGAGGAGATTAGTGAGGCCATGGAGGATAGACTGACCACATCCCTGGAACCGTGGTATATTAAAGAGTTTTTGTTTAAATGGGATGCCTGATTGTAAAAAAAAAAAAAAGGAATTTTTCTTGACCCTTTTCGGGTTTTATTTAGTCATGTGTTTGATGAGTTGTATTATTTAATGTTTCTTTAATTTTTAAACTTCCAGTAATCTTGCAAATTGAAAAATAAAAGTCAGCTAGATTTATTGAAACAATATTCTATGAACTGGGTCAATAGTGAAGAAAGCCCATATTAGTAATACGTCTGCCTCAAATAGCATAGTCGGGGTGTCATACTGGAAAATGGAATGAAGTGTAAAAAGGAAGAGCTGGTATATATAAAAGGGTTCAGAGGGGCAGGGCCAGATTAAGAGCCACATGGGCCTGGGCCTGAAAATTATTAAGGGCCTATTATGAGAAGTGCCATCCCACCAAAGTGTGGGTGTGGCCAGTTGGGTGTAGTGGGCGTGACTAGCTCCATGTAGGGCATAGCTTGCATTTCCCTCCAACCACCTACATCTCCCTCCCATCTTCCCTTATATATAGAGTGCACCACTAACTGGTTCACACAGCATGTATGTAAAGTGAAGAGTGGAAATATGTGCCAGCTGTCCGTCATGGCGGGACAAGTTCCTAGCTGATCAGGATAGTCCCCTAAAATCAGGACTATCCTGATGGAATTGGGACAGTTGAGATGTAAAGGTATGTTATTTTATTGACTATTGAAGACAAAAATATAAACAGTGGTTGATTAGAAAAAAAACATTATTATTCTTTATAACGTGCTTTAACAGAAACATACCTGAAAAATTTATATTTTCAGGTTTTTAACAATGAACAAAGTACAGGGTGCATAACATGAACTTAGAAAACTAAAACTTGAATATAATATATATATTAGAGATGTGCGCTGACCCGGTCTCAAAACCGAAACCCTGTCGGCTCTAACCCAACTTTGTGTTTTGGCTTTGCTACCGGTTTTGTCGAATGTTTTGGTTTTGGATCCAGAATTCATTAAAAATTGTGAAAAATAAATAAAATGATGTTATTTTGAGCTGTTTTTGCTCCTATATTACTATTTATAGCATTAACATTCATTTCCAGTCATTTCCAAGCTATTTTCTAATTATCCCGTCACAACTGTCCCAATTCTCAATTGACTTAATGAAGAATTTCATTTTGCTTTCTCCAATTCAATTCAAACAAGAATAATCTGCGTAGTGTTGATATCTCCCTTTTATTGCACCCAAACCTCCTTCCCATGTTCAGACTTACTATTACTGTAATTGAATAAATAAATAACCACTCGGACACCAATGTAAATTTGGAAAAGGTCAGTTCTTGTTTAAACAAAAACGGTGGCGGAGAGAGCAGTGCGAGTCAACTAACAACTAATAGCAATACTAAACAGTGGAAGGTCAGATTGCCATTACACCACTGGCCCCAGGATATAATCCTTTATGATGTTACAACTTCCTAGTAACTGTCATAAGCTTTTAGAACTAGCAGGAGAGGTCTTCACCTATAGCAGCCGCCTTTCCCGTAGAGATGGACGCACTCACAGATACTCGGATGTTACCAGCCGAGAAGCAGCCCTGGAGTCAGAGTAAGTACACCACTTCTTGGGGACTCTCTCTCTGCTACAAGTCTCAGATAGCCCCCTTTTAACCAGGGGTTGGACGTAGCTTACCCCGGGGCAATGATTTCTCCGCCCTCCCTCCCACATAAATGTTTAAGAGTCCCCTAGTTTAATTCAGAAGTGCAGCATTACGGAACAGAACATATAAGAAAAACAAGTTAGGAAAGCCCTTCTCTTGGCTACCGATGAATGCTCTGGCAATTTATTGTGTGTAAATTTTACAGGTCCCCTAGTTTAATTCAAAAGGGCAGCAGTATAACACAGATGTACCTCACTCCAAGGATAATGCCATCTTTTACTTGCACCATTTAACATTGTGCCCTCCCATCATCTTTTAAATTTTTAAAAATGCCGCTGTCCGTAGTTGTCCACTGTTGTCTTAATGAAGGATTATGCAAATTTGCCACTTTGCTTTCTCCAATTCAATTAAAAAATAATTAATCATACTTTACGGTTCTCTAACTCCATCACATAGCATAAATCATCAGGCATCATATTTCCTTCTATACATGTATTCTTTGCAAGCTCCAAAATCTGTCCTGTTAATTTCTCAGAATGTGGACTTCCAATTGCATTGTGAAGACATGTTTTGGGCAACCAAGTCTGCATCAATGTAAGTATTATACATACTTGCATGTGTGGGAAGAGCGACTATTGGCCTATCTTATTTGTCTATTTTACATATTTCTATAACCAGCAAAGGAGCTGCCATTTCTACTTGTACATAAAAATACAGAAGTCTCAGTTGTACACATTTGTAAATGCATGGAAAGCCACCTGCCACTTCACGGCACTTCTGCTAATAGGGTAGTCCTAACTCTAAACAGTGAGAGTCCCTATATTGGGCCATACATATATGTGTTTTTAAATTGAGAGTGCGGTGGAGTGGCCATGAACCTATAAATTGATTGAGCAACTTCCACTTCTGTAATCTTTTACATATTTCTTACACATCACTGTAAGAACTTACCTGCTCTACGCTCCTGTTCCCATCCAGTCTGCCGCGCGGGAACTTCAGGATGTGCGGCTCCGGCAGTCATGAGACCTCCAGCGGTGAGTTTGAACTTCCCCTTCCTATATAAGAATCATGTGATTCCCTGTGATTCGTGCCTGCCTCATTGCTGATTCTGATTAAGTGTACCGTACCTCGGCTTATCCTCCGACTACGCTCCTGGGTTCTCCCTGTGTACTGCTGTCATATGGTTTTTGTACCAGACCTCGGCTTATCCTCTAACTAAGCTCCTGGATTCTTCCTGTGTAGTGCTGTCATCTGATCTGTGTACCAGACTTCGGATAGTTCAGATACAGCACATCTCTACTGTACTTCTATCAGGTACTGTTCTTTATTCATTGGTCTCTGGTAGTTTCTTTCTCCTATCTGTCTCTAACGTCAATGGGCTGAACCAAGTGCTGTGACCGGCGGTCTCACAGCCACTAATTCCATCATGCGGCGGTTTTGGTGAAAACCAGGGAGGCCATTAGACTCTGCGCCTAGCTAAGCCAGCGCTAACACTGATCAGGAGAATATCCTTGCGCATAACAGTTTGCTCTGACCTTAAATTATGGAGGAAGCTGGCAATCCATCTCCGTGAGATCTTCTGGGACGTGTCGAGGAACAAGAAAAAAACCTGGCTCTACTCCTGCAATATCTCTACGCGCCTTGATACATTACAAAACACCTTGGCTACCCAAGCTAATTCTCTGGCTTCCGTTCCCCAAGCGCAAAGTTCTGCAGTAACACCATCTTCTGCATCACAGCTCCGGATCCCTAATCTTCCAAAGTGTGATGGTGATTCTAAGTCCTGTCAGGGATTTTTAAATTGGTGCGCTATACAATTAGAATTGCAGCTGGGAAATTTTCCTACTGTTCTTGGTGAAGACCAGGGAGGCCGTTAGACTCCGCGCCTTGCTAAGCCGGCGCTAACACTGACCACGAGAATATCCTTGTGCATAAGTTACTAATAGAACATATAAATATTATTTATATACATTCATGGGTCTTGGGGACCACCTCCAATGCAAGTCTTGGACAGTCCCCTTTACCCCGGGGGTTGGACAAAGCTTACCCTGGGGGAATGAATTTGCCTCCCTCCCTTCCCATAAATATACACAAGTCCCCTGGTTTGATTCAGAAGGGCAGTATTATGGCACAGAGCATACAAGTAAAACAAGGTAATAAAAGGCATGCCCTTGGCAACCGATGAAGACTCTGGCAATGTATTGAGTGGCTAATCTTTGATTTGGTGTACTATGGGTGCAGGACATCTTTGTCTCTCAGCACCCTCATTTATTTATATAGCGGCAAGGTAATGAAAGCCATGCTCTTGGCAACCGATGAAGACTCTGGCAATGTATTGAGTGGCTAATCTTTGAATTGTTGCACTATGGGTGCAGGTCACATATACATGTCAGCATCCTTATTTATTTATATAGCGGAAACAAATTAGGTTGCTCTTTACCATTAGGTATATGCTTGTGTAGATATCTACTGATGCCTCTGTCCAATTACAATTGTTACTGTATCTACACTCTCCATAATGCCTTTATAAAGTTTCAAGCAGCATTTAAACACCTTACACTAATTTTTTTCTTATTTAATTTATCAAATGGGCTTCCTTCAGTTGCTGTAAAAAGAGATAGGGGATCTGCGCTTCCCATATGAGGGTGAAATGAGGCAGCCAGGGAAACAAAAAGTTAGGAGTTGGTCTATACTCCTAGATAGGCCATAACAATTATACATAATTCCCAGCGCAATCAAGAATAAAAGTGATATCTAACTGAAACAGAGTAAGTAAAATAAAGTCTGTATTAGGGCATCAAAACAGGAATATTATGAACATATATCAAACAGACAAAACAAAAATGGCAAAAAACAATATATAGATATCCAAACCCTCTCGATTGGAATATGTAGATATACCAATGGAGGCTTAGATGTAAAGCTGGAGTCCATAAGTCTTTGATACCAGAAGAGAGCCACCAACCACTGGATATCGGTGTATTAAAACAACAAAGATAACAAAAATACCAAGGCAAGAGTCCTAGCTGCTAACTGGGAAGGGTGGGTAGTGCACTTACCTTCCTCCCCAGGTGGACTTGTCCCGCTGCCTCCGTTGAAAACAACTTTCCAGGTGTAAAGGTCTCCCACAGGCGCTGACCGTTCCTCCGGACCCGCTGGAATGGTGCAGGTAGTTCGCGCGTGCGGCTTGAGTAGCGTTGGCGATCCTATCTCTACTGGGGAGATATTTGATTGAAGCAGTTTTCTTCAGTGGAGTTCGGGAAGCACACCTCTCTGTGAACTTCTTGCAGCCTGGAGCTCAGTGCCGGAACCTGCTGTGGCGCTGCGATGTATTCGCGCATGCGCCTAGGGTAATTTTCGGCAAAATGTTCTCAAAGGAATGGTGGCTGGTAAAGAGTGTCCAACAGTGAAATAAGTATCAATAAAGGTACCTACGCGTTTCACCCCACTGGGGGCTTCCTCAGGGATATTATGAGAGCACTAAAGACAGCAGTGCTTGCGTTATTGCTTAAGTACTTTTTCCATTGATGCCCTAATACAGATTCTGTTATTATCCTATATTACTCTCTATTATTATTATTATTATCATGTGTTATTATTCTTCTATTACCGTATTATTAATCTCTTATTTCCCTTTATTATAATTGCTTCTAAGCTCTATTATTACCAAGTTGTTACTACTTTCTGTTATTATCTTTTATTATAGTTCTATATTAATCTGTTATTTCCTTTCTTGTTATTTTTCCCTTTCTACTTCCTTCTCTGTTAGCCTTTATTATTATTATCTTATTGTGCTGTGTTATTATTACATTTTTACTGCCCTGTTTTATTGGTTTTCTCTCAGTTATTGCCCTTTTTCATTATTCTATTATTATCTTGTTATAATTTAAAATTTTTACCCTGTGCTATTATTCTGTAATTACACTGTTTTAATACCTACTGTTACAACCCTGTTATATTATTCTGTATTACTCACTATTAATATCCTGTATTTTAATTGTTATTACTGTGCTATTTATCTTTGTTACCCTTTGCTATTATTCTGTTAGTATCCTTTTTTTTATAATTCTGTATTCATCTCTGCTATTTTCTTTCTTTTTATTTTTTTCTCATATCCATTATTACCCTGTATGATTATTTTCTTACTATATTATTTTTACTGCCCTGTGGTATTATTGCTATTCTCTCAGTTACTGCCCTTTTTACTAGTCTCTAATCATCTTGTGTTATTAATTTCAATCATTACCCTGAGTTATTATTCTGTTATTACCCTGTTTTAATACTGTTACGACCCTCTGATATTATCATGTATTACACACAATTATTATCCTGTTTTTTATTCTCTTATTATCATGTTATTTTTTCCCTTTTGCGATCATTCTTTATTACTCTCTATTATTATTTTAAATTATTATTTTAATCTCTATTATTACGCTGTGATATTATGTTCTGCTATGTTCCTATATTAATCCCTGTTATTACACTGTGTTATTATTCTACTATTACCCTGTGTTATTAATCCTTGTTATTTACCTCTATTATAATTGTTTATACTCTCTATTATTACCATGTATTACTACTTTCTGTTATTATCCATTTGTTTTATAATTCTGTATTAATCTCTGGTAATTCCCTTCTTATTGGTTTTTTTTTTTTATTATTCTGTCATCATCTTCTGTTATTATTTTCAAGTTTTACCCTGTGTTATTATTCTGTAATTACCCTGTTTTAATACTTACTGCTGCAACCCTGTGATATTATCCTGTACTACTCACTATTATTACCCTGTATTTTTATTCTGTTATTGTCATGTAATTTTTATTTTTTCCCTTTAGCTATTATTGTGTATTACTCTCTATTAATATTCTATATTTTGATTTGCTCTCTATTATTACCATGTGTTATTATGTTCTGTTATTATTCTATATTATTCTGTTATTCATCAACGTTTATTTATATATTGTCAGCAAACTCTGTAGCACAATTGGGGACAAACACAATAATAAACAAACTGGATAAAACATAGAAAGAGTTGAGAAGGCCCTGCCCGCAAATTAATAATGTATGGGAGACTGAGAGTTGGATACGTGAGGTTAAGTCTACATATTGCATTTCGGTCCAGCCATATTGCAAAGATAAAAAAACAAAACAAAAAACCCCAAAAGGGATTATTATGCTACATGATCCAGCCACACAGCAATGTTTGTTAAAGGGTTGTTGTCCTTGTGTAAATTGTGAAACAGGTGGTAATTTAGTGAGGTTAAGAAGGTGGTTGAGGAATATTATAAGCCTGCCTGAAGAGGTGAGTTTTCAGAGAACGCTTGAAGGTTTGTAGACCAGAAGAAAGCCTTATTGTGAGAGGGAGGGAATTTCATAGAGTGGGTGCAGCTCTAAAGAAGTCCTGTAAGTGGGAATGGGATGATGTAATGAGAGTGGATAAGAGATGCAGATCTTGTGCAGAACAGAGTCGTCGAGTTGGGAGATATTTTGTGACAGGTGAGGAAATCTATGTTGGTGCAGCTTTGTTGAAAGCCTTGTAACTTAGTAAATTCTTTTATATTGGATTCAGTAAAAAAACAGGCAACCAGTGAAGAGACAGACAGAGTGATTCAGCAGAGGAATAAAGATTAGCAAGGAAAATTAATCTGGCCGCTTCGTGCAAAATAGATTGTAGGGTAAGACCAGTAAGGAGAGAATTGCAATAGTCAATGCGGGAGATGACGAGTGCATGAATTAAGGTTTTTGCAGTGTCTTTTGTAAGATATGTGAGGATTCTAGAAATGTTTTTTCAATGTATGCAACATGATTTAGATATAGAGTCGATAAGGGGAACAAAGGATAGTTCTAAATCAAGGATCACACCTAGGCAGCGAGCTTGAGGGGTGGGGATTAAGGTTGTGTTGTCAACAGAAATAGAAATGTCAGGTATGATTCTGTTGGTGGGTGGGAATATTAACTGTGTTAGAAAGATTGAGTTTGAGTTAGCTAAAGGACATTCAAGATGAAATGGCAGACAGACAGTAACACCGCATACAGAAGTCGAGAGATTAGGAGAGGCGTGGGAGCTGAGATATGGGATGTTAATTTGAGAAGGAGTATGGGTCAGAATTTTGTTGTTTTCAGAATAGGAGTGCTTGTATAATGACAGGAAGATACCAGTAGAGAGCGAGAGATTACAGATTTTAGTTAGAGGTGGAATGAGCACAGAAGACAGGGATATACCTATTTGGGAGGGAATAGGATAAGGTAGAGTAGGAAGATAAGAACAGAGTAGATATTTCATCTTCATTTGTGAGATCAAATGAAGAGAGGGTGTCAGAAAGTGCTGGGAAGGAATTGAGCTAATTTCTTGTCGTTATTACCCTTTGCTATTATTCCACTATTCCCCTGCGTTATTAATCTATGTTATTTCTCTCTATTATTATTGTTTTTACTCTCAATTTTTACCCTGTTACTACTTTCCAATGTTATCCTTTTTTTATTATTCTGCATTAATCTGTTATTTCCCTTCTTGTTATTTTTTTCCTTTCTGTTATTAGCCTGTGTGACAGGATGGACCGCCTATGCCACCCTGTCTGTTGTTGCTGGGAACCGGCTGGGCTTACTTTGCCACCGTTCCCTTTCATTATCCCAAATGCGCCCTCTTGCCGCAGTTGGAGGGGCTTATAATGCTGCCACCACTGAACTCCTTTATGGCGCTCAGAACCAGTTTCCTTCTGGTTAACTGTCACTGCTAGTGTACTCCTGTGCTGGTACACTTGGATTGGTAACTCCGGACCTTTTACTATGGATCAGTGTTGCTGTGGATGGATCCTCCCTGGCCTATCACACTGGCCAGAGCTGCAGGTAGCAGGCAGAGCAGTGTTACTGGATAAGCTTGGGTCCAAACCTCAGAATCAGCCAGAGAACGGATTAGATTTAGGGTCTAATCGGCAGGTCACAAAATTACAGCAATATTGAAGAAGTTGTCAAGCAGGTCTTTGAAGCAGAGTGATGTTTATTGCTCAAGTGTCCTGACAAGTACAGTCCCACTGATTTAAGGTATTAGTGGTAAGGTCAGATGAAACTTGAGAATGATACATTTCAGAGTCATTCTACATCAGAACACCCAAAAAAACATGAAATGTCCACCACCCATCTCAGATTTTTTGAAAACATTTTAGTCAAGAGAGGAGGTCAAAACAACTATTTCTGCCAAATATCTAGACTGTCTGACAATTAGTTGATTAAATATTGATTTTTCAATTTATTAAATAATTTACTAATCGCGGCTTCTTTATCCACTTTATTTGAAGTACCGCAGGTGTTTATTAAGGAATCACCACACAATTTGGACCCTTAAGGTAACTCTTTCTCTCGAATCCAAAAATCCAAACCAAATTACTTTATCTGCCTCATGTTTTGCGTTACGGCAAAAACGCACGTTTTTCTAATAGAATTAAAAACGCTAGGTTCAATTGACATTAGGGATCCCCTTTTTGGGGGGCTGTTTAAAAAAGGTATACATTACTACCACAAAAAAAATCAGCTGGATACTCTGTTTCATAGTGGAGAAAAAAATAATAATACTCTATTTACACAAACATAGATTTGCATGCATTGCAAAGCCACTAATATTTATACTTAGCTATGAAATTCTTAAAACTCTTGCTGTGATTTCCTGGATCTTATTTCAGAAGCAGGAGACCCACTAGCAAGACTGGCATGAATACTTCAGACAGTCGCCGAATACCAATTCCCACAGAACAAAAAGAAACCCCAAAACAAGCTACTTCCCCACATCACAATACACCAAAGGTTTGGTAAACACAGGCTCATTGTATCAGATATATACATCAGAAATAGGCATATCCTATAGCAAGGTTAAACAAGAGACAAATTTCTTCCCCTGGTTTCCTATGTCACAATGTCAAAAATATATCAATATCAAAAATACATGCACTGCAATTACACAAATAAGTGCTCTGCACTATTTGCTTTAAATAAATTTTTACCAAAAGTTATTTAATAGTGATCCAGTCACAGCCTGTTATTATTCTCTTATTACCTTGTGCTAGTATTATATTTTTACTGTTATTTTACTGCCCTGTGGTATTATTCTCTTATCATATAGTGTTATTACTTTCAATTATTACCCTGTGTTTTTATTCTGTTATTACCCTGTTTTAATACTTACTGCCACGACCCTCTGATATTAATCTGTATTACACACTATTATCCTGTATTTTTATTCTGTATTTACATAGTGTCATTAATAACTTTTATCATCCAGTGTTATTATTCTGTTATTACTCTCTTTTAATAACCTTGGTGGTGGGAATGCCCAGCTCCCAAGAAGAGGTTCCGCCCTCATTACCTCTTTTTGGAAGCAGGGGTGGCCTGTTACTGTTATTACTGTGTATTATTATTCGATATTACTCACTATGGCCCTCATTTAGAATCGAACGCAAGTCCTTCTGAGAAATGCAAAAAGCAATTTTGGCCAAAGATCAGTCTTAGTTTGCACTCCGACTGAGACGGATCTCCTGTTGAACCTCTCTGCACTTAGAGAGGTGGAACGGGGTAGGTAGTGGGTAAGGCTAGCTATGTAAAGGCGTGTTCACACTCTTTATATGTTATTTTGAGTTGTAAGCAACCGCAGATATGCCTTTAGGAGACTTATCTTTTGCGGGTGCTTTCAGCTGGTGCAAGAGACCTTGGTGTATTAAAAAGCAAAGTAAAAAAATAAAAAATTTAAAAGAAAAAAAAAAGGTGTGCACCCCCTCCCAAACAGCATAACCAACCCTTATGCTGTTTGGAGGGGGGCATTTTTTTTTTACACTATTTTTCCCAATTTAATTATCTGCTTTACAGAGCGCTGTGCATGATACACTTGCACGACGGCCCATAAGGCAGATAAAGAGGCATGTTTGTGCAATTTGAACATTATTCTAAGCCGCGTGGATCTAAAGATCCATGCCACTTTAAATCCTGTGTAAATTACGGGATGCAATTTACACTTATGATTTCAGTGTAAATTGCGTCCGACTCTAAATGAGGCCCTATATTATTATCCTGTATTTTTATTGTTATTTTCATGTTATTTTTTTCGCTTTTCCTAACATTCTGTATTACTCTCTATACTATCTTACTCTCTATTCTATAGTATTATTTTTTTAGTCTCTATTACCCTGTGATATTATGTTTTGTTACTATCCTATATTATTCTCTGTTATTTCCCTGTGTTGTTATTCTACTATTACCCTGTGTTATTAATCTCTATTTCCATCCATTATAATTGTTTCTACTCTGTTATTACCATGTGGTACTACTTTGTTATTATCCTTTTTCCATAATTCTGTATTAATCTGTTGTTTCCCTTCTTGTTATTTTACTTTATTATAAACCTGTTATTATTCTCTTATTGTCCTGTGTTATTATTACATTTTTACTGACCTATGATAGTATTGGTACTCTCTGTTATTGCCCTTTTTAATAATTATGTTATCATCTTATGTTATTAATTTCACCCTGTGTTATTATTCTGTAATTACCATGTGTTAATACTTACTGTTTGAACCTTGTGATATTATTCTGCATTACCTACTATTAGTGTCCTGTATTTTTATTCTGTTTCTTTTTTTCCCCTTCCATATTTTTCTGTGTTAGTCTCTGATATAAACCACATTTATTACTCTGTTATTTTGTATATTGTTATTTTTTCCTCTCTATTATCATGTGCTATTTCTCTATTGTTCCTTAGCTATTATTCTGTACTACTCTGTTATTAACCTATGTTATTACATTCTGTTATTATCCTATATTATAACTTTTTTACTCTCTATTATTATAGTGTGTTATTACTTTCTGTTCTTATCCTGACTTACTCTCTGTTATTAACTTGTGGTATTATTCTACAATTACCCTGCATTATTATTCTCTGTTACTTCTCACTATTATTATTATTATTGTTTTTACTATCTATTATTACCCTGTTACAACTTTCTAGTATTATCCTCTATTAGTTTCTGTTACCATCCAGTTATAATTATCTGCCATTTCCCTCTGTTATTATTGTTTTTACTGTCTTTTATTACCCTGTGTTATTACTTTCTATTATTATTCTATTACCCTGTGTTATTATTATATGGTATTTCCCTCCTTTACTATTATTATTATTATTATTATTATTACTATTATTTTTAATTTCTACTATTACCTTGTTTTTACTTTCTGTTATTTCACTGTGTTATTATTCTACTATTACCCTGTGTTTTTATTCTCTGTTACTTCCCTCTATGATTATTATTGTTTTTACTGTCTCTTATTTCCCTGTTATTTACTTTCTGGTATTATCTTGTATTAGTATCAGTTATTATTGTGTGTTTTTTTCAGCTATTACCCTGTTATTATTCTCTGCTATTTTCCTCTATTATTGTTTTTACTCTCTATTATTACCATCTGATATATATTATTCTACTCTTACCCTTTTTTATTACTCTGTTATTCTATATTATATTTTTTTTACAATCTCTGATCTTATAGCCCTGTTAAAACTTTCTATTATTATCCTGCATTACTTTCTCTTATTGTCTCATGAAATTTTCTACTATTACCCTGTGTTATTATCTGTTTTTTTTCTGTCCTATTAGTCTACCATTATCCTGTCTTATTATCTGTTATGTCCCTCTATTATTATTCCTTTTTACAGTGCTTTTTTTGTAAGAAAAAAGGTGCTGTAACTCACATCACGTAGTCAATCAATGTACATACACCCACACATGTCAGTTGTGTAACGAAACATAACGGTAACCACCCGCAGTAAGCTCTCAGCGCGTGACCACATGACCAATCACAAGCTGAGCAGCGCCACAAGCCGAACAGTGCTATCACTACCAGTGCAGATGAAGTACGCATGCATTGGACTCGACACAAGCAGCCCACATGCACCGTTCTAATGATTTTGCGCCGACCTGCTACGCTCGACATTGTGATTCAAGTCCACGTGGACCAAACATCAAAAGTTACTTTTAAAACTTGGAAAATCCATTGAAAAAAGGTGCCGGAACTCAGTTCTGTGAGTTCTATAACAAAAGCACTGCCTTTTTATCTCTATTATTTCCCTGTGTTACTACTGTCTGTTACTATCCTGTATTACTCTCTGTTTAATACCGTGTTATTCTTATTCTATTACCTTGTGTTATTATTATTTCCCTCTATAACAATTTTTTAACGGCCTATTATTACCCTCTGTCATTACTCTCTATAATTAGCATATTTTTTTCCTACTATCACCCTGTGTTAATTCCCTCTATCATTATTGTTTTTACTATCTATTATTAGCCTGTGATATTACTTCCTGTTATTTTCCTGTGTTATTATTCTACTATTGCCCCATGTTATTATTCTTTGTTATTTCGCTCTAGTAATATTGTTTTTCCTCTCTATTACTACCCTGTGCTATTACTTTCTGTTATTACTATGTCTAATTTATTCTATTACACTATGTTATTTTTAACAGTTTTTTTCCCTCTATTATTATTGTTTTTACTCTCTTATTTCCTATATTCTTACTTTCTGTAATTATCCTGCATTACTCTCTGTTATTACTCTTTGTTATTATTCTACCATTACCATGTGTTTTTGCTCTGTTATTTCTCTCTATTATTATTCATGGATGGAACGAACAGAAATAGATAAGCGATATACAAATATCAATCAAAAATGTCCATATAATGATCTCTGATCCCAAGTGAAATGAGAAGTAATTGTTCCACAGCATAGATGATATATTTCAAAACAATGTGCAACTTACCATCACCTAATCGTTTATATGCCTTTGTGACCCAGTGATCTGGTAGGAATCCATCTAATATTACTACCACGAAGGTGATGGGAAGTTGCACATTATTTTGAAATATATCATCTATGCTGTGGAACAATTACTTCTCATTTCACTTGGTATCATTGGTGTTGTCATCTCTATGAAATGTCCACTGACAGTCTCATTCATTGGTGTTAAAAACAATAAAATATTATATTTAAACCTAATAATTTGGGAGTGTTCCCTTTAGGCTGATGATGTTAAACTATATTTTCATACATATTGCAGATGGGCAAATTATATTAATTTGAACAGTTTTCATATAACATTTAGTATAAAAAAATCTTACCTTATAATGTGAGATGTAAGCAATGTGTGTGTATAATACACAGCTCCTAGTCAGCTGATAACTGACTGTCCTGTACCAAGCAGTGACTTATATACACAGCAGAGTGACATTACAAAGGCAGGTTATGATGTCAGTCACTCACATGATCAGCCTGGTCAGCTGTTACATCTCACCTGCTGCATTTCACTGCTCTGTAAATCTGAACCTGGGCTCAAGATGTTTTGGATTTTTACTGCCAATTTTGACCTAAAAGAGCTACCAGCGTGCCCCATTTCAACTTGCTATCTATATACACACACACAAATATCTAATTTTGTTGGTTCAGACAATACATAGAAAAAAATGTAAGAACTGCTTTATTGGATTTTTCAGTAAACTTACTAACTTTTGGCACATTTTAACTGAACATTTCTTCCATCATTAAGAATACAACAGGCCATCAGATCACTCCCTGCTGCTTCTACCTTAATATGTAATATGTCAAGAAGGCAACCATTCTGGAAATTTCAAACCATTCTGGCTAGCATTGATGGGAGCAGGATCTGACATGGAAGCACAGTGCGAGGGGATACTTCTCCATGAATATGCAGTCACTGGTTCTACCTGTCCTCTGGGATGCATTCCTAAAGGTCGCCCTGATTAACAGAGTGGCAGCCATAAAGAATATTTTTTAAAAAAAAAACGCAAGGAGCTACAGTAAGAATACCTTTCAGCACACTCTGAAATGGCTTGGGTCAATTGTCTGGCAGTTAGAAAGGAGTGGGCAGATTACCTCCTAGACATGTGTAAGAGCAGGCTACGTTTGTACTAGGCATGACCAGTATGTGCAAGCAGACAGGAATGGCAGCTTCCTATAGACCAGAGGAACTGCAATTCCAAATACAATATCTGAAATTGTCAAATTTAAAAAATCAGACAAATAATGTGCTAGAGGACTTACTTTAATTTTCAAAAAAACTAGGCTATATCAATACCCTCATAAAAGCCATCAGGGATCACGCGATGAGCTCATAGATCCAGTAAGATTCCCTTTTGGATAAGGCACAGTTAATGGTTGCCTCAGCTACATACTAACTGTATTTCTTCAATTCCCTTAAAACTAAAGTTATCAATGTTCCTACTATATCTAGACAAAGTAATATTCTTATTAATCAGCTTTACCGATATAAGTGAGTCCACAGCCGCAGTTATATAGGGTGAGCATACGAGCGGCAGTTCAACTGTCATTGCAGTCAACGGTCATTGGTCTCTGTGAAATGTTCCGTGACAGTGTCATTCCTTAGAGTTAAAAACCTTTAAATATTTAATGGGATTGTTAAGCCTAATAATTTGGAAGTGTCCCCTGTAGGCCATGTTAAACTATATTTTCATACATATCGCAAATGGGTGAATGATGTTAATTTTAACATTGTTTTCATATAACATTTAGGATAATATGAGCTTACCTTATAATGTGTTGTATGATGTTATATCAGCAGGCACAGCAATAAGCAATGTGTGTGTAATACACATCTCCTAGTCAGCTGATAACTGGCTGTCCTGTACCAAGCAGTGACTTATATACCACAGCATGGTGACATCACAAAGGCTGTTTATGATGTCAGGCAGTCACATGATCAGCCTGGTCAGCTGTTACATCTTACCTGCTGCATTTCCCTGCTCTATAAACCTGAACCTGGGCTTCATCAAGGTGTTTCAGATTTTCACTGCCAACCTTGACCTAAAAGAGCTACCAGTGTGCCCCATTTCAACTTTCTGTACATATACACACACACACATACAAGTATCTACTTGTCCTGGTTCAGACACCACATAGAAAAACTGCTTGGTTTATCAGTAAATCTACTAACTTTCGGCACATTTTAAGTGAACATTTCATCCACCAATAAGAAAATAATTATGATAATTTTACTATGGGATATTTAATTTATTGCTTTTTAAGAAATATTGATGTTTTTCTGATGCTGGTTTCTGATTTGCATGGATTGGGCTTATATAAGGGTACTCTATGCATAGTACTGCCATTAATTATATATAGTGATATATATATATATATATATATATATATATATATATATATATATATATATATATATATTTATTAGAGATGAGCGCACTCGGATTTCGTGAATCCGAGCCAACCTGAACATTTCCGATCCGAGTCGGATCCGAGACAGATCCGGGTATTGGCGCCAAATGAAAACTTGAAACCGAGGCTCGGAGTCATAATCCCGCTGTCGGATCTCACGATACTCGGAACCTATAAATTCCCCGCTAGTCGCCGCCATCTTCACTGGGGCATTGATCAGGGTAGAGGGAGAGTGTGTTAGGTGGTCCTCTGTCCTGGTAAATCTCGTGCTGTGCTGTTTAGTTCTGTGCTGTGCTGTGCTGTGCTGTGTTCTGCAGTATCAGTCTAGTGGTGCTGTGTGCTGTGCTCTGTCAATTTTGAGTTCAGTGGTGCTGCTGGGTCCTGTTTAGTCCAGTGGTCCTGTGTCCTGTGCTCTGTGCTTCTAAGGGCATAGCTATTTCCCCAATATTCCCAAGTGTTTAAAAAATTTAAAAAAAAGTTATAAAAAAATACAAAAAAATAATTTGAAAAAAAATTAATTACAACAAAATTTGCAAAACCAATCCTGCAGTATAAGCCCATTGGTACTGCAATATTACCAAGTTCACACATATAGCAGGATAAGTCCAGTGGTACTGATATATTACAAAGTTCACTGATTCAGCAGTATAAGTCCAGTGGTACTGCTATTACAAAGTTCACTGATTCAGCAGTATAAGTCCAGTGGTACTGCTATTACAAAGTTCACTGATTCAGCAGTATAAGTCCAGTGGTACTGATATATTACAAAGTTCACTGATTCAGCAGTATAAGTCCAGTGGTACTCTCCTGTGCCGCATATAATTTTTAAAGGCTTTGCCGAGTGTGTGTGGCTTAGGGGTACGCTCTCTTGTGCTACATATAATGGAAAACCAAAATTTGGAGGATAAAGTAGGGAAAGATCAAGACCCACTTCCTCCTAATGCTGAAGCTGCTGCCACTAGTCATGACATTGACGATGAAATGCCATCAACGTCGTCTGGCAAGCCCGATGCCCAATCTCCTAGTACAGGGCATGTAAAATCCAAAAAGCCCAAGTTCTCAAAAAGTAGCAAAAAGAGAAACTTAAAATCATCTGAGGAGAAACATAAAGTTGGCAATATGCCATTTACGACACGTAGTGGCAAGGAACGGCTTAGGCCCTGGCCCGTGTTCATGACTAGTGGTCCAGCTTCACCCAAGGATCTAAGCCCTCCTCCTCCCCCCCTACAAAAAATTTAAGAGAGTTATGCTGTCAGCAACAACAACAAAACATCAAAGAACTCTGCCTTCTAAACAGATGACATCACAAATCCCCCAAGGCGAGTCCAAGGCTAATGAAGGTGTGAATGTTGTACACCGGTAGGAGGATATTGATGTAGCTGGCGCTGAGGAGTATGTTGATGATTATGATGCAGACAGATACCAAATTGCCTTCTCAATTTCTATTTATATTCTAGATTATATAACGGCTGAATAGTTTTCTATTTTACTCCTAGTGGAGACGGTATCTGATGCAGACAGATGCCAAACAGCCTTTGTCCATTTCTTTGTATATTTGAATTTCTAGTTCTACAGTCTATGCAGGCTGCTTTTTTTATATTCAACTACAAGTGTAGGGCGGGGGGGGGGGGGCATAGATAGCCACCAAAGTAACGTGGTCCATTTAATTTCACTTTCTAGCTCCACAGTCTGTGCAGCCTGCTGTTTTTATCTTCAAAGTATTTACAAGCCTTGCAATCTAAATTAACTAGAGGTAGTGACATGCTAGAACTCCACCCTCTATATGCTGCAGAGGATGGAGGAGCATCAAAAGGCCATTCAAGCCTACACAGCCACCTACGACATAGGAAAAGGAGTGGGGATGCGCCTGAGTCAAGCGCACTGGAGAATGATTTCCGTGTTGTGCAAGGTTCTGCAGCCATTTGAACTTGCCACACGAGAAGTCAGTTCTGACACTGCCAGCTTGAGTCAGGTGATTCCCCTGATCAGGCTTTTGCAGAAGCAGCTGGAAAAAGTGAGGGAGGAGCTGTTAAACCATTGCGATTCCACCAAGCATGTAGCTCTTGTGGATGAAGCCCTTCGTACGTTTTGCCAGGATCCGAGGGTGGTCAGTCTTTTAAAGTCAGAGGAATACATTCTGCCCACCGTTCTCGATCCTCGGTTTAAAGCGTATGTGTTGTGTCTGTTTCCGGCGGACACAAGTCTACAGCGGTGCAAAGACCTGCTGGTCAGGGGATTGTCCTCTGAAGAGGACTGTGACATGCCACCAGCTCCACCTTCATTTTCATCACTGTTTGTGCAGTTCCAAAAAAAAATAACTGCCATTTCTAGTACTACCTTCTTTCTTTCTCTATTTAAAAGAAACTAAATAACTGCCATTTCTAGTACTACCTTCTTTTTTTCTATATTTAAAACAAAAAAAAAATGCCATTTCTAGTACTACCTTCTTTCTTTCTCTATTTAAAAGAAACTAAATAACTGCCATTTCTAGTACTACCTTCTTTCTTTCTATATTTAAAACAAAAAAAAAACCTGTCATTTCTATTACTACGTTAATTGTTTGTGCAGTCACAAAAAAGAGGAACTGCGCCCTTAACTGCTATGTTGGTTTTAGACGTCCATCCGGTGTCCGCCATCTGTTCCCTGGAATTCTGACCAGTTGAGGGTGTATTTATTATATTGTGGCCCCGGTATCAAATTGGGTACCAGGGCCACCCCACTACGTAGTCCAGATACTTGTTTGGTGGAATTCTGACCAGTTGAGGGTGTATTAATTATATTGTGGCCCCGGTATCAAATTGGGTACCGGGGCCACCCCACTACGCAGTCCAGAATTTTTTTGGGGGGAATTCAGACCCATGGAGGGTTTTTTATTAATTATATTGTGGTGACCACTCCTCTACGCAGTCCAGATACATTTATTGGTGCGATTCAGACCAGTTGATGGTTTTCTTATTATATTGTGGTGACGACTCCTCTCCTCTGGAGCAGAGGTGGCCCCAGAGAAATTAACAGTGGAAGAGCGATTAGAAAGGTAGGCTGAGAACCAGGATAGAACAGTGTCTTGAAGACCTAGGAATTGTAGCGTTTGTGTCACGACCCAGAGTGGTTTTGTATATCCCTTGCCTCTGTCTATAGGACTTGCCCAGGAGTGCGGAGTCTAACAGATAACAGATAGGAGGTATTCACCAGGGATCCCCGCAAGGGGATATGGACTCTGCTGCTCCTATTTCGCAGGTCGCGGTCTCCCAGGCAAGGACTGACAGAGGATAGTGAAAGCAACACACAATGACACGGTGGATGAGATGACACAGAGTAAAGAGTTCAGGATTCACAGGCTTCAGCAATAATGGTAATAAAACACTGGAGATAGTAGCAATGCTGTAAAATAGTATATTGATTGATGGTACAAAGGAAATGGTAGAATATATATATCGGCATGTATTGAATACACGGCAATTAGGACAGAAGCAGGATGCAGATCACATTATGCCACTTCATAATTGGTAACTCTTGACAACTGCATGGGATGAATAAACAATAGTTCAAACATAAGATGACAAATGGAGAATATGTGGATCCGATAATGTAACACACAGCAGATAGATGTTAATCACTGGTCAACAACAGTTCCGAGAGAATGAAAATGTAGAACTGTTGATCCGAAGATAAAGATGATTCTACGTAGCAGGTGGGTTACAGATATCACGATAATTCTCAGAATAGAAGAGCAATAATTGTTGAACTAATGTTCTACTAATAACAGAGATATAGTTGAACAGAAGAAACTACAAACAGTTCATTACCTAGAAGTAGCAAGAATGAAAAGTATCCTAGCCGAGTATAGGACTGCAGATGACTGATGTCTTCCAATAAACATATGAATAAAGAAAGCAGCACTATTGGGTCAGCAGGGTAAAAGCAGAAACTTGAACCATAGAACTAGCTGCAGGCTGTAGTACTTCAGCGGGTAGATTAATCACAAGGAAAGTCTCAATAGAACCCAGCATTGGAAATACAACAGCAGGTGTGCAGGTTTAACCACAGGTGCAGCAATCAACTCACAGTGAATGTTCAACATGAAGCTTGATAGCAACCGAGGAGTTCAGCCGACCAGCGTGGAACTACAGGTACCAGGTACAGTGATGGTAGATTGCAGAAGTCCAGCGAGCAGGTAACAGCAACGAGAGGTTCAGCGGGACAGTGTGGAACTACAGGTACCAGGTACAGTGGTTGTAGATGCAGAAGTCCAGCAAGCAGGTAACAGCAGTGGGAAGTTCAGCCGGACAGCGTGGAACTACAAGTACCAGGTACAATGGTTGTAGATGCAGAAGTCCAGCAGACAGGTAACAGCAGTGAGAAGTGTCGAAGTCGTATAATTGGATGAACGAAAGTATATTGGTTTAATATTGTTTTGCGTGCGATTGCGATCCGTACGCCACGTAACACAAAAAAGTGCAGGAACATTGATGTCAGAGGCATTTACCCAGGAACGCTCTTCAGGGCCAAAACCCTTCCAATCCACTAAGTATTTAATTGTTCCTCGAACCATCTTGAATCCAGAATCTGAGTAATCTCAAAATCCTCTAGTTGAGAGAATTCCGGTATTATTGAAGAAGTAGTAGAAGAAAAACGATTTATGGTCAATGGTTTCAATAACGATATATGGAACGAGTTGGAGATATGTAGTGATGAAGGAAGCTTTAATTTGAAAGAAACTGGATTGATGACCTTCAAAATTTTATATGGACCGATGAATCTAGAAGCAAACTTCATCGAGGGAACTTTGAGACGAATGTTCCGGGTAGATAACCAAACTCTATCACCCACCTTGAGGGCAGGTACGGCCCGGCGTTTCTTATCTGCCGCTACTTTATAGCGGGCAGAAGTCTTCCTGAGCTGAGATGTAACTTGAGTCCAGATAGAAGAGAAGTTCCGAATAAGTTTTGCTGCAGCAGGAACATGGTTGGGCGGGAGGGCTGAAAACTTAGGCAATGTAGGATGTAAGCCATATACAGTAAAAAATGGAGTGGAGGAAGTAGACTCATGAAATAAATTATTGTGAGCAAACTCCGCCCAAGGCAGGAGATCCATCCAGTTATCCTGTGTGGCAGAAGAGAATATACGAATAAACGTCTCAAGATCTTGATATACTCTCTCCGTCTGTCCATTAGATTGTGGATGTTATCCTGATGAGAAGTTAAGTTGAACTCCCAATGCCTTGCACAAAGCTCGCCAGAATTTTGAAGTAAACTGTACTCCTCTGTCCGAAACAATTTCTTGAGGACACCCATGCAGTCGAAAATTCTCCTGAATAAAATGTTGTGCCAAAACTGAGGAAGAAGGCAGACCCACAAGTGTAACAAAATGAGCCATTTTTGAAAACGGTCTACCACGACCCAGACGGTATTATGACCTTTACTGGTAGGAAGATCAGTTATGAAGTCCATGCTAATATGAGTCCATGGTTTAGAAGGTATCAAAAGAGGTAATAGAGGTCCCATAGGAGCCAGACAAGAGGACTTGTGCTGAGCACAGACATTACAAGCAGCCACAAAATCTTTAACATCAACACGAAGAGATGGCCACCAATAGGAACGAGAAATTAATTCATAGGTCTTTAGAAATCCTGCATGGCCAGAAAACTTAGAAGCATGGTACCAGCGTAATATTTTCTTTCGGAGTGTTTTGGGGACAAAAGATTTACCAGGAGGAGATGGAGTAACAGTAGAGACCTGTAGGCACTTGGGTTCCAATATGGAACGACTAGTGGATGGATCAGAATCAATCGAAGTAACAAAAGCTCGGGATAAGGCATCTGCTTGTCACACTTTTACACAGAGAATATCACTGACTGGTATTAGCGCTACTAACCTGAGAGGCGCGGAGTCTAACACACCACCGGTGTTCACCGGGGACCCCACGCAAGGAGGTTTGGGCTTTGCTGCGTGCGATGTGCAGGTCGCGGTTCTCCCAGGAAGTCACCAGTGCAGCGAATAGAGGGTAGTCAGTCAGGCCGAGTCGAAACCAAGGAAGCGAGGTACCACGGAGAGTAGGCAAGAGTAGTCAGGGACGGTCCAAAGGTCAATACCAGTGCGGGCAGCGAATTACAAAGGAAATCCGGAAGAGAGGTCAAACAAGCCAAGGAGTCTTAACACAGGAGGTCAGGAACAGGAATGCAACTAAATGCTGGAGCAGGGTAGAACCAATACCCTGGCACTAGACCTGTGTCAGAGGCTGCCTTATATACCCTAATGTGCCTCCTGATGGGGTTAGGGAGATTTAGGCAGTTTAGACATGCTGGTTGCAGACAGGTGAGTAGAGAAAGAGTTCTGCTGCTAGGCAACAGGACGTGGATTACGGAGAGAAGGTGTCCATCTACGGCGCTTGTGGAGAGCGCGGAGACGGCAACTGACACTGCTCTTTTATTTAAATGTCCAGGTTTAAAGGTGACATGAAGATTAAAACAAGACAACAAGAGGGACCATCGAGCTTGCCGAGGATTGAGACACTGTGCCGTTTGTAGATACAGCAAATTCTTATGATCTGTAAAAATGGTCACTACATGTTGAGCTCCCTCCAAGAGATATCGCCACTCAGATAATGCCAACTTCATTGCTAATAATTCTTTATCTCCAATAGTATAATTCTGTTCTGCTGGTAAACATTTTCGAGAGAAAAAGGCACAAGGTAACAAACGATTAGTAGGAGACCGTTGAGAAAGAACTGCGCCCACACCAACTGCTGATGCGTCTACTTCCAAGAAAAAAGGTTGAGAGATTTGGTTGTTGAAGAATAGGTGCTGAAGAGAAAGCCTTCTTGATAAGAAAAAGCCTCCAAGGCCTCTGCTGGCCATTCTTTTGGATTAGCTCCCTTTTTGGTCAGAGCTGTAATAGGAGCCACAATGCTAGAATAATTCAAAATAAACTGTCGGTAATAATTTACAAAACCTAAAAAACGCTGAATGGTTTTGAGAGTAGTTGGAAGTGGCCAGTTTAGGATGGACTGAACCTTCTCTGGGTCCATTTGCAGACCTGAACCGGAGTCAGTCTCTGGTTGAGAGAGAGGATATACTCGACCTTTAGGTGGACTCTTTTCAGGTAACAGTTCTATGGGGCAATCCCATGGACGATGAGGCGGAAGAGTCTCTGCCCGAACTTTATCAAAAATGTCAGCAAATGATTGATATTGCGGAGGTAACGGTGAAAGTTCCAAGGATACAGCAACTTTAGAGGACCGAAGTGGTTTCACCTCGGTTAAGCATCCCGAATGGCAATGAGGGCCCCAAGACAAAATCTCGGAAGTATTCCAATCTAGTTGTGGAGAGTGGAGTTGAAGCCACGGAAGGCCCAGAATAATTGGAGAGGTAGTACAAGGCAAAATTAAAAAGGAAATATTTTCGGAATGTAAAGCACCAACACGAAGAAGAAGGGGCTTGGTCCGAGTACGAATTACACCTTGAGGAAGCTGAGATCCATCGATGGCTGTGATGACAACGGGAATCTCCAAAGGAACAGATGGAATTAACCATTTATTAACTAAAGTCTGTGAAATAAAGATCTCAGCCGCACCAGAGTCCACCAAAGCTTGGGTAGCATGACCTACAGAATTATACAACAAAGAAACAGGAAGAATACAAGCAGCAGAAGAGGAGGTTTTCCTAGTCCCCAATCTGACCTCTCCGGAGCAGATCAGGGTTTTCCCGGTCTCTTACAACAGGAATTTAGAAAGTGACCTGAGTCACCACAATAAATGCATAACTTGTCCTGGCATCTCCTGTCACGTTCCTCTGGAGTCAGCCGAGATCTCCCAATTTGCATGGGTTCGTCCGGTGTAGAAGAATGTGACACAGGGTGCGGAACTGGCCTATGTATTAGGCAACGAGCTACCTCTTTCTCCATAATTCTCTCTCTGAAGCATAAATCTACGTTATTACACAATGAGATAATGGCATCCAAGGTGGTAGAAAGTTCATGAGGGGCTAAAGCATCTTTAATGCGGTCTGATAACCCTTGCCAGAACGCAGCCACTAATGCTTCATTGTTCCAAGATAATTCAGAGGATAATGTGCAGAATTCAATGACATATTGAGCCACGGTACACAAGCAGGTAGTCAGACGTTTGTCGGGTCGGTACACAAACAGACAGTCACAGATGCAAGAAAGTGTAGCAAATAGTAGGATCCAAGGTGGTTTCTCCTTGATGCCATTCTGGCTATCTTGGATAAGGGCAAATCTAAGGGCAAGTTACAAACACAGAGACCTCTAGTGGTCGGAGGTGGAAATATCAGAGTAATTCCTTACAATGACTGACCGAGACCCTTAGAACAAATCACTTTGCAGAAAGCGTGCAAGGAGTTCTAATTACGGAATTACAGACAACAAATTGGGTGAAGTAGCCCAAATATCCTTTGTATTGCAGTGGCAGATCATAGGGGGCGATCGGGGCTGCTTTGATTGTGTTTTAAAAACAATCAGAGCGGCTGGGCAGCACACTCTTCCTGCCTGTCTCTGCCAAACGAACCTGCACAGCAGTGGCGGATCCAGGGGGGGGGGGGGGGGGCGATCGCCCCCCCTAGCAGGGGCTAGCTGCCAACAGCTGCACACTGTGCAGGTCCGTTCAGCAGTGACAGTGTGCTGCCCGGCTGCTCTGATTGTGTTTTAAACAAAATCAGAGCAGTGGAGCAGCACACTGTCACTGCCGAGCGGACCTGCACATAGTGTGCAGCCGCCGGCAGCCTTAGAAATCAGAAAGGGGGCGGGGCCTACATCGCCCCCCCCTAAAATTGCCCCGGGTAAAGCAGTTGTCTAGATCCGCCCCTGCTGCACAGTGTGTAGCTGTAGGCAGCCTTAGCTGTCAAAAAGGGGGCGGGGAATAAATCGCCCCTGGTGAAATTATTTTATAGATCCGCCCGTTGTATTGTGCACATATATGAAGGAAACAAAACATCTTATTTTGCCAACTAGAACAGTATCTATGACTTGTCACAGCAAGTCTCCGGACGATTAACTACACGTCAGGCAATTCAAGTTCTACATTAATGTTCAATATCTGATTGGAACTGGATTATTATATCCTATTTAAATACTTTGTATCACTCATCACAAAAGGTGCACCTTTGGATAATATTGAAAGACTTTTATTTATTTACATCAAAATGCCACGACATTCCTTAAGAGTCTCTACATGTAATTTTTTTAGTTGAACTTACATTAGTGATCTTGGAGATTACAAAATCAAATGAGTTTTTAACTTGTATCATTTTTCAAACCTATTGGAACAGCGTTGTTATTACAACTTACACTTGTGTTCATTTTTATCATCTTCAGCTCAGATTCAGTCATTTTTTATATGTGTTATATGTGTATTTTTAAGATACTTTTTCATCTATTTAGATGTGACACTGTTTATATATAAATAAATTCTATCTAATATACCTTTTTAGCATTGTGTTTGACATGGCTATATTTTGACCAGTTGCAGCGCTGTTATAATTTTTTTCTTTATTTATAGTTTGCTTTTATTTAGTGGGGCCTTACACACCCCGTATTACAAAAAACAAAATGTGGTCATTGCAATAGGTATGGAACCATCCTCATTACAACATGCATATAGTTATATACTGAATAGAGTTTTGAGGGGGTGCTCTTTCAATATAGATCATAGATATCTTAAACAAGCAACCGAAGAGCAGTATGAGTATATGTACAAAAGGCACTCCAGTTCTCTGATGATCAACAAATTGTAAATTATTCAAACATATATATGGTGACCAATAACTAACTATAGAGATTCCAATCATTGGGCAATAAGCCTTTATAATTTGGATCCCATATAGGCGATATATTAAAAACAAAAATGATAAAAAATGAATAATAAAGAATGAAAAAATAAAGAATTAAAAAATAATTTTTATATATAAAATTCATCAGACCTTAGGAAGTAAAAGCCAATAAAATTATATAGTCAAGGGGATTCGTGAGATATGGAGTTGCTCTATATTATTTATGATTTTATTATACTCGAATGTATACTCCAATTATATGTATCTCATATAAATACATTATCCCAAAGATGTATTGATATGTGATAGGAGCCTAAATAATAACCATAAGGGACATGTCACCTAATTATAGGAAATAGAAAGCTGTAGATGTAAAACATTGCTAGTGAATCATATCACATAGGAATGTAATAGCTATTAGAAGTAATGATCCGTATATACCTCTTATATGATAATTATAACCAGTGTACCTACAGCAATCTTGGGTTAACTTAGGTGATCAAGGTAGGGATAAAGAAATTCCCTCATATGTATCCTGCATGTAGCCTCTCTGCTAAAGCGGAAAAATATCCACATCCATATCAGACAACTATAGAAAGTAATGATAACAATTTGTATAGCATAGAATAGAGAAATCAACCTTTCTATTTACTCATTCTATATAATATATCAACTACAATTTCATTAGGATGTGAAAATATTATTGTCAAAAAGCAGGGCTGCATGCACTTTGCAAACATCACATTGATATTGCTCACCAATACGAGATAATCTCAGTTGTCAATTAGTAGGCTCATACATGTAATGGAAAAATCTTGTCATGAGCCATCCATGTATGAATGGAAATGTTCTGCAATAACGTTCCACTGTAAGTGGGAGTGAAACTACATGTCCCTGGTATGAAAGTATACAAATTGCCCCCAGAAAAATAAAGATTACCCTAATGTAGATGCACATCAATACCGAGATCAGCGGTAACGCGACCGCTCTCGGCTAGTACTTCCGGGTCTGTGACGTCATTGCTGACGTCAACACATCCGACGTACGTTTCGCCTCTAGCTTTTTAATAGGATCGTATGAAAAAGCTAGAGGCGAAACCGGAGCACCTGGAGGAAACCCACGCAAACATGGGGAGAACATACAAACTCCTCACAGATAAGGCCATGGTCGGGAATTGAACTCATGACCCCAGTGCTGTAAGGCAGAAGTGCTAACCACTTAGCGACCGTGCAGCCATATTCAAATGGAAATGTTTCTTGAGATTCGCATATACTTGAATACAGGCGCACGTGTGCATGGTTCGTCGACTTCTTTTTAAAACGCGCGTTGCAATGGACTGCAATGAAGCAGAGTCTAAAAAATTACAATGGAATCCCAAGTATGAATGCAACTGGTTATGGTAACATAATATAAAATGGGGGTTATTTTCACATTTATACATACATTTAAACACCAGTTGGTAAAGGACTAACTCAGCTCAGGTGACAGCAGAGGGAAATCAAACGAGTAAAATAAGCCTTTAAAACGGTGACTGTCACATTAACTGCTCGACACCCAGCTAAATATACTGCTGTAGCTAAATATAATCTGGAAAGGACAGAAACAGGCTTATATCTCAATGTGAGAATGGGTCAATTTGTCAAATATGGATAGTTGGAAAATGCTTCCAATCTTTGTAATATACGTTTTCCCTATAATAGGTTCCGGTTCCGGTTCCGGCACCGGCTGCTGTGGATCACCCCCAGCACGACCTGTCAGAGAGCCGCTGGAGAACCACAGTACCTACGTCTGTAATAGGACTTTATCAGCATCACTGACAACGCTTACTGACCAATCAGTGACAAGGGCGTAGTTCATGCCATATGTTTTCATTGTCTATGTGCAAGAGACAAAATGGTATCAATTGCTAAATGACTAAAATGTGTCCGTACTCTATTTCCATAGCCTACATTATGTGTCGGCGACCATATTTCCGAGCTGTGGAAGAACTCAACGAACGGTCTCCGACAAAATGGCTACAGCAGTAACGCCATTCTATGTTCCAGAGTGCTTGGTGTAGTTGTCGGAAGTTACGGATATTATTCTTAGTCATACCCCGGTTCTGGCGGAAGTGGCGGAGTAGAGCGCTCGGTGCATGTTCCTGGCGGAAGTCCTGGGATGCGGAGTGTCGGTGTCTGTGCCGGCGGGTCCGGCGGGTATAGGCCGCGGGGCCTGGGTATGTGAGTGGCGGGTATCGGTGGGTAAGGGGAGTTCGGTCCGGCTAGAATCATGGCAACTCGCCGCCTGACCGACGCCTTCTTATTATTGCGGAACAATGCCGCCCAAAACCGGCACATTCTGGCCGAGCAAGTGAGTAATCCCAGCCGCACGGGGAGTGCACGGAGCCTCGGAGCGGTGAGTCTCCGGCCCCGGTGATCATATAACATACAGTGTAATCTATAGCACCTGTGAGACCTGTGTAATATTATATACCTGTATATGAGGAGTGGGGATCTCTGACCTCCTGTGTAATATTATATACCTGTATATGAGGATGGGGATCTCTGACCTCCTGTGTAATATTATATACCTGTATATGAGGAGGTGGGATCTCTGACCTCCTGTGTAATATTATATACCTGTATATGAGGAGGGGGGATCTCTGACCTCCTGTGTAATATTATATATACCTGTATATGAGGAGGGGGGATCTCTGACCTCCTGTGTAATATTATATACCTGTATATGAGGAGGTGGGATCTCTGACCTCCTGTGTAATATTATATACCTGTATATGAGGAGGTGGGATCTCTGACCTCCTGTGTAATATTATATACCTGTATATGAGGAGTGGGGATCTCTGACCTCCTGTGTAATATTATATACCTGTATATGAGGAGGTGGGATCTCTGACCTCCTGTGTAATATTATATACCTGTATATGAGGAGGGGGGATCTCTGACCTCCTGTGTAATATTATATACCTGTATATGAGGAGGTGGGATCTCTGAACTCCTGTGTAATATTATATACCTGTATATGAGGAGGTGGGATCTCTGACCTCCTGTGTAATATATACCTGTATGTGGGAAGTGATGTGTCTCTGGCCCAGGGATGGTCATATAATAAGTAACACCTCTGTGATTTATATATATATGTATGTGAGGAGCGGTGTGAGAATATCTCTCTGGTGATGGGTGATGTTACATCTGCTCTCAGTATATTTAAATTATGTTTTTCTGAAAAATGACACAAGAGCAGCTATATTACTTGCTTAATGTAGTATCCTTGTATTAATGGGCAATGTGCACATATTAAGTATTCCCATTACTGAAACAATAGTAAGAAAGCACATTTCCATCCAGAACAGCATTATATTTCTGACAAAATAAATAAGTTGGCATTAAACTGTAGTTTCAGAACATCTGGATAGAACACATGTTTTACTTTAACTTTATAAAACTACATGTGAAAAAGCTTGGCAGCCCAGTTGTATGCTTGCTTGTCACATTGCTTCTAGACCTATTGATTCTATTCACCAGTTTGTTAAGCATCCAATGGAGGAGAATGAGTCTCTCTTCAGCCAGATTATAATATTGGAATCTCTCTATGTAGCAGTGGTTCCAGGTTGCATCTGAGCCCATCTGTAAGAAAATATATTAATTTTTTGATGGCTACTTTTCAGTGTTATTTTTTTTTGTGCTAAATATTTGTCCTTCTGCATGTATCAAATTTCATAATGTCAATTTCATAACCTTAGTTGTCATAAATAATAACATTGCAAAAATATTTAGTGGGGGGGGGAATTTTAATTTGCAGCCCACAAGTTAAGGTGACCCTTTTTCTAGCTGTATTATTTATGTTTGTTTATATATCACCAATCATATTATTCAGCGCTGTACAGAGGATCTGTAGACCTTCACATCATTCATAATGATTCACAATAGAGAGCTGGGCTGTATTGATGTTTAGGCAGCTCAGACATGGTTCTATAGAGTGGATTAAGCTTTTATTTTTCTACTGGATGTGCACTAAATTCTCTCCAGTCCATATTATGATGCAGAAATGTCACAAAATGGCTTTATTTTTTTTTATTCAGTCTGTGGTTAACCCAGTTGCATAACTGACTTCATCTGTAACACCTAAAAAAGGTGTGATCATACAGAATGTATATACTTTTTACTCTGAAACGGTAAATAGGAAATACTGACATTACTGTGTTCTCAGTTTTGTTTTGTTCCATATGCTCCGTAGTCTGAGGCATCCTTGCAGCATAGTGTATTATAGAACAGTAGGAAGTGTAAACCCATCCATCAACAGCCATTCAACTTTTATTTTCCATTTTCATTGCATTGTCTGCTGACGAAGTGTATGTGAAATACAATGCTCATTTATACTTCTGAGTAGAGATAGACTGAAGGAGACAGTATACTGAGGGAGCCCTGCAGTTCTGTCTTATTTGATAAATCATAGCACTATATGATATACATATTTCTCTTGTATACATGTGTAATGTTTACAATAAAATAGGTAAAACATTTCATATATATTTTAAAGTGGAGTGACAGGGTACATATGTCAATTTTCCAAGTCTTTTTCAAGATGTAGATGGCACTGCTACTTTTTACTTTGAAGTGGAACTAAACCCCTAAAGTGAAAGTACATTATATTAAAGGTTCATGTAATAAGCATCTATTCATACTTTGAAAATGTGTAAACTTAAGCTCCACTACATTCAGGGCTGGACTGGTAGTAAAGTCACCCAAATTACTACAGGCACCTGAATTATGTGAGTGTGTCTTCTCCAAGTGCTTGCTTGATTTTCTTTCCCCTTTGAAAGTGAATATTTTTGGCTAAATAATAGTAGTGGTAAAGTTATTTAAAAAAGTCATATCTGTTGACCCTGATTCAGTTTTTTTCATTTGTTGGTACAGTAATTTAGATTGCAGCTTATTTAGAGAAATTGTAGCTCGGTGTAATTAAATATAAAATCTGAAAATCCTAATAGGGTTACTAAATTGTATATGTCATGAAATTGGCATGTTAATCTATAATGTTATGGAAGCTTGCATCAGTGTGAAAAAGACAGCTGTGAAATATTGCTTACTATTCTATCCAGAAATCATGATCTTTCCTAACTAGACATGGAACATACACATAGTGAGGAAAGTCATTTTGTTTTGTGGAAAATAGTGCATGCCTCCGTGCTGTCACTGGTTCCTATGGAGTTGATAAAGCTACATTCTCATGAATATTAGTTAAGCCCACAAAAATAGCTGTTTTCACTTTTGTGTAGGCAATTTTGATGCATGAATAAGGCAAAGCGTTCTCCTAATCTAATTGAGTTTTGCAAGTATTTGCATTTTATAAAACAATAAAAATGTACTATTTTTCATGTTACTTAGTCCTGCTTCTCCTTATGCTGGTCTCTGCTAAGTTTTAATGCAATCTAAAGGCATTTATCCTTCTCGATTACAATGCAGTAAACCTAAATTTTCCAATAATTTGTAAACAATATCTCTTCCAGTACTTGGTGTACTGTTCGTTTAATCAGTAGTAAGTATTTACACGGATATGTTCTTTTAATAATGCATGCTAAGACATAGTATTGGTGATTGCTACTAATCAGCATTGATGATCTGTATTCTGTCTCTCTCTCTCTCTCTCTCTCTCTCATTACTCCTGTACTCCCTTGCTCTCCCTGCCTTCCATCTGATGAATTGCACCCCAGGAACTTGATGAGGTACAGTCTCTGCACCCTAATTCAGTGATTTCCCTAGTTGGTCTTATTCTTTAAATGGTATTTTCAGTGATTTGCTCCTGTTATCTAAAGTACTTGTATAATTTTTAACTTTTGTTTTTATTGTGTTTGGACTTTTTGTTCGAATGCTCCTCTTCTAATTTATATTACTATTTGTGTAGAGCCTTTAGCGAAAACTCTCTAGTGTTACTTTAGCAATAGTGCCTGCATTTGTGCAGCTACTTTACTTCTGTCTTCTGTTTTTTTGTGTTTTTTGATTAGGAATCGCTAACCTAGTTGTTCTGTTACATTGTCAAAACTTTATCCCACTAGATCTCTGTTTGAAAGTTATATTACAGAATAACAAGTGTAGCCTATCGCTTAGGAAATCAGAAGGTCCACATAAAGGAAATAGAGGTGGCAAGTGGTTGTGGTCACATGCTGCACATTCACCGGCACTATAGACCACGTAACAATCAGCTGGTGGTGTCATTCATTAATGTAATGAAACTTTTTTTTTTTTTTTTTCCTGGAGCAATAAATAATCACTTTTATATGCAAGTTCCTCTGAACCCCCTAACTTATATAGCTGTTTATTGGTTACCCCAACTGCCGCAATCACCTGCACACAGCTTTTTGTCTGCTCCTTTGGCAGCAAGATGATGACAGAGCTGACTGAACCCAACCTAGCCATTCAGGCAAGGATAGCGTGTGTGTCATGTATGTGGCCCCTCTGTCAGGTGATCTGCTTTATGCAGTTAGCTGTGCCGATAACGCTCTCCTCTACCTGCTATCAGCATGTGTGGACCAGTATTTCATTACAGTTAACTGTGAGGATTGGGGAGCTACCTATCATTGAGGTTGTCCAAAAGGAAACCATTCCTTTAGCGTACACAAGGGTCCAATATACAAGTTCAATAAAGTTACCTTAGATGGGTATTCACTAAGAAAAGCAGTGACCAGTGTGATGATTTGAGACCATGCTATATAACTGTCATCTGCCGCATTGCATTCTTCCCACGTGACATTTGTGCACTGTATAGTATTATTTTCATACCCGATTACCTATTCTTTTCAGATTGCAGATGACCGCATGGCCTTGGTGTCGGGCATTAGCTTGGACCCAGAAGCTGCCATTGGAGTCACAAAGCGTCTAACTCCCAAATGGGTGGATGGAATAGAAGAAGTAAGATGCACGATGGGGGGGATGGGGCGGAACCTTTCTTCATCTGTAGCAGGGGGGACACCAGTGTTGGGCACTGACAAAAGAAGGATTCTTTCTCTGTTGGGCACTGACAAAAGAAGGATTCTTTCTCTCCCCTATAACAGTTTGCTCTCCTGCTCCTCCAAGTTGTTTCCCAGTGCCAGTACTTTTTTTTTCTTTTTTGTAGCAAAAATAAGAACAAAATACACTTTTTTTTTTTTGCAGTTTATTGGAACCCCACAAATATATTGCTACATTTATTCTACATAATGTTTATAGTTATAATATAATTTTATGTATGCATGTATTTATTGTCTTGCGATTGACCTCTTGCAGCGTCTAGCAAGTACTCTCAGTGTATTTTCAGCCATATATTTATCTGGCAAAGTGGTTTATTTTTGTTACTCTAGATTACAGTGCTGTTCTGTGGTGCCCTTTATATTGGATGTAGTTTTGTGTTGCATCCCAGGATAATAAAAATTAACATGAACAACTCAGAGGACAAAAGGGAATACCACTTTAAATAGCTCTTTGTTGAATCTGATAGTCTTGTGTCTTTAATCTGCTTTCTTATGTATTCTACTGGATGTTCTCAATCATCTTATGTTCTAGATCCAGTATGATGTCACACGTATTAAACAGAAGATGAAGGAGCTGGCCAGTTTGCATGACAAGCACTTAAACCGACCCACGTTAGATGACAGCACAGAGGAGGAGCACACTATAGAAATCAGTACTCAGGAGATCACACAGGTAACATTGAGTGATAACATATAGAGAAAAACTGTTGCTTGCGCTTGTTCTAATGTCATGCACTGTCTTGTAGATGTTCCACCGCTGTCAGAGGGCAGTGCAGACCTTACAGAGCCGAGCACGGAACTGTACAGAGCAGGAGGAGCGAGTGTTACGGAACGTAGTCTCTTCACTGGCACAGTCTCTCCAGGACCTCTCCACAAACTTCAGACATGCTCAGTCTGGTTATCTCAAAAGTAAGGATTGTCTCTTCCATGTCTGAGTGTTTTTTTATGTTTACAATCCATAACGAACATATCAACAAGCTTGCCATCTAATTGGGTAAAAACAACTCTAAAACTTATTTTTAAAGCTTGCAAAAGTGTATTAAAATAATTTTTTGAAAAGTTGCAGACTTTTTAAAGGGTTACAAGAGTAATATCTACCTTTTATACAGTCACAGTGGTTACTGGCTGGGAGCTGCCATGATGGTTTATCTGAGTGTGTGTTATCTGTCTTTTCCAATAACAAGGGATAAGACCAGTTCACTATTTACCACACTATATGACTTTAGTTATACTGTGGATGATCTGGCTCTGGTGTCATTTGTATTGCTGTTACACAATGCTAACCATTATTTCATCTGTAGGGATGAAGAATCGAGAAGAAAGATCTAAACATTTCTTTGACACCTCTGTTCCCCTAATGGATGATGGAGAGGATAATACCTTGTATGATCGGGTAAGAAACAGCTTGTATCAATTGCAGTAGAAGTATAAAATCGCCTATATGTAGTGGAGCCAGCTGTTGTGTGAGCTAAATTGGTATGCAGATTAATTCACTAAGAACAAATTACATGAGTCTGTCATATGATTGGTGCATTCTTCTATTCTCTTGGTGCCTCTGTGAAATGGCCATTATTAGAGAATTACATTCTTAGGGATTTTGGTTCCATCTACAAAACAATCTGCTGCCTCGTGTGTAAGGAACAGGTGCACTTTAATTGACCCTAACTTCTTTAGTCTGATTAAATGACCGCTTTGAAAGACACACTCTTAGGGAGGGTAGATATAGACTGCTAGATAGATAAGTGTAATGAATGAAGTTTAATGGGGAAGTATGTTTTGATATAAGGATTTTAAAGTGTAAATGTATTCTGTAAGCAGGAATTATTCTGTAAACTATATTTATAATTTATGCAACACAGACCTTTGTCTCCTGTCTTTCACTTCATAATAAACCTATCTGTCTGATCTAGTATTCATCTGCATTTTTAGACAATCATGTTCCTTTTTTATAAGGATAGAAATGTTTTATTAAAAAAGGTTAAATATATCCCACCCATATGCAATTGTGATTCAAACATTATCAAATATGCCACTCATGACTTATATATGCATTATTTTGTTTCTTAATTTCAGACCAAATTATGTCTAAATTGCTGTGTGAGGCTTTCAGATGACCGATAATCTTTGATAACATCTGATCAGGATTGATGAGATGTTGATCCTTACTGCCTGCAAATTCAGACTGCTGATGATTGGTGCATGCACCTTTTCATCTGATCCTTCAGATCAGAGAAGATTTTATCTTCTGCATCGGAAAGGGTTCTTTACAGTAACAGCAGTACAGATAATCGGCAAAGATCTATTGACATGGTCTGTTTTATAGTATAGTTGGCATGATCTAGTATGTGTTTAACCTAGACAACAAAAGGCTTGGGTCTATCTGGGATTTTCTTCTGTTTGTTTTGTTTTTTTTCCTTCCAGTTCTTTAAGATCTTTGAAAAGCATGCAGACATGACAGGTTACTTGCATTATACTGCTGTCTGTAATTGGTGCAGCCATTGAGTGACTGCAGGCTGATTATACAATACAAAACACCTTGCTCTGAGTCTTTTCTTTACTCTGTCCAGGAATTCACAGATGATCAGCTTGTTCTAGTACAGCAGAATACATTAATGGTGGAGGAACGGGAGCGTGAGATTCGTCAGATTGTACAGTCCATTTCTGACCTGAATGAGATCTTCCGGGACTTGGGAGGGATGGTGGTGGAACAGGTACCTGGCATTCCTTTCTGTTGTCTAGTAATTGTGATACCCTTTTAATAGACATCCTCCTGAAGTGACTTCTAAATATGTTTTTTAGGGAACTGTTTTGGACAGAATTGACTATAATGTGGAGCAGTCCTGTATTAAAACAGATGATGGGCTGAAACACTTGCAAAAGGTACGTAATCCTTGTATATCTATTGGGATACATTGTATGTTAAAATATTTTTATGGTAACTGACAATCACATAACTATATTTGCCTCACTGTTACTGCCAAGAGAATTGCATTGTTTAAAACGACTAAAACTAGTCCGTTTCCAAGGGGAGGCTTGAAAGCCTTAGGGGAAAATTCAATTCCCACCAATACAACGCTTCGCTAAGTCTATTACTTATTATGTGGTAATTACTGTATTAACGGTAATTATGCACTCTATTAACGTAATATCGGTAATCGTGCGCATGCCATGTTACTTTTTACAGGAACACTGTCAATTGAATTACACCCTTAGAGTTCAAGTCATTGTTCAGATGTTTCTCTGATAACTCTTATCCCAACCGTGTCTAGTGATTTACTCAATCACCAGGAAGATTCTATTTTCTGAAAATTGTGGACAAAGTTGTTATGTCGGGCACAAAATTGTAGAGGATATAAATTCTGAATTGTTTCAAAAGCACTCTTATTGCTTTTACTTAAGGAAAAACACTTTTAACACACAACATTATGAGTAAATGCATAATTGATCTCACTGGTTTGTAGCGAGTCTACTGTCTTGCTGGTACTGTGTGTGTGGGTTGGTGCTGCATTTCCATCCTTCCTCATTGTAAATGCTGTAAAAATGTCTGAGTCATCTGTGCTCATGTAAGGATAGATGCTTAGAGATTTCCCACTTTTTGGTGACACCAGATGGCATGCAGGGTAGAAATGCAGGATTTTTTTCTCAGACTATGTTTAAATCCATTTCTCTCTTGTTTTGCAGGCAGAGCAGTACCAGAAAAAGAACCGCAAGATGCTTGTTATTTTAATTCTATTTGTCCTTGTTCTTGTCTTAATTGTTGTGCTAATTGGTGTAAAGTCTAATTAGGTCATTCTTTAATTTTATTATTATTAGTTTGGACTTTTCTGTGAATTTTTTTTGTTTTGTTTTTTTTGTCGACTTTACTTTCCTTCCCATGTGTCCAGGGAAGAAAAACAAAAATTAAGTAACCATTTTTTTCTCCCAGGGAACCTGAAACTAGTTCCAAGCACTGCTGATGCTTCAAGAAGTTAATGCACATATCTGGGTATCCTTTCCAGATTTGGATACAAACACATTATGGACCAATGCAGTGCTGACCTTAGTATTGTGCACTACTTACTTGTAATGAACACTATTGTTTCTCAATGCTTTGAAAATGAAGGTTGTGGGCCGATGATGATGTACGCTTTAATTGTTATTTGTACGTTTAAGAAATGGTTGTGGTCTGAACTATGGGCACCAATATGTTGTCGATACAAATTCGGCAAGGGGGATCTCTTTAGCATAATCTAGAAAGGCTTTCATATTCATACTTAATCTGTTTTGTTAATCAGTGAAGGGGAGGGGGGGGATTAAAAAAATCCCCGCTAAGTATTGAAGTGTATTGTTGCTTACACGCATTGGCGGTAGTTATTTTGTTGGCTGCATCAATATTCATGAAAATGCAGCCTATTGATTTGTTAATAATTAGTGATATCACGGAGGCATGGGTATAAGTTCTTAGTGAATTGAGGGGAAGAATATTGGTTCAGTCCACTTGGGTAGGCAATGGGTGCACTTTAATTTGGAAAACATGTACCCTGATTATTGTAAGAAAGAGAGACATTTGTAACATTATAAAATGTATGTAATTGTACCCAGTTATTGATGAGCTTGTTATTTCAGTGTTCTCTTTAGAAAATTTTGCCAGCCAGGTGACATTAAAAAGTAGCTGGTGTGGGTACAGTGTAATACTTTAATTATTATTTCAATCATGTTGGAGGTTATTGCCCACACCTGTCAGGACTGGTCAGACTGGTGGTCAGTGGTCTAACACACACACTGCTGGCTGTAGTGCTCACATAGTGCCTGTTCTAATAGGAGAAGCAATGTTCTATTCTATTAAAATAGGACTCTGTTGGGCTCCAAGAGCCCTGTGGAAAGTAAAAACAGCCGAGTGGAGCACCTGGGAAATGGGTGCTGGGGAGAACACTGTATTTAAAAAATGAACAATTTTCTTATGCACTCCTTATATGTAAGCCCACCAGAAAGATAAATTGCTTTCACTCTGCTTACGTGCACAAACCATGTAAAATTTTATATAATGTATGAAAACGTTTTACATGTGTTGGTGAATATCAGGAGACAGGCAGATTGATGTGTGTTCACATGTATCTAGATTTTGAATCTGGAAAGTACATAGAAATCTTACCAATCCGTTTAAAGCCCTTTTTAAAACATATCTTTCACCTGTTTGTATTGGAGGCAGCCATTTAGCGGACTGGAGTCAATATTCAGATTATCAGTTCACTAGTTGGCTCAGTGATTTCACCAATTTCTAATGAAGTGAGTGATGCGCCGTAACTTCATGGATATTTAGTTCACCAAACAAAATGGCTGTCTCCACTGTGAATAGGCAGGTTTGCTTTATCTGTTCAAATATGCATTACTGCATCGGATTCATTCTTGCTACTGAGGTTACCCCCATCAACTTCAGTTCAAATCCTAGAATTTGTGGAAATATCGGTTGCTGATGTTAACACTTTGTAAATACTGTTATTATAAAAGAGAGTTCTATTATTTATCATGAACAGGACTAGTGCAAGCCAGTACGAGTTATGTTATATTTTATTGTAAAAAAAAACTGCAGGTCCGTTAATAAAAAAAATCATTGCATTTCAGTAGTTTTTAAATCTGCTCTTTGTGGCTGCAAATAATGAACTAAACAATTTAATTTGTATCTTACCATTATCATTCAGATATTGTCTTCTCTTGCTAATATCAGAAAGGAGTAATTTATAAGACCCTTATTTTAGTGGGAATAGCTGTAGGTCTGTGTCTCCTCTGTAAAATATGTACATTATGGGAAAATTCTCAGTGCATGGTATAATGTCCTATGCAGCTCAGCCCTGTGCAGTGCATGTTATATGATACTGATTGGTTTGTTTCTTAAACCCGCTTCTTTACTGTCATTCTATTACAACTCATTTTTGTTATTAAACTGTTGGAGTGATTGTCTATTTAACGACTGTGTGTTTCATTTTGATCACAACCCGTATTAATGAAACAAAGGAGAGCCTGAGACTATTTCAGGATACAGGAAAGTATGGGTGTTAAGATCCATAAGGATATTTGATTATAGGTTATTCCCTGCCTTTTTGATATGGGTAGTGGTGCTGGATCACTTAAAAATAACTTGCTGTATAAATGTATTTAAAGGAAATAGCGCAGGGCACATATTTATATAATTGCGTATTTACTGGTTTTTGTTGTATCGCGTGGCACTTTGTATAGGAAATGCATTCCTTCGTGAGGTATTTGTCTCATGCAATAAGCATTTGTTTGAGGAGTCTTGTCTTGCTTCTAGAGGCAGTCCTCATTAAGGCTAATTGAGTCTATTCAATGTGAGTGACCAACACTTGAATACACAACAGGGAGTTGTTACCTGTATCCTGCCTGGATAAAGGGAAAGAAACCTGTCTGAACATTGTAAACAGCACGTGATGTAGGATATCACAGAGAAGTACATTTTATTCAGTATAGATTGCATTTAAATCCATGTTTGGGGAAATATTGCATCCTGATACTGAAAATAATTTAGACTTCTTGGGGCCAGCAAAAAGTTCAGGGACCTGGCTTACCACACTGCTAAGCTGTGTCCAAAACTGTACCAGCAAGGGGTTACCCTAGCAGCGACCGTTACGCAGAAGGAATGTGGTTCTGGAAGCCGTGAAGGAGACCAGTGGTGGCTGCAGCTTAAGTCCCTTCTACTACAATTAGAGGGCGCATTTGCGATAAAGAAAGAGAATGGTGGCAAAGTAAGCCCAGCCTGTTCCTAGCAACAACAGACAGGGTGGCATAGGCGGTCCATCCTGTCACAGGAAGGTTGCGTGATGTTCCAGTAGGGTGAGTTGAAGGTCTAGCAATAAAATTAACCAATACGGTCTGCTGATTGAGAAATAGACTTGTGATACTCCTCAGAGATTAGGTACACAAGTGCAATGATGCGCCAGGCCACAAAACCCTTCAACTTTCTAGTAAAGAACAACAAGGTAAAAGTTACTCATTGGTTTCTAGTGTCACAGCCTGCTGTTTCAGGAGTAGAGTATCTTTGTCTGGCATTGTAAATAAACGTGGAGAACTAAGCCATAGAATGTCTGTGGCTGATTCGGCTACACACAAGTTGAACAAGTCCCAGCATTGGGTGGGTGAACAGAATGATAGGTTGACATGTTTGTCAGCTAATGAACATGTGTATATAAACAGATATCAGATTGTACAAATTATTGCATGCCCTGATAGCTGTAGTAGTTGTAGTTACACAACTGCTAGATAGCAAGTTAAATGATAAGCCATATTTGGTAGACTTCTCAATACTCCTATGCAACCAACTGTTTGAATTTAGACTAAAAGAGATGTATCAGGAAATGATTCAGAGAAGTTCCCCTGAAGAAGCAGCGATTTGAGACACACCACTGGAAAAACTGCCAGAAGAAAATAGGTGGTTGTGAGAATGTGTTTGTTTACATTTCCCATTGTGTATTGTATGGGAGGTGAGTTAGGGAACACAGATGTGAAAAAAAGAATACAACAGAAGTTGCCATGGAGAAATCCATTATAATTTCTATTCATAATAGTGGTCAAATAGAAGATTGATCCAGGATTTGTCACTCCATCTGTTATCAGCCCTATGTGCAGGAAGGGGAACGCAAGTGTATGTATTAACATATTTTTGGTGTCATAGGATTTTGATCATTTGATCAGACTGCATGATCAGTTTGAGCCCAGACATCGGGCATTCAGGACAATGCGGTTGAAAATTGACAGACTGACTAACAAAATGACTGTCTGTACTCTGCATAAAGAAGAAGCATTAAAGAAATCCTAAATGTACAAAATGCTACAGTAAAATGTGTAGCATCCACATGTACTGAACTAAAAGTCCTTATCTGTGTACTTCATGTATTACATGTGCCTTTGTTCTCTGAGAAAGCAGTGTGCATTATACACACTTTTTGAGCTGCTATATGTAAATATATTATGCTGAGGAGGTGTTTAGGGAAACTGTGGCTTTCTAGCTGATATGGAACTGCAAGTCCTGTCAGCACTTTTTTTTTTTATTTATTTTTTTTTATTTTTTTTTTTATACACGAAGCCCGAGATGTGGTGCTCCATAACATCCAGTGCTGGGGCCTTGGCCCTTTGTACCAATCCCAAAAGGCCCCTTAAGGAGAGAATAAAAATAAAAAAGTGCCCATAGATCCCAGCCTAATGGCCAGGGGGGGTTAAAAAATGTTTCTGGTCCAGCCAAAAGGCCAGAACCAAGAAATAAAAAGGTGATGCAAGGCACTGTGCTTGTGTCTTACTGTGCCCAAAATATGACTGCTGCTGCCACCATCACCGGTGCATTTTTAGGGCACCTACAGGCCCTGTCCCCCGGAGCCACAGGCACCTCAAGCTCCTAAAACCCCCGGCCTTCTGGCATCACACTAAGGTTTCACATGGCCCTTTCAGGGCGGCCGACAACCCCTTACTAGGACAGGTATTGCACTTGATCTTAGCGAAAAGGCTGAGAAGAATTCCTCCCCCCCCCCCCCCATCAAATACATTTATTAGGATGTTCTAAATGTCTACTGTACATAACATACATTTTTACAGTTGCTCTTGATTGCAAATGCAAGTGTTACGACTAAAAATCATGTACAATTGATATGCTCAAAGTTTGGATTGTATGCTGCTCCATGCACTTGGCAGCCCTTACTAATACATTGACTATGGGCCCAGTCCCCTCCCTATCCCACCCCTGAAATTGTAGGCGGTGGTAGGAGTCCTTTGTGTTCGAAGATGAATTTGATTCTGCATTAACTGGTGTATGGTCTGGCTCTGGGCAGATACATTGTAATTGTGTGCAAAATAGGTAACAAATAACCATTTTACGCTCCTTAATTAATAAGGCCTGGTGAGTGTAAGCACACAGCCCCAATTTATTGGAATCTGTTCTTGCTGATGTCCAGCCATTCAAATATCCATGGAGCAGTGTGACCTTTTTCTTACAATAGTGAATCTTCCTGTAGTTAAAAGCATTTAATTTAAATATAGGAATTTTTTTCTGGTGCATGTAGCCACTTTCTAGTGAAGAGGACAGGGTGGTGTCCTCCATGACGTGAGTCACGGCAAACCGCGTAATGTAGGCTTTGCCACCTGCGTCATATTGATGCTGCTTCATAAATGCATCGTTGGGGGCTGTGCCAAAATGACATGATTCCCTGCCCCCCTTCGTCCTCATCCTTAACCATCCCTCCAGGATATGTACAGATTTTAGTGTTAATCTGCATTTTAAGTTAAAGTACTTTGATCTACCCATGGTATATATATTGCTCAAGGGGTGGCATTATTAACCACTATTAATGTGTCTGGTGACTCCCTAGTCAGTCTCCTGTCCATGTGCTAGGATGCCTCATCCCTATCCTTAATCCTACTGGAACCATAGTCAAGAAGGGCACTAGGAGTAGGTATAGCAATTATCATAACAAGAGTGCAGAATTGTGAACAATATAAGTTTAGGCAGACAGGAGGAGAAATGATTCCGAGGATGATCTATCACAATAAAATCTTCTATATAAAAATCATTGGTCTGCTTGTCTGTCCAGTTATGCATTCGAACACCCCTGCACCGTGTGAGATGGTCCAGTTGGATCCTGGCCAGGTTTTAGAGAGGTTAGGGTTCCAGTCGAACCTCCCGTTGGTTTATGGTGGGCAGAACTTTGACCTGGTGAATCTGTTCTGGGCCTTCCACTAGATGGATTTCAGTGACATTTAATATAAAAACAAAAATGACACTGGGCAACCACCTAATGGGTATGTTGGAAGACTTGCTAATTATTTTTAAAAAGTTGACAGTTACATCCAGCTCATTGATTATAGCTTGAAGATTTAAACCCAGGCACTGCAGGGTACTTCAGCTAGTAATTAACAAAACAGGATCTTTATTCTTAAGATTATTTGCAGAATTATCTATATTTCAATGCCACAGCTTTTGTTTCTCAGGACTTATTATGGTGGGCACCAACTTACAATGAAAATTAGAGAGCACAGCAAATTTAGAATCAAACACACCTACCGGTAATTTAAAATTACCTGCACTGAAAAAAAGATGTAGTTAGTGGCACACTATACAATTAATCGCCAGTGGGATTATGATGGATCAATTGCAAATCACATTACAAGTTACTTCTTGCTGATATAGGTGCAAAATTAAGTCTATTATGCAGGGACCCTTATAATCAGATGTGGTGCTAAATGCATTTTTTCCCCAAATGTGGACATTTTTCCCCCAAATGTGGACATTTTTTAATCCTAACTGTGTATGTAATGATTGTCAGGAAAAAAGAAATTGTAGGCATTCAATAAAACAATCCTAATATGTGGCACATGGTTCTCATAATATATAGGCAAATTATGTAACTTTAAAAAAAAAAAAAAGATAATTAAGAGAATAGATAGAAGTATATAATTTGTTTCACAATTCTTGGTTCAGCGGGTATATTTTTATGCATTTAACTAATATTTTGACATTCTTTTAGGACAGAAGAGGAAAGCGTGAGAGTCTCTTTCACACTGGTCACATATAGACATGTAACAAATAGCTAACATACATGGGGGGTTTAAGTTGAAACTTATTTTCCAGGTCTGGTGGCTTGTAAGCAAAAGAAAATGTGGTACAAAAATAGCAGTGTGTCTAAGTTGTGGCCAGTGCTCCTACCTTTGTAAGTTACTGTACATTGTGAATTATTGTGCACCATTTTCACAGAGGCTTATGGCATGGTATCATCACTAAACAGAATATTGAAATAATTAGATAACTTGCAGTGCAAGACAATGGGGGGGTGGGGGTGGAGACTTGGTTGGCATGGCAATTACAGGTAAAGTACAGACTTGATATACTACAAATTGAGATGTTTTTGAGAAAGTATAACTGGCAAGACAACAATAGAGATGTAGTAATTTTAATGGTGAAAGAAATAACTAGTTTATTACAACACTTACCTTTCAAATATGCACACAAAAGCTGCTTTCAGCAGGTTTTGTTTACATCACATTATGTATTTCTTACAAAATATTCAAATATTTGGTATATCAAAGTTCAGTTGTCTACAATATTTACTAGCACACACAAATGTTTGAGGACGTTCATTTACAATATCAGGTAATATATTCCACTTGCTGGTCCTCCTCATAACAAGTGACAACATAACTATCACTCTACTTTAAATTCATTAGGCATTATCAGGTGGGGTAATAACATGAAGTTTGAGAGTAGAAATAAAATAAACTGTCAGTGTTAGGTTTCTTGCTTCTTTGTTAATACCGCTTGATAAACTGACACTTTAAAAAAGTACCCCCATAACAGTCCACTCCATAATGTGTCCTTTTACCCACTGGAGCACAGCTCTGGGAGAAGCAAGTCACAAGCACTATTTGAACACCTTAAACAAATGAGTTTTGAGCAGGATCCTGCCGTTAGAGACAATACTTGACAGACAGATTCTGTTGAAGATTTCCAGGGACAGCATTCAAGAAGGGTCGTAGTTCCGAAAGCAGAGGTAACCTGGGAGAAAACAACAAATATCAAAAAAAAAAAAAGCGTCAGCATGAGCAGAGGGTTGGTATGTACAGAGAGTGTGATAATAGATATAACAAGTGGAAATGGATAGGACAGAACAAAATACTTTTGTAGTGAATAGATAATTAAAATGGAAAACAAGATTAATTTGGTAGGACGACAGTAATTAATGATGGAGAGTAGAAAGGTTATTCCTACAGTGGCTATTTGAATGGATTGTAGGGGACCAACATATCATTACAGCAAGATGGAGGTTGCAACAGTCTGGACAGTATGTAACAAAAATTGCTTTGTAGTACAAGAAAAAAGGTTTTATTTCTGAAAAAGTAATCGGGGAAAGAAAACACAGAAGAAATAATAGGATTTTTATATATCCGTTAAATCCTTTTATCTTAGTCCACTGGGAAACATTGCAGTATAGTGTAGGGACCAGTCATACGGACACTTTAAGACAATGTTTCCCAAACCCAGTTCTCAGGGCTCCCTAACAGTGCAGGTTTTCCATATCTCCTTGCTGGAGCACAGGTGTATTCATTACTGACTGACACATTGTAACAGATCTACAGGTGGTCCTAATTATGTCACGTGATCCGGAAAACCTGCACTGTTGGGGAACCCTGAGGACTGGGTTTGGGAAACCCTGGTTTAATTATATCACTGGTCACCTGGAAAACCTGTAATATAATATAAACCTAGTAATATTGTCTAGCTACGGCCCAAATGGGACACCCAAAGGAAAAGGAAGTGACTCAAGAGTCTTCTTAGACTCCATCTCAGTTTCCAAGGACTAAAGCCAGAGAGTCCAACAAGCCAAAATCACAGAGGCAAATATCCATGCCCCAATCAATCCATTGTCCAGGTACTCCGTAGCTTTCTAAATTTTCTCCACCAACAGGAGCAATTCAGATCACAGATTGCCAGCTAATAAGCCCTCAGTAAGCTGCTCGGACCAGCATTTCACAACCTTGGTCACCCAAGCAGAGGCCAAAGTGGGCCTTAAGAAGGTTCCTGCTGTCCCAAAAAAAAAGGACTTAAGGTTGCCCTCAAACTTATGGTTCGCACCATCCTTAAGCATGGCTGCATTAGGATTTGGGATGGTAGTTATCTTGGACAACCGCGCTACAGGTGTGCCCATCTTAGGAGGGGTTTTGCATTTACAAATAGCCTCAGAGGGAAGTAAACAGAACTGTAAGCTACAGGGAAATCTGGAATTTCTGGTCCGGCAAGTTACAAACCTCACCCAACAAATAATCAGAAGAAAATACAAAAATCCAAGCTTTTCGACCTCCGCTTAAACAGAGAAGGCTTTGCAGTCTCAGGGACTGCTATCTCTGGGATATCTAACACCTGGTCCACAGCATGTATCAGCTCCTTCACCCCTAGACAGGAAGTGGTGACTTCCTATCCAAAGCAGGAGTCTTACATATCTAGCACTTTGCCCTCCCTATGGAGAGACTAGTCAGAGTCTGGCTCATTCTAAGGTTGGGTTGTCACCGCCCTCCTGCACTTACGTAGCGGATTCCAACATCCTCTCCAAAATGGTGGAAACCAAAACCAGGCTGCCGCCACAGGACCTTGGCCCAACAGTACAGACACCGAACAAGCTAGACTCCCGGAAGAGCCAAAGGGAAATTACGAGCTGAGCAATTTAAGCCAAAGAGTTTCAGATGAAACAGGTAAACTTCGTCATATAAGTTACCCCAGCAATAGCCTACGTGGATCAACCCCCAATCTGACATATGCACAGACAGAAGCAGCACACAATTACAAAAAAGGGAGCCTGCAAGGCAGCATTAGAGCCCAATAAACCTTTGAAATTAACCACTTAGTAAAATCCGAAAAACCGATTACCTTAAGAGGAACAGAGAAAAGGAGTGCTGGTGACTGCACACATGGAGTGACAGACCACAGGAGAGAAAGTGCAGGGAAAGGAAAGAAGCACTCCCTCCAGAAATGCATTGGTAGCTGTTCAAAAGGACGCACCCTCCACCAGTTCAGTGCCTAGTGGGGGCTTACATATACCCAGTATCCCCCACCTGACCCAGGACTCTTAATGAAACATGAAGCCTACCCAAATACTAAGAGGTACCCATTCCTGTGGCCCACAGCAACTTGCTAAACCTCTCTTCCAGCACTGTGGTGGGAAAGGTTAACACTCAGTCTTGCTGTCCTACAGAGCACTGTGAAGCAGTGACTGCCATTCCTGCAATCACTGCCTGGGAGCCCCTGTAGCGACTATGGCCAGCTCCTCTAGAGAAATCCAGCATTGTGAGTCGGGGCATCAGCGTAAGCACCACCTCATTACCTTCGATCTCCTGCTCAGAGCCTTACAGTCATCCGCTTGGCCACTAAAGTCGCAGACTTTGGAGACCACACCAGTAATAAAAAATATGCCCTTCCATGCTGGGCAATTAATCTAAACTGAAGGCCTAACAGGAGAGGGGTATAGAGCAGGAGGAGTGTCAGTGGACTTCTAGGATGACTTAAATTGGCCTTACACCTGGTCCCTACACTATCTTTCAATGGTTCCAGTGAATGCCTGAAAAATATCAAAATTTAAAAGTTATGGAAAAGTGATAAAGCTGAAGTATGCCACCTAAAAAAAAGTGTGTAGAAAACTGGATGTATTGTTATTTTTGTGAGATAATTAAGAAAAGTCTTATGTACAGTGTTGTGACAAAAGCAACTATACTCAATGATAATATCATCCAAGTAAAATGTGACTGGAAACAGTATTTTTAAAAAACAAAACCACAACATCTATGGCAATAATGATCTCTGTATTATCTCATTTGCTGGTAAGACTCTACTCCTCTTTCAAATAAAAGGTGTCTCTTTTCATTTTGAAGAGAGGTGTCGGGATTGAGGCAGCATGTGAGGGAAAAGATAATGAACATGGGGAATATCAGAGAAAAGCTGGTGAGTGTTGTCAGGGTATTGTTGGTTGAGGAGAGGCCGTGTGGGGAAAAGGCTTCTCCCCCTCTGCCCACATGCCCCCCGTATGCCCTGCCGCTTCAGCCACACATGTCCCCCATATGCCCTGCTGCTTCAGCCACACATGCCCCCCTTCTCTGCCCAGCACCTCTAGCCACACATACCCCCCTATGCCAGAGCAAATTCAATCCCACACACTAGCTCCCCATCACATTACACCCCTTCCTCTTACTTTTTTCTACAGGAGTGACTCCAGGAACAGAAAGAAATGCTTCAGGTCTGGACTGACAATGTACCATGTGACTACAGCGGTCACATGATCAGGTGATGTCACAGTGACGCTGAAGGGGATTTAGCCACTACCCACAGGGATATCTGCCTTCGGTGATTGGTCCTAGGCTTAGTGAGTGCTAAGGTCAGACTGGAGGTGTTAGAGAACAGTGATTGGCTGCGGTGTGCAGAGGGTGACAGCGAGCCTTACCGCGCCGCTGCGAGGGACAGAACTGCCTGACATGGCTAATGTACGGCTGGAGTTCAAAGCGAGCGCCGGGGACGCTGACCCCCAAACTAGGCCTGTGCTGATCCTGGGGCAACTGCCTAACCTGCAGCGAGTGCTCTGGAGCAATGTGAGGGGAAAGCTGCAGCCCAGGGTCACCGAGGAGGTGAGACGATATTTTGCAGGCCGCAGCCATTACAAGGCAAAACTTAGCTCGTATTGTCCCCAGTACTCAGGCTCCACCATGTGCAAGTCATGGGGATACAATATGTATTATACTGTGCAGGGTCCCTCCAAGGGTGGGTATGAAGTCACATCTCCGATACTGTATTGCTAGCCATATTTATGGTAGACCAGGACAGATGTTACGTACTTTATGCATGAACCACACCTATGTGGAAACTCTTGCTTTTAATGTTTGATTAACTTCATTTATCTGCAATTATATTTTATTTTTTCTACTATCTGTATACACTGTAAACCCACGATTACCTGGCTGCCATCTGAAAATAGGCAGAGGAATCTCCCCTTATTTCACCCAGCATACTCCTAGTTCGGGACGTACTAAAAGAAATGACAGCTTCAGTCTGCTAAAAGGAATGCCAATTGACTTCTGTGATAGCAAATTGAAATTTTATGTATATTTTAGAAAATCTTATACTTCTTAAATATATCTTCCACACACTTATTGCTACGGTATTTACTTGGTGATGTTTTACATGTGGAATGACGGACAATTACTATGGAATGACAGCTGTTTTATACGCCATGTCAATGCAGAAATATCAATTAAAACTTGCATTTCTCCCAAAAAAAACCACCCCTACAGCGCATATGCAAAGGGATTAGTGTGTGGGATTAGGGGATATGGGAGAAATAGGGGTGTGGTTTTTTTTTTTGAGAAATGCAAGTTTTTACTGATATTTCTGCATTGACATGGCGTATAAAACAGCTGTCATTCCATAGTAATTGTCCATCATTCCACATGTAAAACATGACCAAGTACCTTAGCAATAAGTAGATGTAAGATATATTTAAGAAGTATAAGATTTTCTAAAATATACATAACATTTCAATTTGCTATCATAGAAGTCTATTGGCATTCCTTTTAGCAGACTGAAGCTGTCATTTCTTTTAGTACGTCCCCCTAGTTCTAAACTACTGTTAGGTCTACATTAGTAGTGGTACACATCCAAGTTTAATGACATGCAGCCTAACGCTGTAATTGAGATCTAGATGCCAATCTGCCTTTAAGCCCCAGGACCACTTCAGTCATTGAGTGGATGGTCATAGCTTTGTTTATATTCTTGCTTGCTTCATCAAACAGGTACATTGTGGGGATTTTTAGGCAAGCCCAGTATTCACTAATGTGCGCTACAGCAAGGTATATCTATCATGGAATACGTGGCCTAAGTGGTGTATGGAATATATTCCTGTCATTCTGGGCACTTAGTACATGAACTCTAATGCGCATAGAATATACTATTTTGATCAAGCAGATGTTATCTCATATCTTTTAGTTGTGACAAGCTCATGATCCTTTTTAATACAGAATTATCAATGTATGAGCCAGTTTATATAAGTCACATATTTTAGGCTTCATTTTTCTTCACAAACAATTGATTGCAGTGTTGGTTAATAAAGAGGTTTGTTTTTTTATTTATCTATGTAAATATTCCATGATTGAGAGAAATTTGATATTTATAATTGGTTTAATTGGTTTACTACTCGGTAGTAGAGTAATTACCCCCATCTGTTCCTACAGAGATCCTGGACCCTTGACTTATTGGGTTACATCAGAATATACCCTGCCATAAACTGTAATATGGAAATTAATCTAGAACAGATCTAAATATAGTCAAAAGTATAATGAATAATATTTTAATTGGCTGCTAAAAGGAGGGTAGATATGGAATATGGAATAATGTACCCTGTAATGTAAATAATAAAAGTAGTTCTATGACATTATATATATATATATATATATATATATGTATATATATATATATATATATATATATATAGCTGCAAGCCATGGATTTTTGTGGTGACTTGTAATCCCTAATGATTTGCAATAAGGGTTGCATTGTTCATTATAATACACATTTTCCTAATGAACACTGAAGTGATGATGACAGAACTCGCTGTTTTATATAGATTTTTTTTTTTTTTTTTTAAAGAAACTTAGATATATTATGTAATTAATTTAAGGATAATAAACTAGGGTACGCGATGGAAAATGGGCAAGTACTGCAGACCTGCATCCATATTCAATGACCATTAACACCTCTGATTATTAAAGTAGTAAAATTGCTTTTGTGTGTGAGCCTTAAGTGTTCTGTCAGAAGGAAATATTTATTACATGAAAAATGTTAATTGCAATAATAAAGGTAAATGCCCTCAAAGTTGGGAAATTTTGGAAAAGCTCCAGATGATCACAGTGGATTCTTCGAATGCATAAAGAAAATTGTAAACGCGTTTTGTAATATACCAACGTCTGCAATTAAAGAGGACTTTTGTAAATTAAATTTACCACCGAAAAAAAATAGCAAAGCAAACCGGTTTCACACTCCTAACTGACCCCCCTCCACCTCACCCCCCACCACCATCACCCACTTAATGGCTTGAAATATATTTGAGGAGCCTCCTTTGCCCCAAGCCAAAAGTGTCATAATGATAGCTGCTGTAGGCTTTACTGAATACTATTCTTCTACAAGAATAGCCGTGCTGGGAGCATAGACTGGAAACTGCCTCTTCATTCTTGTTTGAAGTATTTACGCACTGTGGGGAGAGGCTGCAGTGGACAGGTAACCACAGATGCCATGGAGGAGCCATGATAATAGGTGAGTTTAGATAAGGCCTGACATTGCATTACTGACCTTTAGTGGCAGCCTTGATAGTTTCCAAGCCAGCTCCACATAAGTAACTGATCCTCTATAATAAAAGAAATAGGTGGACCATTTGGTCTGTATCTGCTGTTGGTATTCTGTGGGGGAATTCAATTGCTAGTGATGTGCTGTGGAGTATTTTCAGAACAATCGCAAAGGTACTCTGTAGTGATTTGACATCTCAGATATTTCCTTGCACCCCATAGAGGTGCGCAGGAAAATCCACAATGCTCGGGTACTGTAGTGCCAATATTGAGCACAGCCTGACATGGTGATATCAGATGGTTCATCACTAGCAATTGAATCCCCCCTATGTTTGTTTGTTATACAAAGCCTGTTTTGTTTGTATCTGTTCTCTCCAGGTATGGAAGGCAGCTTTAAGCTCCTTAAGTCCAAATCCCACAGACAACTGTCCGCTTTACCTGAATCTGGCCACAGTAGCGGCTCTTCCTTCACGTGTCAGCCGACACAACAGTCCTTCCGCTGCCCATTTTATCACACGTCTGATCCGGAACTGCCTACCAGCTGGAGCAACTAGATGTATACTTGTAAGTTGTCAATGAAATGAGTTGGTCACAATGGGTCAGGTATGACACGTAGTTGTCAAATGTGTGATTATAAACCTGTTATTGGCTCACTAGAGTAATCATGGAAATTGTATTTGTATGTATTATATATAATAAAATTACAATATTGTATATAAATAAACAATGAGCAATGACTTGTTATTGAAGGAAATGTTCTGATGTCAGTCATTAGTTGAGGACACAAGAACTGGTGCTGACTTACATGTTACTGATGGATCAGGACATTATGAAGGAGCTTACACTGTGTCCTGTTCATGATGCATATGTTTATATGAATCTCTTTACCCTGACCTATCGTAGTGGAGTCCCCCATGCAGTGTGGATAATAAAACTATTTGAAACATTTACAAAAATAATAGACTGATTTTAACTTTTTTGTTTTAAAACGAAAAAAGGAAAGTATCAGCAATCGGTGAAGGCATTATATAGTATTGTACAGTTTTACAGCATCGCCCCAGCTTATTGTTTAATAAACAAGTATGGTCAGTCACAGTGAATATGATCTTCCATAGATGGTGTGTGAACGCTCGGAAGTCTTTGCCAGTGCTTGTGCCATTGCTCGAGCGTTTCCGCTGTTTACCCGGCGCTCTAGTGCCTGCCGCCGTGCAGATAAAAAGTGTGTTACAGTTGAATTTCTGCTGATTGGACAGAACAATGGACCTATGGAAATAACCCTGAAGGTAGTATGAAGTCCATTGTCTAGATGCACCTTGTGTGGGTTTGGCCTTTCTAGTCACGTTCTGACGCTTTTCATACCAGTGCCTGGAGAGTGCGACCGAGGGTGTGAGGCTGGCAGCTCGCATTGTGGATACTCCATGCAATGAAATGAACACAGACCACTTCATTGAGGTTTGTCATTGCCTTTCATAACAGTAAAACATAGATACAAAAGTATTTCTGAAATTGTCCATGTTGAAATGTCTTAATTCACGTTCTGTTCCAAGTTTTCAAAGTGCAATATACTCAATTGTAATTATAGTAAATGGCAATTCACTTAACTTTATAGATGTAATGCAGTGTTATGCTAATTCGTAGGTAAGGAATAGCATGTATAAGTAGAAAGTATGTAGGAATTAGTGTGTGTTTAGCATAATGTTTGCATAAGTTTTCCCTAAGCCCCCTTTACTGCAGGAGGAATGTATGTCTGCAGTGAGCTCTGTTTTTGTTGCCTGCATTCTCCTATGATTGTGATACAATAGTTCAAAATGAGTCTGTAATAATCGCAATGGCATCCTGATGCGAATATTATGCGTTCACGTCAAAGTAAACTGCAAAATCACAAATGGCCTCGCTCTCCTTTAATTTAGAGTATAATTTGAGCATTCATTTTGCAGGAGATTTCAGCCGTTGGAAAGGAGCTTGGTATTACTCCAAAGATTATTCGAGAGGAGTTGAAGGAGAGAGGATTTGGTGGTAAGCATATTGTAAATTATGGCAACAAACTGAAACTACCTATTTGAAAACTCCATGTAAGACCCTTTAAGATAAAAGGATTTAGCACAAGTATTAAAATCCTGTTTTTGTCATCCTATAGTGGTGGAGGTATGATTGTTGCCAAGGGAAAGCTCTTTTTCCTAGCTTGGCACACTGGATGCTACTTGGTTCTACTATAGTGGGTGGAGGAGTAACATGATGTCTCTTTAGACCAGATAGCATGCAAGTTTTTTGGTACAAGCAATAGGAGCTTAGTGCAGATCTTTAGGCTCTCTGTACTTAGTGCAATAGTGCTTAATGTCCACCAGATTGTACAACTCTGTATAAGGCTGTATACCTTGAGACAGACAGGTTGTTCATTATGGTTGACAGACCTAGTTCTTTGATTATCCTAACCCAGGAATTGTGGGGACTATAATTACTCCTGGTAACTGTGGTAAATCCAATTAAATTTACAAAGGATCGGGCAGCTCTTCCATTTTTTAGAGATTTGACATTAAGTGAAAGGGCAATTAGAGACACTATTTTACATTAATATGTATGTGTTTATGTTGTGTGTTGCTGAGTTGAAAAACGCACATGGGGCCTGATTCATTAAGGAACTTAAATTAAGAAGTTTCTTATTTGTGTCCTGGACAAAACCATGCTACAATGCAGGGGGTGCAAATTAGTTTTCTGTTTTGCACATAAGTTAAATACTGACTGTTTTATCATGTAGAACACAAATATCAACTTTAAATTTCAGTGTACAAATAAGCTATCAAGTATTTGTGCGCTACATGAAAAAACAGTCAGTATTTAACTTATGTGCAAAACAGAATACTAATTTGCAGGACATTAAAGATGTGGCAGGGGCTTCAGCTATCTGATAGTGGGCAGGTAATACTAGAAGAACTGCAGTGGGATGGCACTAGATTGTAAGCTGTAACTAGGGCTGTACGATAGGGGCGACTGCCCAGGGTACAACGCTGAAGGGGGGCACAGTTTAGGAATGTTTTAGGTTCATTTGGTTAAAATTGAGCGTTACGGGGGTGGCATTTGTCTTTCTCTCCCCAGGCGCTAGAATTCTAAGCTACGGCTCTGAGCTGTTGTGTACAGGGCCCAACCTACACTGTTTTCTCAAGTAAACTTATTTTGTCTACTACCTTGTACGTCCCTGTTCTGTGTATGTTCTGCTTTCCCCACATCTGCTGCTTTGGTGCAACAGCGCCTTACAAATCAATCCTTAAGGCAGTGTAAAACTGAACAAAGTATTTTACCTTCATGGTTCACATATGAAATCTTTCAATTTGGGGATTTAGTGGCCCTTTTTAAGGTATTTATAAAATTGGGTCATATTATGTTTTTGTTTTGTTTTTTCCTAACACAACCGTATTAATATGGGATTCATGTCTCTCCGTGTCTATCCAGTTGAAATCTAGTTGTGGTGACCAGAACACATGAAAGCAGTTTTATTTTTAATGTTTTCTAGGAATATACGGTGTGGGCAAAGCAGCAGAGCACCCGCCTGCCCTGGTCATACTAAGTCATACCCCAGAAGGTGGCACTCAAACCATTGCCTGGGTTGGTAAAGGCATTGTATATGATACAGGAGGACTAAGCATTAAGGGAAAGGTATGCTGTATGTTTCTGCACATAGCGGGGAAGTGAGATTTCCTCACATCAGATTTAGGAGACCCTCTGTGATACATCTGCAACCATTGCCTCATTGTATTTCTAAAATGCAGATTGTGTAAAGGGAAGTTCTAGTTACAGTAGATCTAGGTTGTCGTTTTTTTTTTTTTTTTTTAAATAATTTGATGGATCGTCACAATACCCGAGGACCATTAGAGATTCTCTATCCTTATGGGTTTCTTTTCATGTGCCTGTTCATAGGTAAGCAAAGTTTGTTCATAAAAGCTGCTCCTATGTGCAAACTCTTAAAGAAACAATGTCACCATTTATGGAAACAAGGCATTTTCCTTTTAAGAATTTACCCTTTGTGTATGTACATCGGAGGCAGATATTTTGTGGACTATTCCTAAGCTGTTTTTTTTTTTTTTTTTTTTTTTTTTTTTTTTTTTTAACCTATTTATGAGCTAAAGATATCAAAACGCATCTAATTATCTGATTATTGCTTCCACTGTGTAAAAACTAGAAGTTCAGTAACTATCCTAAAGAGAATGTTGCCCTTCACTAATTATTATTTTTTTGTAACAGACCACAATGCCGGGTATGAAGAGAGATTGCGGTGGTGCAGCCGCAGTCCTGGGAGCATTTAAAGCTGCAGTAAAACAGGTAATTTTAATACCATTGGAGTAAAAAAAATCTACAACTTCTCCCTTGTATAGTATGTGGAGCCCTCCTTCCCTTTTCAACCTAATCATTCCACATTTGGGCTGCACATCTTGTTTTGAAATTATACTAATACATCACACGTGCTAGTCGGTAAACTCTTCTAGATTCCTCCACCCTTTGAATGATGCAAAACGATATCTCCAGTGTCGAGGCTTGGGGTTGAGCATTTCTGTTCTAGGACTTTTGTTTGTAAACACCCAATCTTGTTTTATCACTGAGGTTTATTCCCAAGTGTATAATAAGTTAATCCTTAAATGTACTTTTTGTATTGATGTGTACGTGATCGTTGGGTAGGCCTACATTTTCAGGAGTTTCCAAAATCATTGCATTATTCCACAAGTTGATCTGAAAAGGAGATCCAGCAAACAGTGTTTGCTATGTGCAAGTTTTTTTGTTATAGTTTATACATAGAGCAAAAGTTTTTTTATGCAGGCTCTCCTGTGTCTGACTATTGACAGTTTCCAGGATAGTACAGCCTCTCAGTGTATGGTTACCACACTTTTTGCATACATTTTTAGTCTCTGGTAAATGAAGACCTTAGAGCAAAAAAATTGAACACCGTCGCCAGTTAAAATGTGTAAGTTGCTTATACCTTGTGCCCTCAGTGAGGTCACTGTTTCCTAGTTAATAATCTGAATTCTAAACAAAAGTGACACATCCCACAGAATGCCTGCTCCCAACTGTATGCAATTGACGGATCCACTATAAGTTTGTCAGTGCACTCTGTTCCGAGCTGCTTCCTGAGTTAAATTATCCCTATAAATTAGTTTAGACTTCAGTAGGTTTTCTGCTTTTGTTTCACAATTCCAGGGTTTTAAAGACAACCTCCACGCCGTGTTCTGCTTGGCAGAGAACTCTGTTGGACCAAACGCAACACGTCCAGATGACATCCACTTACTATACTCTGGAAAGTAATAATCCCCTTTTGTTGTCTCTCTGATGTATATGTGGTTAATCCTGTTTGAATACACTTTTAACCTGCTCAGGGATTTGCTTTATGTAAATGTCAACTAAAATGCCATATACACTTTGCATTTGTGAAAACCATTGCATGTGAACAATGTGGAGCAAGCAAAAAAAAAAAATCTTAACATAAAATACCCAATCTAATTTATTATCTGTGATCAATGTAGTACAAGGTTCATAGGATACAAGTTTAAAAAAATATTTGGATAGTAAAATATAGAAGCCTGTATTTGTGTAACACTAGCTGAGCTGAACAGTTATTTGAGCATCTTATTGGACACATTTTGTCAGCCATCTGTTCAGCACTGTTGATGATTTAATTCAGGCTGTGTATCAACTTTTCAGGCTATTATACCTGGACAAGCAATCATTATCTGTGTCTTCCAAGCCACAGGGACCCCAGCATGGGATCCCTTTGAATGTACTTGGGAGTGGTATTGACAATATGTTTCTCTATTTTATCCTTCTAAGTATTTAAAGAGAAAGACAGTCATCATTTATTAATTTTATTTTAATACTTGACAGACATAATATGAAAGTAAGGAGATTCTCTTATATTAATCAGGGTGGTATTACAGATTTATAAAAGCACCAAAAACATAAGCTTTAATACCATTCAAATTATGGTCTTATCTATAGGCTTCCCCATCGATTATACACGCACAAAAGCTCAGTGGAACATTTTTCTGCACGCCGATATATGCTATCATTCACATGTACATTAAGAAAACAAACCAAAATAGTGCATTCACTATCGGTTTATACTTATAATCAGTTGGATTAATAATTGCTGTGCATATAGCAAAAATGCTCTTTATGAGCAAACATTACAAGTGACTCTCCTGTCTACCTTTCTAGAACGGTTGAAATAAACAACACTGACGCAGAGGGAAGGCTGGTGCTGGCGGATGGCGTGTCCTATGCTTGCAAGGATCTAAATGCAGATATCATTCTGGATATAGCAACCTTGACTGGAAGTCAGGTGTGATTGGTATAAGCCCTTGAAGATGTGGCTGCCTGTCCATATTTTAGTTATATTTACAATTGCCACTCTGTGTTCCGTATTCAGATGTTTGGTTCTAATGGTCTGTTGCTTGGGTTGGGAGAGTATAACGTCAGTGTTAACACTGCACACTGTATCTTTCAGGGGATCGCAACTGGCAAATACCATGCTGCAGTACTGACTAATAATGAGGAGTGGGAGACAGCCTGCGTGAAAGCTGGCAGGAAGTGTGGAGACCTGGTTCAGCCGCTGGTTTACTGCCCCGAGCTGCACTTTAATGAGTTCTCTTCGGCTGTGGCAGATATGAAAAATTCTGTGGCAGTGAGTGACAAAATATTGTGTCCCTTTTAAAAAATCTGATTTTCATTTAAAGGAGATAAAAGTTGCCTAAAAACATTCACCTATAGCTCCCATACTTTAACCAAAGTTGAGATATTTCATACTGTAAGTTGACTGATATACTACTTATATTTGCTATGCAGCGAGTGCTGGCTATTCTTAGCCATTTTCTGAGGCTTGTTATCTCTTTAGTAGGCTACCAGACAAGACAAGACAAGTCCGCCACAGCTGTATCACAAATATATTTAATTCTGGCAAGTTTCTGACATTGGTACTTTAACATTTGAATATTATTAGCCCTTTTAGATTAGCCAACTTGTATTTTAACATTAGTGAACATTTAAATTACAATAAACATCAAAATTGTAATGTATGTTGAGTTGTTTTCAGGACTGTTGTGTGTTCTTATATAGTATAATTCCCTAATCTCTTGTGATGTCCTCAGGATCGGGAGAACGCTCTGAGTTCCTGTGCAGGGCTTTTTATTGCTTCTCACATTGGTTTTGATTGGCCAGGGGTCTGGGTGCATGTGGATATTGCATCCCCCGTTCATGCGGTCAGTATTTGCTCCCAACATACTATAAAATTGCTCCTTGTTCTCTAAAACATTTTACATCATTGACCTTCCATTTGTTTTTTTTATAACGTATAGTCTCTTAAAGTGCACTTGTTGCATGAGTGAATTATCATTGTGGCCATTTTGAGAATGCAGTCTGTGTAGGTGTTATGAACTTTAATAGGAAGGCTTCTCAGATGTCTGTACAATACTGTGTTTATATCTTATTATGAAAACTAATATGGAGAGAGGTGCAAACATATACAGCAGCTTATTACATACACAAATGACCTGTTGCTAGATAAATGCAATGCTTTGTTTCTGGCTTTTTTTGCTCAGCTCAAGGCATTGGATACAATTGTATCCACCAAGCAGATTGCAATCTCCTGTTTAAAGAGACAATTGTCATGTCATAGTGCCTTGTGATGACAGCACTCCTAAGTCTTATTTAATTCCATATTGTTTCTTGCAGGGTGAGAGGGCCACTGGCTTCGGGGTAGCACTACTGCTCTCCTTGTTTGGTCGTGCCTCTGAGGACCCGCTACTCAACATGGTCTCTCCTCTGGGGGAGGACGACATGGTAGAAAATCCTGATAGGGATACCAAAAGAAGACGTCTTGTGTGACCACCTTATCTTTTTGTTCACTCTGAAAAATGGAGCTGGGGTGATCAAGCACAGAGGTTACCTGTCTTGAGCTGAACCTGTAATGAAGCCGATACTCGTTAATGGAAGTAACTGTTGTGTGACTGGAATTTCTGAAGTTGAGTTTAATATGATGATGTGCATAAGGGTCTTTGTCATTCTTTCTAATTGATGCTTTTCTTCTGGAGTAGTTTACGTGGGGCTCGGAAGGCAAAAGCTGTTATCCAGTTTATTGAGCAGAAGTTCTTTCATTCCTCTGTTATGTAACAGCACAAACTGTTTGTCTTTTTCATTGCACTTACTGCTTTTAGTAAAATTCTTTGCATACATCATTTGGCTTTAACCTTAAATATGATTTGCTCCCTGAACTCCAAATGGTCTTTTGATAATATTTGTATGGAATATGTTCATGTTGCAGGAATAAAGAATCTTGAAGAGCTCCCTAATTAGACTGTGGACCATTTTGTGCACTATGACTAATAGTTGTGAGTCACTGGTTCTTAGAGAATGGATAGGCTGGATTCTCATGAATTTTGTTTCAGCCCATTAAACAACTGCTTCGGCTGTGTTTAAGTTACAGGTCCACCTGCTCTGAGCTGTCATATATATAAATCTATCCGGATGTTATTTGAAAACCAAGACTGCTCCCATCAGCCTTTATCCTGAAGAGAAAGCGCAGAGCTATTGTTCCCTTGTTACAGCAAACGTCATGTCTTTATAAACACTCTAGCAATGATTAGTTTGTGTTACAAACAAATTACTTTGCATTATAGCAGCATCCTTGAAAGACATACCAGCAAGTTAAAACTGTATTAATAAAGGTCAGTTCACAAGTTTGGAGATCTGCTCACATCTAGAATCTGCTGTTACGAAGTTACCAGGTTTGCTTCAATGGTTATTTACGAATATCACTCATCATGCCTTTCCCTTGTCCATTTGATCATAGTTTCAGGAGATCGATAGAGGAAGATTAATTTTGCAAACAGTTGTTCCTCTAGGTCTAAGTCTCCAGTCTCTCGAACCAGAAAGATGTCTGTACAGAGTTTTAAAATACGGTCAACACAGGGTAGCTCTTCAAACATGATGGAACGTGAAATACCATTAAAGAATTCTCGGATGAATTTGCCGATTACCAGGACAACAGACATGTAGAGACCCACAATGCTGTAAAGTTAGAGAAAATTGTTATATTTACAAGAATTAATAAACAGTTGACCTATATTAAGATACTATCTTCTCACTAATACAAATGTCTCTTTTTCTGCTCTGCAAATACAATGTAAAAGGGGGGAACAACCCTGCCCTAGTAAAATATAGGTTTCTGTATTTATTTTATATCCATTTTTCAATCTATTGGAACCATGGGTTATAGAGGTGCAGCATGGAGGTCAGACACTTTAAGGAACAAACATATATGAGCTTTACCCCCTCTATATCCCTTAGCCTGTGGTTATTCTAACTAAGCCCAACCGAAGATGAAAGAAAAAGGAAGACTGTTCTCCCACAGCTTATAATATAAAGGGAAGAAGCAGCGTGTAAAGGGTGAGTGTCAATTACCTCCCAATGGATTTTGAGAACTATTTAAGGGAAGTACAAAAATCTATTTCTCATACATCCAAACGGTGGCATCATGGGTGTGTCTGAAAGCTGCTGAGCGCAAAAACCAGTCCAAAATTATCTTATTTTAATAAAAGACTATTGAATCTGAAAATATTTGTAAACCTCGACAGAAGACCAGGTGGAAACTGACACAGCTGAGGCCCTCTGCCCGGATATCTGGTGGTAGATTGTGCTTACAATTTGAGGAATAGACTTCTCTGCTACTATGTAAGCCTAATTAATTGCTTAAGTGATCCATCTAGCACTAGTCTGCTTGGGTGCCGGCCAGCCACTCTTCTGAGCATCATAAAGAACCCCAAGTCCATTTGTTTTTCGTAAAAACCTGAAGTTCTATCAAAATACGTCCTCGGGCCCCTAAAAACATCCAATGGGCTTCCCTTCATTGTAAATCCAACCACGACCCATGGTCAAAATGATTATATACAGAATGAGATGAAAACTACCACAGGTTGAAAGTTTTGTAGCCCTGTCTTTATGAAAAATAAGATATGGCAATTTGAAAGACATAGTGAGAATATTTTCAGAGCGCATAGCTGTCAAAATTACAAATAATCAACATGGTAGAAAACCCTGACTGTGTTTACACGTATAGAATTTCAGCCAACTCTAATGGTTCAAAGGGAGGGTGTTGCAATGCTGTCAATAAAAAAAATTTGGCCCCAAGAAACTACAGGAGGAATATGTTTGGATTGCACATGCATCGTTCCCTGCAGAAAAGTCTGTACTTCAGGTATCCATGCCAGTTTATTCTGTAAGAAAGTATACAGGTGAAATCTGGACCTTTAAAGAACCATGTCTCAGACTGCTGTCTAGATCCACTTTGTAAAAAAAAAAAAAAAAAAAAACCTTTTCACACTAAGATTAATATTCTCCTTTTCTGCCTGGTAATGTGTGACAAACACTGTTTTTCTGTTAGAGAGGCCGTTTGCTTTAAGGATCATGGTTTTGACAGTCACACCATTATAGCCAGCTGAGCTAAATCTTGATAGAAGAAAGGTCCCTGGCTTAACAGGTCCTGTCTTAGTTGAAGCCGCCATGACTAGACAGTTGCCATCCCGAGAACATCCGTGTACAAAAATATTCATGTAATTCTTTTAGAACACCTTTTTGTTTACCTTTAAGACTGCTCGTGAACCCAGGCCCTGCAGGCATGTCTGAAGAGCCACATGCTCTCAACCCTGAAAACATGGCATCCGATGTCACAATTGTCCAGTCTCAAATGGTGAAGGGGCCACCTCTGTTATAATTTTCGATTCGGAGCCATCAGAGAAGTGACTGGTTCCCCTTTGAGAAAACCTGATGATTTGACTTGTTTCTCTTTAATAAGTATTGCATCTGGAACTCCCTCGAGTGGAACGATGCAAATTGTACCACTGCTACTATTGAGACCATCTTCCCTAAACCATTTATGCACAGATAATATATGTACATCTGAGAGCCAATAGATACTCTTCAAAGAGATAATCTTGTTTTATTGTAAAAAAAAAAAAAAACTAGTGTCAAATAGGCTATTGAACAAGTACTAGTCTTGATTTCTGGTAATTGATTGTCCACCAATTTGGCTCTAAGGTCTGAGCCTTCATCTGCATATGGGCCTGTAGTAAAGTCAGTCATCCTGCCTTGACTAACAGGTCATACAACTAAATTCTAGTCCTTTTATTTGGAGGGGTGGGGGGCACTGATAACCACACCCAAGGAGACTGAATGGCCTCCTGTAGGGCAGGTCTTTTTATTTGGTCTCCAGGAAGAAAAAAGCCTCTTAGAGAAGATATCTAAGATGTTATCCTGGTCTATGATTCCCCTCACCAAGGTATCTGGCATGGAACTGAAGCACTGATCTCTGAATAGAAGATGGCCTCCCACCACAGGTGCTCCAGGATGGGCAGAATGTACATCCTGTTGATTTTCTGAAGGTTTCAAGGCGGGTTTTTTTTAGCTGTCCATGCCCGTCTTCCTTCTTGTTGTCGTCCACAGGCTGTGAAGTATTGCCGTCTATAATTGGAACCCCAACATGAGCGTGAAAGTCCCAAAATCTAGGAACTCTTGAGCATTAACGGTGGCAAAAAACGATCCCTTTTGTTAATCTGATAAAGTTCAGAACCAAATGGCACATTAACCACGAATGTAATGAACGCGAGTCTTCTTGGACGCTACATCACCCTCCCCTGCCTTAAGTCAAACTACGGAGGCAGAAATTGTGGCCCCAATGACACTCTCATCAAGAGTAGCATCTCCCAGATACTCTGATGCCTCTCGCATATATGGACAACTATTGTCATTAATTCTAACCACTTTGATAACTCAGGCTGATGCTAAGATGGGTCTGAAGAGAAGCCCCAGCAGCGAGATCTATAATTTTACAATAGATTCACATTTCCTATCTGAGACATCTTTTAGAGTGACTAAATTAGAAATTGTGATTTGCATCCACCTACAGGAGATTCACATTTATCCCTATCCCCCCCCCCCCCCCCCCAGAAAAAGGATAAAGAACTAGTCGATGTGAGTCCTCAAACATCTTATTCAGTTTGGTTCACGCCTCACAATGCAAATTTTTCAGCTGTGGAGAAGAAGGGAAAGAAACTGCCTTTTGAACAGTTACAAATCTGGAGAAACTGGCTGAGAGCCCATTTCGCGGCCCAAACTAAGTCTTCAATGCCGTGTTGCTTAGAGGAGTTTTCAGCAAAATATGAGGAATCCTTTATGTCCAAATACTCAGCAACTTAGTTCTCCTGGGCAGTCGATCCATCCCAGGACTGGGCCACTAGCGGGCTATGGCACTTGCCTTGTCTTGTAGACTTAAAATTCTCTAATGAAGAGGACACCTTCACCAGGCCTTTTACAGATTTGTCCAAGCTAAACGTCCCCACTGGCACAAGTTCAGTACCTGAAGAATTGGGGAAATGGAAGGACTAACATCCTACCTCACCACCCTGAGACGAGTTGCAAGTTGAGTAAGCTCAGCAATAGACTAGACCAGTGGTTCCCAAACTGTTCGCCGCGGCTCCTTGGGGTGCTGCAGCGATCTCACATGGGTGCCAAGGCCATGGCTGGTGGTAAGCAAGGCGGGGGAGTATAATTTTGGCTTAGGGGTGCCTTAAAAAAATTATGGAGACCCTAAGGGTGCCTCAAACTAAGAAAGTTTGGGATCCACTGGACTAGGGTAAAGATTTTGCCCAGGCTGGTGATGCATACAGACATATGCAGCAGGAGGTCCTCAGTCATGCATGCTGCACATAGACCAGACCGTCCACTCAGCGTGGCATCTTGAAAGACTATTTTTTTTTTAATTTTTTTTTTTTAAATAACAAATGTCATTCACACCAGTTCCAGTTCTTGACCACACCCCTTATCAGACATGACAGGGTGAGCAAAGTAAACAGATGTAATACAAAATGTTGGTAAGTAAGAGTGAAAACTACAACATAGTCAAGTGCCCACATAATAAAATAGGGTAACAGGCAGAAAAAAATGCAATATTCATCTCTTCTCTGACTAGGAGATATAGAGGAGAACAGCAGCAGAGGTGGGTTCTCAGCATCTGTCCGCTTTATGTGGGTTTTCCTGTGCGAGAAAAGAGTTTTGTCAGCTATAGGCTACTCCCCTTCCTCGAGCTCAGCACTGTAAAGACTACAATCTTTCAATGAATGGCTCCCTGCCTTGTGTCTAGTGTATAAACTGTTTTATTACAGTCCCTCACCTATCTCCTTACCCAGCACCAGAGGCTGTTTCACTTCCTTGGATGACAGCCCCGATCACTGAAAGCAGACCGCAATTCAACACACTTATCTTCCTCTTGGGCAGGGAGAGAGGAGTGGAATATGAACTACCTTGCCTCTGGGGCATGGTCTTGTCTTCATATGGCTATTTGCTGGTAGGGCAGGTACCACACAGGGTCCCCGTTCCTAGCACACACTGTGTGCCAAGCTTCCTCTCAGCTGTTGCCATAGGCACCCCAATCGAATAAAGTGCCCTGCTTCTGAGACACTTAGAAAATCCTGGTGTCCTGCAGGCTAGGGGATATAAAGAAGGAGGAGCTCAGTCTCTTCTGCACCTCTATACGCCATGGTTCTAGTGCCCGCCAATTGGATGTATGAGAAATAGTATTTTTTTGCAATAATATTTGATGCATGGAACAATTTTACTGCAAATTTAAATTAACATTATTAATATTGATACATATCTATTGTGACAATAAACAGTAAATTGGACAAAGTTGATGGGCTAATTAAGTAGTGGTCAGTGCTCTTTTCAACTGTAACTGCAGCCATGATAATAGTTACAGGCCATCATGTAATGTAAGGTGTAACATTAATTGGCAAAGCCCTGTTTGACAACATACTTTTTAGCATTTTATAGCATCATAGGTCCTGGAACACTGGACCTGCTCAGTCTGTATGCATAACAGATGGATGCACAGTGAAAAACAAGATTGAGGGTAAAACTCTGGATGGATATTGTAGTGATATAAAGGAATTTCTTACCCGTATCCAGCTAGAAATCCCAGACTCTGAGGGCTGGCTTTATCGTTGTATATAACAAGTTCAATATTCTGACTACATCCATTTGGGCTGCAGGCTGGATTCCACTCCTGAATCAACCACCACTCTGTCACTTGGTTTGAGGTGTTACTAACAGATAACTGCTGTAATTTTAGGGTTAAGTTACGGAAAAAAGCATATTTGTGGATGTCTTCCGGTTTCTCTGAATACTCTGAAAAAAGGGACACATGAATAGTCATTTAAGAATGCGCAAGAGTATGGGTCTGCAGCAAAATGCGATTGCACTGCATCATGAGTCTATTTTTTCACAAATGCACCAGTTTTATGGGGAAGTGTACAAGTTAGTGGGATCTGCATGGTGCTTCTTCTGATTGGATGGGCTGGTTGTATTGAGTTGTCAATTTTTAGTGCAGATTATGTACATTAATCCTCCTAGTTGTGCACCCTCATACACACATCCTCTGAGAGAGTGCAAACCAGACCTATAATTTCAATGGGATTCCTTTTGCACCGCCATGCACACTTTTTTGACCAATGTGCGTTTTGACCAATGTAAAAAAACAAACGAAAGTGTCACCTAATAAAGAAACTACCTCTGAATAGTTCCCTCACTTATGATTCACCAAGCAATATTTTAGGTGAAAATGTTTAAATAAAGGGGGAGGTCCTTAATTATTTGTAGGATGAGCTGTGAAGTGCACAGAGTACAATTCTGTTTCTTTGTGCGATCCAGTTGTCCTCCATATAGCACTGTGCTTGTTTAGACCAAGTATAATCTACTATTACCCAGTGGTAGCTCAGCTGAACTGTAATCTGCTAGTAGTGGAACTTCAGGAATGTCACCCTCCATTTAAGGAAATTACTTCTGCTTAAGGAAGCGCTGTACTGTCAAGATTGTGCTGGGTGGTATGTTTTGCCAGTTCCTGTTGGGAGGGACATCCTCTTTGTCCTCCCACACAAAGAAAGACATGATATTTCCTTCCCTTTGCAAAGAGCAGTTAGAAATCAAACCTGCAACCAGCCACACAGCTGCTCTGCTTACAGGCAGAGCCTTCCAACTAAGTTCTAGTTTGCTTGTAAAATCACTTTTTTTATTTTAATTTGTTTTTGGAACTACATGCACAACTATAAGGAGCAGTTACCACCCAAGCCAAAATGACTCTGCTTTACACAACATTACTGGCTATAACAGGCAAAATAATACCCCCTCTGGCAATGCTGCTTCAAGGGTGACTGATTATGCCATGTGGCTCATCTTCATGCACAGGTGTTCTCTCCCCAAAAGCCCATGGAGATGGCCTGGATTTGTGCAGTTTGCTCAGTCTCCATCAATCTATGCTCAAACAGACACTGCCAAGTACAGTTTTGCCTTTTTTTCAAGGATATGAAAGCAATTGGTGAGTAGGCTATGTGAGGATACTAAAGATTAGTTGATGGCGTGGCAAGGACAATAAGGCATACATTAGACTTCAAGATCTTGGTGATTCCTTCATCTTTTTTTGCTTTACCTAAAGAGGGTAGTCTGGGTAGGAATATTATCTGACATTTCCACCTCCAGCCAATAGAGGCTGCCACTTACCCTTGAACTTGCCCTTAACTAGGATGGCCATTATTAATTCAGAAGAACCAATCTTGATTCCGGTTTCTTGTATAGCACCTCTTCAGTAAGCCTTTGAGTATAGGATTTGCTTTGCTTCTGTTACCTGAACCTGCTCATGTTGTATTCCCTGCTACTGTGTATGACCCAGCTTACTCTTGACTACCTGCTTTGTGTGCCAACCCAACTTACATCTTACCGGATGATCCACAGGTCACAGGATTCCAGGTTAGCCACGAGACACAAGGCACTGGATGATCCACAGATGCCAGGCAAAAGAATGATCAAACAGGCCAGAGGTCAGAAGCCATAAAATCCACAATGCCAGGGAATGAGCTGGAGCACGATCAAAAAAGAAGTAGGGGTCTCAATTACAAGACAAGGTGCAAACCGGAGGGACTAGCAGGAGTCAATACCAGGAAGCAGGTCAGGATCAGGTCACAAGAATGCACAGAGAACTTGCAGCAGCAATGGCAATTGATGACTTGCTCAGACTGCTTGGAAAGGCAGTCTCTTAAAGGCCTGACACTGGTGGCTGGGATCCAGAAGTTATTATGAAAGCTTTACCCCTTGCAGGCAGGGTCAGACGTGGCAAGGGCCTCTAAATATATTGAGACTAATAGTCTTGATGACTTCTTCAAAGCAATGAGCCAAACTTTAAATGATCTAAATCAGAAATATTCTGCTATCACAGAGGAAACTCTCCATAGCACAATATATTACATCCTTTCGAAGATGCATTATTGACACCTTATACAATTCTGAGGCACAATTATCTGTTTATCATAAGGGACTGTCTGATATGATATTATAATGAGATTGGCTTAAGCAGATGTACCCACTGAACTCAAACCTTTTATTAGCCATTGTATTCATATTGGTGCTCAATTAAACGAGAGACCACATGAGAAAGTGGGTTAAATCTAGATTTACCCCGATTGTCAGTAACCTACAGCCTCAAATTATTCATGGAACTCTGGGGTTAAACCAACTAATGAATTCAACCCTAAGCCTATGCAGGTAGAAACACTTCACAAAGTCCCAAAGAAAGAAGGGAGCAACAATATCAGGAGCACCTGTGTCTATATTGTAGCTAACCTGAACATTATGTACTAAAATACCTTATAATACAGTGGCCACTATGGCAGAGGTTGCCTTTTCCAATTAGGAGTCTGTGATTTCTAATATACCTCCTCAGTTGAATGCAATTATCTCTAATATTTATTCAGCACCAACTGAAAAAAAAAGGGAAATAATAGCTTACATACTTCCATTCCAGTTCTATTCCAGATCAGTTCTCCTTAAATTCCCACTTCAGTCACGGTGGATTCCCAGGGTAAATGACAATTTTATGAACAGTACATTTGCTCATAGAAAAAACAAGTATTTAATGGCAACAATGATTGGTTCACCTTTGAATTCTGGTCCACTTGCTCATGGAACAGAGCTTCTGAATATAGTAATTTAACTGAATCAGCTTAACTTTTTGCTTATTTTGTCACCTAATTTTTGTGAATTTCTTTGTTGGCTGTAAAACAAAACTCATCTGTAAACTGACATTTCTTTCCCACAGAAGATTGTTGCTTCCAATATGAATTCTGAATCTGCTAATGGAAATTAATGAATCAACTCCACACCATAAAGAAGTCTATGAAGTTTGTGATAAAGAAAAATGCTAAGAAATGACCACCTTATTGGTTTTATGATTGTCAGTTGGATTTGTTACCAGGGGCTGTCATGCCCTTCAAAAATACCTACACATTACCTGAACCTGGATTAAAGGTGTTTAAGGATTAAGATTACAATTAAGAATGATGATATTCTCCGACATAGCTCAGAATTCCTAGAGAGGCTAAACTAGCCTGAAATTTTCACTAAATTAGATTTGAAAAATGTGTACAAATTGATCCACGTACAGTCTGGTAATGAATGGAAGCCTGCTGTTTGGACATTACGAATGTCTGGTGAAACCTTTCCAACTGTGCAATACATTCTATAGAACAGGATCAAGAACAAGTCAAACTGTCCTAGAACATGAAATTGGAAAAGTGTGATAGGTTCACTTTCTAGGCTAATTCACCTCGCCTCAAGGTCTACAAGTGAATCATTGCAATGTCCAGGCTGTAATAGATTGGCAGAGTTCTAAATAAATTAAGGAGATTCAGAGCTTTATAGAATCTTCCAAATTCTATGTATGCTCCATCAAAGACTTTTCTAAAATTGCTGCTCATATCACTCAATTCACTAAGAAGGAATTACCTTTTATTTGGCCCCCAGGAGCTGAGAAAGCTTTTTCTTTGCTGAAGACAAGGTTTACTACAGCTTTTATATTGATGTATTCCAACCCAGATCTCCCTTTGCATCGTCCGAGCAAACACTTCAAATTCTGCTGTTTGGTAAATATTCTGTTCGACAGACTAGTAGAAAAGATATTATTGCACCCTTGTGTCTTTTTATCTTGTGAAATGACTGCCACAGAAAGGAATTATGATATGGGTACTAAAGAACTTCTAGGTATCATGGCTGTTGTTGAGTGAAGACATCTGTTAGAAAAAGCTGCACACCAAAAAATTGTGTTGGAAGACCACCGTAGTTTAGAGATCCTCAGGTGTGCAAAAAGACTGACCTCAACAAACCAAATAGAGTTTATTTTCTTAATCATTATGACTTTCTTATTTCTTACAGATCTGTATCTCGGAATGAGAAGAGTGATGCTCTGTGTAGATAGTACAGTCAGGGGCAAAAGTTTTGAGAATTACACAAATAATTGGTTTTCACAAAGTGTTCTTAGGCAAAATTGTGAGTGAGCCCACTCCCACCAGTGCAGTGCTTGCTCAGGAATGGCAGCAGGCAGATGTGAGTGCATCTGCATGCACAGTGAGGCGAAGACTTTTGGAAGATGGCCTGGTGTCAAGAAGGCCAGCAAAGAAGCTATTCACAATTTTGCCTAAGAACACAGCCATGTATAAAGAATGATACCAAACATCCTCCAAGAGCAATTTCTCCCAACCATCCAAGAACAGTTTGGTGACAAACAATGCCTTTTCCAGCATGATGGAGCACCTTGCCATAAGGCAAAAATGTTAACGAAGTGGCTCTGGGATCAAAATATCTAAATTTTGGGTCCATGCCCAGGAAACTCCCCCGACCCATTGAGAATTTGGGGTCAATCCTCAAGAGGCGGGTGGACAAACAAAAACTCACAAATTCTGACAAATTCCAAGCATTGATTAGGCAAGAATGTGCAGCCATCAGTCAGTATGTGGCCCAGAAGTTGAATAACAGCATGCCAGAGCAAATTGCAGAAGTTTTCAAAAAGAAGGGTCAACACTGCAAATATTGTCTTTGACACTTAAGAAATGCTTGTAATTTTACTTCAGTATACCATAGCAACATCTGACAAAAAGGTCTAAAAACACTGAAGCAGCAACTTAATGAAAACTAATACTTGTGTCATTCTTAAAACTTTTGGCCATGACTGTATATCAAGGACTCTCCTCAGGCTGAGTCAGAAAAGACAATCCAAGGCAATTTTTTGGAAGCAATTGGCTCTGGTGAAGTGTTTCCGCAAAGCTGCAGCAGTCTTTAAGATTGGCGATGAAGTTTGGTCTCTACTTAAAATCTGAAAGATAAATTAAAGAAAAAAAAATCATAGGCCCTTTGAAAATTTTGACACAAGTCAGTCCATGTGCCTTCCAGCTTGCGCTCCCGGCTTTTCATGTTTTCCTACTGAAAGAGATCCCAAATCCAATTTCTGGTTGGAAGTTGACATGAGTTTTTCGTAGAACGCAATTTGGTTGCGATTTTCTAAACTAACTCCACTATTTGAGAAAACCCAGTCAGGCACTGTCAAGAGGACATCATTGAGAGGAGAGAATACTATTAGCAATATTATCTTACATTGTCATCTCCAGCCACTAGAAACTGCCATTTACTCTTCAAATTGCCCTTAACCATGATGGACAATATTACCTCATTCAGGAAGTGCATATTTGTTTGATGCATTCCTCTAAGACTTTGCTTTGATATTGTGTTTGCACTGCTACTATCCATGTGCATATAGTCCTTTCTGTAGGACAAAAAGTAATTGTTGACATTATGACACATTTGTTTGAGTCCAGTTATTACTCAAGCCTCGACTTGATGGATGTTTTCACACAATCCTGGACTTCATAGCTCTTCTTTTTTCTGGAACCCATTCACAATAGAAATCCCTGAGGTCTGTGATCCAAATCTTATCTCTAGAGGAATACATGGCCTTAAAAGACATTGAGGATGCCAATCTGCACATACAGTACTCATCTGGAATGAGCATTTGTTCCTATATTTAGATATTGTTAACTATTACCAAAAGTGCTCCTCTGGTTTGTCATCTGCCACATGGCTAAATAATGACTGCTCTTGTTTGTGTATTTTCATCACCATTGTTCCCAAGTTTGATGATCTATTGAAGAGTTAGCCCTGAAATGTCCACACAACATTTCAGTAACTGGATAGGCACAGCTAGGTGATCAATCAACCAAAGTAATCGCTGCAGTCTAGCATTCTGAAAACATTGTTGGTCCTTACTGACTTATCCAAACTTTCTTCCACTAGAGAACATTTACACACTCTAAAACCTTGTACTTTAAAGCTGAGGAATATTTTTATGCGGAATTATCTGCAAATAATGATCTTCAAGAAGACATCCCTTCCTAATTAAGTGGCTTTGGGACATCCATATCACTGTGTCAAGAACCACAAAACGGAGAGTGGGGGGAAACAGACCTTCTCTGCCTTGGATGCCTTACACAGTACTGTTGGTCCAGTTGACTTTGAAAACACTTATTTTATTACATTAATTTTTCTCATTAGGCATAACAATTATTTTCTTAGTTCCTTATATTTATTTGTAAACTGGTGCTCTCCAGCAGAGAAGTAGGTTAAGTATAGGGAGGGAGTAACAACCTGACCTCTTTTCAAAAGAGCCCTGCCTCCTGAAAGTGCATTTCCCACCACCTTCTCGGTGCCCCATTGCCTTTGGAGAAAAGCATTCTTAGTCACTAAATGAAATGCCTTTTTCACTTTTCAGAGTGGTTGGTTTTACTGTTCAATATAGTAATGCCCCATAATTCTGCAACTCCCACCACAAAATAGTCAACAAATATCCTGTATACATTGTGAGATACTTGGTGTGATATCTGGGTTTGGTCATAAAGATCCTCGAGTTGTAGATTATGCTTAAACTCAAAACTGTGAATCATGATCTGGATTAATCTTACCTGTTTGAAGCCTGTGGGCAATTTTAGCTTCAGGTCCAGCATTTGCTCTGAAGTGTTTTGGCAACATTTTCTTCAGCATTCTAGCAAAAAGACAGTGACAGAGAGCTGCATTGCTTATAATATGTATTTACAGCAACCCATATGAAGCTATATAAACTTAAAATATATATTTTTCAAAAAGAAGTAATCTTACTTTACCTGTTGCAATATAGAGGGATTGATTAAACTTTTTCATGTACAACAATTATTGCTGCAGAGTGTACCAGAGTAGTATAGATGGTAGTCGGGTAGACTCCTAAAAACATGTGGGTTTTCAAAAAGTGCTTAAGGATTTTAATGCCGGGGTAGGAATTCCAAGGATGGGTGACAGCACAGGAAAAGTCTTGCAGATGGGGGTGAGAGGTGGCGGTATCTGAAAAGAGGCACAGCTCAGAAGCAGTGGGGGAGACTATTTTGAGATGTATGAAGTGGTGGTATTGTTGAGGCAATTGTTAGTGAGGTTGAATAATGTGAATTGGGGTCTGAAGGATATGGGGAACCAGTGTAGGGATCTACAGAGTGGTGCAAGGGTTTGTGAAATAGCGAGAGAGGAAAATCAGTCCAGATCAGATAGAAGTGGGGATAGATGGGTAATGAGAATGCCAAATAGAAGGAAGAGGATGAAAGAATGTATCAGAGTTTTGGTTACATATTGGGTAACAAGAAGTCATATTGTAGCAATTTTATGAAGGTGCAGGATGAATGACTCAGACAGAGATTGTACTGCATGTGGATATGTAAAGCAGAGAGCGTCAAGAGTGATACAAATGCAGCAGGCTTGAGAACTAGGAAATTGTGGTGTTGGTTATAATAAGGGAGATTTGAAGGGAGACTTGTGACTCTGTAAGGAGGAAATATGATATGCTCTGTTTTGGACAGGTTTAGTTTCAGGCAGCGTACAGAGATCCATGTGAAACTAGCAGAGATACAGTTGATGATATAAGATAGAAAAGACAGCGAGATAAGAAGAGGAGAAACACTTTTTGGTGGCATTAGCAAGAAGTGGGACTAGAGAGCAAATTAACAAAATAGTTCACCCAGAGAACAGGTATACAGTGATAAAAAACAGAGAGCTGATAACAGAGCCTTATGGGACCCCAACAGATAGTGAAAGTGGACAGGAGTTATCAGAGATAGAGACACAGAAGAAGTCGTTGAATAAGGTAGAAAATTAACCAGGACAGAACTGTGCCACAAAGCCCAGTGGAGGAAAGGGTATATAGGAGAAGAGAATGGTTAAAGTTGTTAAAAACAGCATAAAGATCTAGGGGGATGAGTGTAGAGAAGATTCCCTTAGATTTTTCTGTAGGTAGATCATTAAGCACCTTTGTAATGGCAGTCTCAGTGGAGTGTTGAGGGCAGAAGCCTGATTTCAAAGAGTCACGGAAGTGAAAGGAGCGAAAGTTGGGGCAATAGTTGGAAAAAGATGTTGCGTGAAGAAATGGTTCTTTAGGCTTGATGAGACATATGTTTGTGTGTTTAAATAAGGATATAAATGTGCCAGTGAAAAGAGACAAGTTGTAGATGTAAACTAGAGGCAGGCATGTAATGGGGAAAGGGGGGGGGGGGGGTGGGAGGGAGTGGAGCAGGTTGTATCGTGAAACAATGACATGAGTTCAGAGACTTTGTCCTGTGTTACGGATGAGAGTGGATTGAGGAGTGTAGGAGAAGTTGGGTGAGGAGTTGGGTATCTGGCATGAGGAGATATCTTGTCAATTTTGTCTTTCAAGTTGATGGCAAAGTTATAGGTTGTGAGGGAGAAAAGAGTAGGTGATGCAAATGGGCAGAGAAGTGAGTTGAAGGTAACAAAGAGGCTTTGAAGTTAGATTTCCCCCCAGTGGCATTCAGCAGTGCAGAAGCATTTTTTGCAGGTAACCGGTATGTTTCGTGTGCCATGATTAAGGTTGGGATCATCAGCAATTGTAAGTGGTGGTTGAAGTTTCTTTGTGTAGGGCTGAAGTGAATGTGTCGATTTAGAAAGAGGCGAAAGTTCAGGGCAGGAATGGATAGTATAGGAGAGAGGAGTATCTTTAGTGAAGATGAAAAGTGGAATGGGCCAAGAGCATATCGGTATCGCTGTGTGCATGTGGATTTCGGTTTAATGGGGGTACATGAGGTAAGGTGATGCTTAAGAAAAGGAGATTGTGGTTGGAGAACAGGGAGGCTGAGTTTGGAGGCAGAGGTGAAAGAAGACAAGGTCAAAGAATCATCCATCCAGTAAGTGGAAAGAATAGATGGATGGTGTGGACTTTAAAGGAAGAGGAGAGGGAAGTTTCAGGGGTATGACTTAAAAAAGTTACTTTGCAAGGTTGATGGAATTGATGTATGTTCATAGGCTCTATTTTAAAGCTGCACTACTACCTACTGTAAAATGGTCCTAACAAGTACATCCCCCTATCTGGAGCACAGAGGATTGCAACATGCAGACGTTTTCCCTCAGGGTTCTATAATTTCAGTTTGCCTTTTAAAATGCTGCACCAGACAGAGTGTTTTTTTGTGTAAGCGCAGGAGACTCAGTCACAAATTGCATTTACATGTAGTAGCCCTTGGACATTGGTTAGGAGGATTAGCACTAAATACACATTTCCATCTCCACTTGCACATTTAAGCAGAATATTTTCATAAGCACAAAGTGATCTAGCTACAAATAATTAAACTGGAAACAAAGTAGTTGGATATTAAAGAATACCTAGAGGCTGAAGAAGAATGGGGTGTATGCCAGTACATATAGCGCATCTTGTGTGACATTGCTCTACAAATGCCCAGAAAGTGGATACGCACGTATGCACCTATGCACCTATGCAGATGTGCAATACTGGCACTTGCTCATCGAGAGGCAGGGCAGGAAAGGGGAGTACTCATAAGCAGAGTACAGTAAAGGCATGTTTATGTAAATGTATTATGTAAATATGTTAGGAGATGTATCTTTTGTACCTGTGCCACAGGTCAGGCGCAAATACATGATAATCATGATGACTTATAGTAAACTGGGCCCATATGCTGCCAATGTAGACATATCTTGTGATGTGTACAGCTTTACATATGGAAATACGCTATTTTTCTGTGGTCTTGTTTTAGAGTAGTTTATGCCTATTTAGCCAACAACTCTGCATCAGCCCCCCAGTATCTACACACATTAGGAACAGCTAGTGACATTGTTAAGGCAAGAACGCACTTTGTGCTGTGATGTTACTGATTCCTACTGAATTAATAGGCTGCTTTCTCCTCAATATTGGTTCAGCCCAATAAATGGATTTCCATACTGTATGGGCAGCACATTCCCTGTAAGTAAACCTGTATATAGAAAAATAAAATACATACACTGGCTCTTTCCTCTCTCCTCTTAACATCTGAACTATATGATCACGGGTTTCAGTATCCTTATAGCGCACTGTGTGTTTCCCAACACTCTCTGCACTCTTTACGATAGATGCATTCCTGGAAAATAGAATATTACAATACTTGAGAATATCAGTGTATGTATAAAATTTAAATAATAATCATATAAATAATACATACAGTTGATGCTAATATAGGTATACACTCTGTAGAAACAACGAGTTCTGAAGTAATCTCTTCATTATGAAAAAATGTGTATTTTAAGGAACGATGTAGCCCCTACTGTAAATTATTCTTTATAGTCGATGTTCTCTCGGAGATCCATGACCTGTTTAAAAGCATGCAGCCTTGTTCCTTGGTGACATCTAATATCCTTATAAGTAAATAAATGTTTTTTTTTAAAAAAAAAAGTCAATCTGTCAGGGGAAGCATCAGTTGTAGGGCATACCTGTAGGGGAGTGGGCTATATAATTCTTTTTTTGAAAGTCTGTTTGATGTAACTAAGAATATCAACAACATGCTTGTCAAGCACAGTAGAGATAATGGATAGCTGAACAGAGCAAGGGACTGAATTCCTATTTTGATTCAGTTTAGCTGATTACAAACTCCCCTTTAAGGAATAAACAGCGGAGGTTGAAATAGAACAGTGTGGCTTTACTATCTACTTTGGGAGTTCCAGCTGTCCTTAAAAGGTAACTTGCTTCCCTGCTGCTGTGGAGTCTACCATCTGCTTAAAGAACGTAACTAGCATATAGTGAGGTTAGCTGGCCACTGGCCTCCTCTATTTAATACTGATCTACCACTTACCACTTCTGTTACTGAGGACATTGTGGATGCTGTGTACATCCAGCTGTGGATTGCAAGCAGCAAATTAAACTATTGGTCTTACTCATTTCTATATGTTTGGACTATCTCTCTGAGCAGCAATAGTATTTAGTTGATTATGTATGTAGGAGTATTCCTATGATATGATGCTAAGTTATTCCTGATCTCAGAGCGTGATTTCTGTATTAATGCAAATGATTCATTTGCTATACTTCCACTAATAATGCAGTTTTAGCCCTCATGTTTATACAACTTTGGTTTAGGTTTTTATAACATATACTGTAAATGGTTTCAAATAAATTACTTTTTTTTTATATTAAACTAGGAGCCTTGTTTTTCTGCCATATTCATCAGATATAATTATATTTAATTTTAGCTAATTTTACCTTTGTTACTTGGCATTTATTTTGTTTGGTTTAGTGTGGTCTTTTACTGAGGGGTGGGAGACTCCCCTCCTGTAAGGAGCAGACTCGTAACATTTAAGAATATAGATAAATCTAAGATTCAGAAGCACCTAGAAATATTGTGTTTGTGGTTTATTATTTAGTAATATATGCTTTTTACTGCCCATTTTAGAACAATTATCTGTTAGTGACCTCTAATATCATCTCTAATTTACAATTTGTAAAATATATTGCGTGTGTGTTTGCTTGAAAAGCCCCAGCAGCAGAACCTGTTTTGAATTTGGCCACATGAATGAGCAAATGGGTCACATGAGGGCCTGTTACCTTGGTTAGTAGATGACTGCACACACAGACAGATCATCCTCTGTAGTTCAAATTTATGAACATGCCTAAAATCCACTTTATTTCAATCGGATTTCTCTTGCATATCTTGATGGGTTACCGATGCAGCATTATGAGAAAAGTGTGGCAATACATTTGTTAATATCCACTATAGCTATTGTATTCCTGAAACAGCTGCAATGAAAAATTATCCAGAACTGCCTGTTTTGTCAGTGCTTTTGCAAATTCCTACTGCTTTGGCATACAGTTTTTGCAAAATCCTACAGTATGAAAGCTCCTTCGTAGGTTTGTTGATATGACTGATATAAGCTTTAACCTCTCAAATCAGACTGCGACAATTCCCAGACACTAGGGGCCTGGTTTATCCAGGACCATAAGTCCTTTTGTGTGCCGTATCTTGGGTAAAATTGCTCTGCGCATGCTCAGAAACTGACTTTTTATACCAGTGAATGCAAGTGCACGTAATTAATTTGTGAACGCAAATTACACTTCCGACTGCCTACAATTTGAAGGGTGGAACAGGGGAAGGGAGGGGCATACGCACATTAGTAATGTACAGTAAGGGCTTCCCAAGGTCAAGTGCATGCACATCTGTGGTTTTCAGCCATATCACTCGCACCAGCTACAGGACAGGTGTAAGACACAATTGATAATGATGACGGATGCATATGCATGTCAGTAATAGTTGTGTATGTATATCAGCTTTATAAAAATGATTGTACTTCAATCTGATTCCTAATTTATTTGGCTGACTCCTAGATTCCAAAATAATTGTCAAGACCTGTCTTACTCTTAACCAATTGTCTGTATTGACCTAATGACTTCATGAAAAGGCCTCATTGTTTCTTTTAGTCTGTGCTAAATGCTGTACATTAGGTATCTTCCTACATGCTGTGACCCAGCTGTACCTGAGAATGCTCCAGTGAATGTCAAAGTATATTTGAGAGGATTTGGACAATTCCTCTATCATCGCCTCACGGCTTGCTGGGCTTATGGTCCATAGGAGGCTGGCATTACTCTTTATCTTGGCAGTAACAATGTCCTCTGGCATGTAATTAGCAATGAACTGCATGGCCGACTGGGGAGAGAATAGGAGAAATACAAGATATGCAATGAGACCAAGATGCTGACCTTCTACAAGGCTTTAATGCATACATTTTGCGTCTAACACAGCAGAAAATATTCCCAAATGCAGTCAATTCCCAAATATCACACATTGTGAAGAAGAAGTCAATTGGCTCTGCAGCTTCCAATAGAACCAGAAGGATCACTGGGTAAAAGCTGGGCACTTAATCAGTAATATTACTGCAGAATGAGTCAAATGTCTTATTTTGCTCCCTGTTCCATGTACACTCCACTCTTTTCATATGTCCATATACTCACAGGATGTAAGGCGTATCTATACGTCAATTCATCATATGCTGCCTGGGAATAGGGGATGAGATTCTGTTGCTGAGCACTCATAGTGAACAGCGGCTGAAAGAGAAAAATGAACAAATAAAGAAACAAATGTTTCCTCTTGTACGCAATGTTCTTGTAGTATCAGCACACACCTTAAGGGCAGCCCAGCATCATTAGCAAAGTCACTTAAGCGCTATCCAGTGAGAGCACCCTGATTGTAGCACATGGAAAACATTTTACAAATCATTATATAAAATGAGCCCTTAATTAAAGGATGATGTGTGGTTGTTTATTCTTCCGATGGTGGTGTTATAAGACTGCTCTACTGCCAATGAATGAGAAATGACACATAAGAGCGGTCAGTATAACGTTACAGCAGTATGATGATTCACAGCACTGTATACTGAACATTACCATCTCCACTGATGTCCAGAATACTCTAAGCATGTTTACAAGCTGTCCAAGTATTTGCATGTTCACTTAATACCTGCATGGGTAAAATACTTTCTCAAATAATATTTGATGACAGGCAATATTCAGACTTGCAGTGCACAAATTGTTAATCAGTGTGTTTTCTTGTGTGTATCACTATATTAAGGTGGGTGTATTACCAAAATCAGGGGTGATAGGGGGACTGTAGTTTGATTGGATTTATGAATAAATGTAAAAAACGTTCAAGAAAATTATAAGGTTGCTTTTTAAATTGCAATTGTAATATTTTAGCAGCTTCATTACCAAAAAATTTAAATAATTAGCAGGTTTATCATCTGGTGTTTAACAATATGAAAAAGTGGGAACCAATATACAAGTATGTCAAAGTTCATTTCCTCCTAACCTCACATTTGCCTACACTTCCAGACTGTCTGAGAGACTCTAGAATTATTGGGAGACCTCCTGATCTCCCAATAGAGCAGGTAGTCCTCCCGCAATTGCACTTTCCTGCCTACAAGGTGGGCAGGATAGTGCCATTATGACGCAAGCTGTGTCATGCATCACCCACTTCAGTGAACATTGAGCATCATCATACGATTTACCCCACACACTTGATGATGCGTGTACTGTTGTCAAGTTGTGCACACATCTTTCATAATGCCCATCCGCATTCCCAATACAGGAGGTATGAAAGCAGGCAATTATGCTTAACATTATGAATATACTGTACTGTGCTACAGATTTTAAACAGGTTATTCACATTTGGACAACCCCTACTTTTGTTATCCGCTCCATTTTTATGGAGATCCCCACTGTTAAATGGAGTGAGCTCGGGGGGCGCTGAGTTTGGTACCAGACACAGCAGAGCTGGTGAGCTCAACCTACAACTACAACAGTACCTTATGTGGTGTTGTCCATTAAAAAAAAGAACAGTAAAGATGGAAGTCCTATGGAAAGAAGAACTAATGCTTCGAAGTATGATACCTGGTGCCTTTTTGAAACTTTGTTACCTCATAGCCGCTAATGCTGATCTGAATGGAGACATCCAAGGGCTGATTGGTCACCCCAGCCACAGACTTCACCAATGACATAAAAAGGAGGGGGAACCAGACAATGCAAATAAGGGCAAAAATTATCACTCCGCCCATTCCATACTTGACTATCTTCTTCTTTTTCTGTCCTGAAGGTTCCGGGTATTTCTGCAAATTTTAAACAAAAGCAATCCTGTAATTACAGCAGAGGTAGGCGACTTCTTGTCCTCAGTTGTTTTAGAACTACAAGTCCCAGCATGCACTACAGAAAATATTTTAGGGAACATATGGCTCTCCAGCTGTTGAGGAACTAAAAGTCCACAAAAGGCTGGCATGCCATGCTGAAAAACAGATTCAAGCAGATATCAAGCCACAGGTTTCCTAACCCTGCAGTTTCAATAAATAGCTCTACTGATTTTGCAGTAGAAGAAGCTAAAATAAATGTGTATTACATTAAGAAATAATGTTTTTATCTACTGTGAATTCCTTTTTTCATATGCTTATAGGAGCACACAGGAGATGGATAAAACTCCATGCTAAAAGATGCAGGGCACTGAGCCACAACAGGACCTTCTCACCCCTCTAACACCCCTTTATCCACAGCTCCTAGTTTACCATTGGCCAAGCACGGAACTGCAGATCAGCTGCAGAAAAATACAGGTAACAGTATTCCTGTAGGAAGCACTGTGCCACACTATAAATTTCAGAAGAAGGATTTAATGAAAAGGAAAATAAACTTCTTTTTATATTTCAGTTCAAAGGTACACAGATTGTGATATATCCAAAAGCCACTTATTATGCTAAATGTAACCTCAACAGATACCCAGACTTATGAACTTGCTTTTCAAAGCTCCTTGAGGAAAAGCCCCAGAGGGCCTAACAGCACGAGTAAAGTGAGTCATAAGACAGCAGCTCAGTCATCATCTAAAATGCTACATGGAACTAGTACAATATGGACTGCAAAATTGTTTTTGTGGGTCCCAGAGACAGCCTTGGGCTGAAAAGAAGGAAGTGTCAAAAGTTCAACTTTGTCCTCATGGAAGGCTAGAGACCCATTTCACTATCACAATCACCAGAAAGTAACTGATATTAACAAAATAAAAAGGAGCAGAAAAGAATTCAAATGGAGCCCCCAGCAAATATTAAGGTTCCATGAACATTTTCACAAAAGGGAGGTGAAATGTGACACATCCTTGAAGATATACCTTAGTTTCTGGCATGTGGCCACTCTGATGTTTCATATATGCCATTATATGTAGTACTAGCACAGAACCCGAACTATGGAGCTATAGAGAAGAGGAATACATGCACTCAGTGCTAGATTACAGTATTTAATAAGCAGAACAGATTCCGCCAACACAACCCTATGCAGAGGGACATTTTGCCAATCTGAGAACACGAGAAACCTGTACCAGGTGAGAAGTCGGTATCCACACCACAGAGAGGTAATCGTCCTGGGAGAGTGGAATGAACGGTGAAAGCTAAAGGAGAGATTTGTTCCAAGTTCACAGAAAAGCATTTTGTAAAGGATACATATGGAATTAAGCATATGGGACCACCCCCATGCTAGAGACAACAGTCTTCACTATCCTCATGAATCATTGTGCATGGGCCCTAAAGAAGTAAAGACACTAGCCCTGAATGGCATGGAACATTTCCTCCACAGAAAAAACACCTTCTTTTGAACAATATTGAAACTTAAACCCAAAAATATTACAAACTACAAATAACTTGGTTTGGTTTATGATTTGGCTATGCTGTTACATAAACTAGATAATCACCGGAAGTTGTATAACATATCTGAAAGAAGAAATGAGAAATGCACCATAATCCATCCATAAAAACCATAAACTTGGCAAAGACCCCCAAAGCTAATAAAACCATGGGGGAGGTACTGAAAATGGTCATGTTCTCCTTGGAAGAAGAGGATCTTAAGGAGCTTTGCTCACCTTCTGTGATGGGGAAATGCTGGTATCCAAGGATGTCTGAAATGGTCCCACCCTAATTGATAAGATTACCAACCTGACCTGATATCTTGAATTACTCCTGCTTTAGAAACATGTTTAGGCCTTAAGGTCCAGGGATTCATCCTTCCTGATCACTGGCAAAAAACTGTAAAGAACTCTGAGCATTTCAGAAAAGTTTCTGATGATCCCAGTTTTTGATGTTTATGGTCCATGGTACAGACACTAAAAAGGACACAAGATAGAGAAGAGGACAGGTTCCCACAATTTCCCACTCCAAATTAATTGGTACACTAGAGGATGTGAGAGTTTCTGAGGATTTTAAATTAGAATATTTACTAGCATAGAAAGGTTTCTTCAACTACTCCACAGAGATGCTCACAGCTAGGTAGAAGTACTATTCTGCAGAGCAGCTATAAACAAGAAACCAAGGAATGGACAGGTTAAAATGCTTATGTGACTCTGTCCATGATTTCACAAAGGGATAATTTAGGATACAAATGGGAAGAGGCCTGTTTTCACACTGTTTTCTAAATCTCCCATGTCTTTAAAATTCAGTATCAGTATCTTTTTGATAATAGACGCTATGGACATTAAATGGTTTCAGTCACTCTTTTTGAATCAGAAGAGTTCCACATCGGCTTCTAAGTCTTTCATTTCCCTGAAGTTCACCCTCCTTATCCATAAAGGAATGATTCTCTACTGACTTGTTCAGACTACTTGTCAGGGATCACACAAGTGACAGGTGGGGATTTTTTCAAAACATGTGGATCCCTGACTACTTTAGGTATGTCTGCGCTAGACTGGTTAGTGGCCACAGAGATAGTAAAGATATGATAAAGTTCAGGAATTTAAGAGACCAATATAGCTTAATGGCACATTCTGGAGAACAGTGTGAGTGGATAATGACCCTCCTTTTGTAACTGACAATCAACCCATGGAAATTCCTGCACCTGATGTACAAGCAGACAGGAGCCATCATATTCCGAGAAGTGCAGAACCATTCACAACTCCAGTACAACGCATTACTGTGTTCTCCAGCAACTTCAACTCTAACTAATAGCACTGAGCTCGCTGAACATTTCTATTTCACCTGACGCTAGGGGATGCATTGCTGTTGTTTAGCATTGCCTGCGCATGGTACCCAGTAACGGAATCACTTTAGCAAAAGCTGCCATAGCAAGGGTAGTCTCGCTCTTACTCACACTGGGAGCCAATGCTTCACATGGCTGTGGACAGAGCTTGGGATGAAGGAATCCAGTGATAGAGAAGCCAGGCAGAAGTGAAATAGACAAATCCCCTCACTAATCACTAGGAACAGTTGAGGATGTCCTTTCAGTATACAATGAAAAAGATAAAATGTAAATTACATTATTAACTAAGAGCAGAAATCCCAATGGTCACTTCCTTACAAAGGCACTGAACACGTGGAAAGGAGCTGTGGATGTAGTGACGTTATTTTCTCTGTGTCCTGCCCCCTAGAGGGTAGAGACTTACCCACCCTCTGTGTTTCTCTAATGCAGAAGAAAAAAAAACTTTTTATTAACAACTGTTAATAAATAATACATATTTCTTTTGTTCTTGTCATGTCATTACAGCATGTTTCAGATAAGTCAGGAGTTTTTAACCTAGGCAGTTAGAAATTATACCTTCTCAGACTCCCGCCAGCACTTCATAATGAAGATATTAGCATAGATATCCTCCACACATATCCAGCTAGACAGGCTGAGAGTGGTGTCTGTCCATATCCAATCCATGACAGCCCTCATTTCAGTCAGGAAAGGGACCATGCGGAAACTATGGGATGGAGAAACGTAATATTTTAAAAAATGCACTGCAGTATATTTTATGTATCAAATGGCTGTTAAAGAAACACTGAATATATTTTCCTCATGGTTAAATACAATGCTTCACCTATGTTGACCACCCTGAAAAGAACAGAGAAAAGCTTAATTTAATGAGAACTGCAACCTGAAGTGCAGCACTGAGAATATGCTGCACTATGCAACTATGTACCATGTATCTTTTATTTAACACTATAATATCCAAATCACTCAGCTTAGAGAAAACAGTCACTATTCTCAAGTCAACAGTGTTCTCGCTAAGCTGAGTGACCTGGAAACTGTAGTATGAAAGAGTTTGTTAAAATTTTAAACCATTGTTTAGTATTTTTAACCTTGTTTCTATTATTACAGCATTGTCTTACAAAATAATTAGAGCCTGATTCATTAATGAAAATAAGGCCACAAAATGAGTAAGTTTGCTTCTGCACATACCATGTTACAATACAAGGGTGCATATTAGTTTATTATTTTGCACATAAATTAAATGATGGCTATTTTTTCATGTAGTACACAACTACTTAAAAAGTTTTATTTTTACACTGAAATTTAAAGTTGATTTAGGACATGCCCTATCCCAACTATAAATCTGCCACCACATTTTAAATTTACCTCCCCCTCCAATGCAACAAGGTTTTGCCAAGGTGCAAAGTTACTCTTTTTTTTTTTTACTTTCCTTTCCTTAATGAAATAGGCCCTTAGTGTATAAATGTTATACATTCAATGATGATCAAATACAGAAATGAACCAAACATGTTTTATCATTATTTAATTTTTTAAATTTTAATTTCTAGTTTGCTCAGTTTAGAAGGGACATTGGTCTCAGATCACAGTAGCTAACTCTGCTCAAATAACTCTTGAATGAATAAGCTTGATAAAGGACCAGCTAGCTTGGCTGATAAATATAAATAACCAAGACACTATTGGGACTATATGTCACCTCTTCTGCACTACCTGCTACCATCGTACACAATTCATAACTAGTCAGACTTTGTCAGGCAACCAATGGAGGAAAAACTTTTTTGTAGCTGAAGAAAAACTTGAAGAACGAATATAAGAATATAAAACAGAAGAATACTCTTCCTTCAAAGACACTACATTCAAATCCAAGCCTGAGGATTTTGCTCATAGGGATACATATACACTCCTAATAATTGAAGTATGAGTAATGAATCTTAACAGCAGGTATGATATCCACAGATCAGAGTTCCCTGCTAAGCAGCCAGAGCTGGCACCCGCTACTTTGTACCACTCAATGAAACATTTTTCCTCACCCCTGGAATAGGAAGAGGTTGATGCAGTTGTAACTCTTTGTTAAGAAGTTCCCCAGTACTCTGTTAGGATAGCCGCACTTGATCTGGTAAGCAGACAGACCAAAGTACACACATTTCACAAAGTACCACAGCTGGGCCACATGGTTTGTGTTAAATCTCCTGCAAAAAACAAAAATGGTGGAGAATGACAATGTGATAACTAAAGCAGCATAACAAAAAAATAAATATCTAGCCCTATACGGGTCTACATGAAGTCATTTCGGTAGTTTAATCAAATATTTTAGGGGTACCTAGAATTAAAGCAGCAAATCTAGCAATACTAATAGTTTTCTCCTGCTTTTTCATCTTGTCAATTGGATAAATAAAATTAAACTGAACACACACACAGCAATCTGTGATTGGCCAAGCTGAAGTGATCGGGTTGATCAGGCGGTCAGTTGTACATCTGGATCGAGCTGCAGAATATGTGCGTCTGCTCTTTTTATAGTGGATCCAGCAATACACATCATACCAACACTTGCGGAGCTTAGAATGGACCCACAATCTCTTCCCACCTTTTTTGGTCCACCATGGCCTGAGACTCAAAGGCTCTTCGCCAGCGATTGGAAGCCTTATCCCCAAAAACTACTTTTAGTTGTAGGCAGAGCTTCTAGCCCAACTAGGAGAGCTTGATTGGTCACCCAGCCCCAAAGCAGTAACATCTACTTCAAATTTGTAAAGAGCTTTTGCTCCGTAAGTCAACACCTGGTGTGTTCAAGGAGGCTGCTCTCTCAATTCAAATGAACATACAGATTTGAACTTCAGCTGAATTTGTGTTTTTTTTCCCCTTGAGATTGATATATATATATAAAGATGCTTATCAAACTTATTTAATGTAAAGGCAATCTGCACAAATGTCTTATTATTTAGAATTAAAATATAGGTCAAGTAGAAAGTATTTTTTCAAGTAAAATTGTCTGACTCATTCGGGGTTTGAACTCTGGGCTGCTGGTCTGGAGCTCTGTCATTTGAGCTATTTGAAGCCCAGTTTCCATGAGGCAAATTTGTTGTATGAATGGTCATTATGATTAAAGGATATAGAAACCTTAATATATTTATCTATCAATACAACCTATACTGAAAACAATGTATATAAATAAAATATTTATATTTAATTATTGGACTCATACATTAAGCCATTTATAGCAATTTGGGTAGCTCTCTTGAACATCACTATATTTTATTATATGAGCAGAAAACTGTCAAGTCTGAAGTTGTTGGAGTATATTTTTTTTTTAGGTTTTTTTTTTAAGTTAATTGCAAATATAATTCAGATATTTAGATAAAGAGATCCCTCGATACTTTAATGGAATATATGTTTAGTTATATTGGAATGTCGAATTCCTTCCTTATTTCTTAACTCAGGGCTTGATGTGTTTGTGAACACTTCTGTGTTTAATTATACACTTAACATGTGATTGGCCTGCTACTAGCTTAAATAGAACAGGGATCCCATCCAGTTATTTTAAACCCTTCTGATGAAAGTGCATAGAGCACTGAAACGTGTTAATGATTTTGAGCTTGTTCTTATAATCTATTGGACACACCACTCTTGACATTAGAGAGTTTATTGGCAGTCCAGCACCCAGTGGCCTTCGTCCCGACAACACCTGGTTATTTTGAACAGTTGAATTCTCTGGAACATAATTCCTTTTGCCTCTCAATATCAGCATCACGCAGCTGCAATAGAGTGGTCGCAGTCTTAAGCGAACTGTGTGCCGAGTCCACTAAGTCCTATAGACACGGGCTATATACCTGTCCCTGAAGGTGCAATCAAACTGCCACCAAATAAGGTACTGTCAGCTGTATTTATACTTTATCAGGGTTTATGTGATTGGAATTGCTTCTATCATCTGTATAGCTGTATACAACATACTGTATTCCAAATATTGAGGAGCTATTGGACCATATGATATCCACTGCACTGATCTGCCACTAAATAAGGTACCGTCAGCTGCATTTATACCCAAATCAGGGCTTATGTGATTGGAATTGCTTCTATCATCTGTCTAGCCATATACAATGTACTAACCTCTAAATACTGAGAAGCCATTGGACTATGTGATATCCACTGAATGCTTTTATATGCATGAGTAACGGCATACACAGCCACTGATATTTGAGACTCAACACGCTGCCTCACCATTGCCTACTGCGGCTAATACTAGTGAACACATTATTCTTTATATATAGAAGGAGGACTACTCATTTGAGATTGCTCTTCTTCTGCTTTATCCAATTTTACAGGCCACTTTAAGCTACGGGATTTTGAAAGTGTATTGAACATCTTGGTTATTAATTGCTTTTTTTATTATATTTTATACTTTTTATTGTACTTGAATAAATATTGACAGTCAATTGTAAAAGGACGACTATTGCTGTTTTTTTTTTACCAAATAAGAGCGCAGTTACTATTTTTCTTTTGCTCTCTCGTTTCACCTGATTGCCTGTTACTCCTCTTTGATTTCTATCTCTGCTGGTCCTCCAACCTTCTGCCGGCCCAGGGGACACATGTGGCCCCTTGATAATCGGAAGAGAGATGGCGTTTAGGAGACCCATCTACAACATTTGCCCTCCAAGCACCAACCCACCTCGTTGACGTAGCCTACCATTTACTCTGCAGGAGATGCAATCCATTTGCAGACCATGAGCTGATCTCCCAGTCTGAATCTTTCAGATTCAATTACTCAACTACTGGAGCCTCTCTATGTCACAATAGTAACATCTGCACACCACAAATACTACATTCCATTACTTAGACTATTTTGTAATTACATGACTGGATATCTGGTATTTATGTGAACTATACATACTATGCATCACGGTACCAAATACTTTTACATTAAGAGCTGCATTTGTGTGTATTTTGAGTATGAATTCAAGATTTTTACTCTAGTACTTGTAACACAATTATTGGTAACTAAATACTGCTTAGTCCTGAATGATATTAGTATGTTATATATCTACTCCCTCCCCACTCTAGGTGCAGATGGACACTTTGTTCTAACCTATCACTCAATGTGGCAATGCCAAACACGCACCTACTCTTCATCTTTGTTTGATTCAACCATCATAGTGTTGAACCTCAACTAGATTCTTCCCTCCAAAGGTTTTTGATCTTTTGGGATCTATAACCCTTACATCCTTTTACACTAATTTCATAATTATCTTCATCAGATTTACACATCTACACCTCCAATCAAGGGGGACACCCACAAGTGCCTCTCGTAGATCTAAGAACTACTTCATAGAATTCCCTCATCCTAGGTACAGTATGACTTTAAAACTGTTCTCAGTTAATGTTAGAGAGCTTAATTTTCCTTTGACGCAAAAAAGGCCTTTTACCGTATATATTCACTTTCTCATATGGGCTTTGCAGGAGACATTTTTAAAAGGAAATGAACTTTATTATAACCCATCGTCAACAGTCACAACTAATGTTTATTCACCCTCTTCTTTTACTACAGCCATTGGCACAGTACAAGGTTGACCCCTCTCATTCCTTATTTTTGAACCCCTTACAATGAAAGTCAGATGTACTCCAGACACTGTGGGCATTCACTTGGGCCACATCAAACAACAAAATGACATCTTACTTACACTCTCCATGACCTCACTACCTAACTTGTTTCACAAAACCAATATAGCTTCTTATCAGGATATAATGTCAATGCAAACATTAAGGTGCTGAACATAGATATCCACCTTACTACAAAAACTGTTAGAACTAATTTTTAATTTCAAATTGCAGCCGCACTAACTTACATACATAGGCATCTAAATCACCAAACATGGCCATCAATGTTTTCAAGTCAGTTATCCCCTCTCCTCCCTAATGCATAGATACGTTTTTGGATTAGAATGGAATACAGTCTAGTCCTTTACTAATTTTAAAGTGGAACGAGGTTGATCATCTGTCTATTTCCTTCCGGACAGTTTTGCCTATGGACACTGCAATTAAAAGTTGCCATTAGCACGGCACCGGATCATCACAAAATAAAAAAAATACAGACATTGTAAGTTTGGTTGTTTTTTTCAGAGTTCTTCTGGCTCCTATTGGAACTGTTACTAACCAGACTGTTACTAAGAGTGGCAGCCTCCAATGGCCAAATATATCCCCAATGTGGCGTTCTCACTGCTCCAATACATCATTTTATTTAGCTTCTAATTCAACCCCTATTCTACCATTAAGGAATAATACCTTATGTGACAGACCTGGGCCTTACATTAGGAATATCGTGCCAGCCAGTCTGTCATCAGTGGGCCAATTAAACAACCGCAGCCCACTCTGTCATTAAATCCCACCCGGTGTTAAGATTATTGCTGTGGTGTCCAGAGCAAGGGGGGAGGCAGCTCAAGGAAGTATGAAACAGCTGTGAACCCTGTGACATAAAAAAAGAGTGGAAGGGGTTAAAAACAGGAGGTAGACTCTACCTGTTTGCTAACTAGTGTTCCAGTAACTCTTCAACCTAGACTGGATGACACAGACACAGCAGGTGGGATAACATTGATGTCATGCTCTACCTCCATCCCTGTTACTACCCAAACTCTTCACACCACCAATCACAAGGGAACAATGAGCAAGAGGGGTTAACCCAAGGAGGGGGCCAGGATCAGGTGTCTTTTGAGAAGGGACAAAATGGGATGCCCAGGGAGGGAGAGGGGTTGTTGGAGGATCTTGAGAGAGCAAGGACTTGAACTGATTGAGATTAACCGTATTCTCTCAGGACCAGAAAGTATTGCTATAGCAGGAGCTTCTTCAGACAGAGTGGGTAGTGTACCTTTTGGACTAATTCTGTCACCAGTCCATCGGGAGACACTCGTAGATTCTGGGGAATTAGAGAGCCTGCATCGGTAGGGAGACTAATACCCAGGGTCCCACCAAGCTGGTGGAAAGTTGGCCAAGTGGCCGGGATCCTCATTGTACATGGACGTATCTACAGACCAGAACCCCTGGTCCACTTGGACTATCTTCTGTGAACTGTTATTGCCGGGACTTTGTGCCTTCTAGGACTCTGTGTTGGGTAGGTAACCCGCTGGGGACTTTGTTGGGGAATTTACTTGCACTGGTGATTGTTTGACAATTTTGGTGGGGAAACATGTTTCTCCTTGGGGAGCACTGTTTGTTTTACTAAGTTTGTGCACTGTCTTTAATATGTAACCAGGCTGGCTTATACTAAACAGCCAAGTGCTGAGGTGGCTTTGAAAACACAGGGTGAAGCAGCGGACAGCCATATCAGAGAGTCTGTGAGGAGAAGATAGAAAGGCAGGAAGCAGAAAGCTGACAGGAAGAGATGCTGGGAGTGTGACATATGTCACAGTAACAAGAGAAGGAGTGAAGTGTGCGTAGAAATCAGAGTCTGCCAAAACGACTGAGTGTATGGAGGAAGAGAGGGATATCCAAGCTATACAAAGTGCACAGAGAGGTCTTGTAGCTAGATAACTGCAGAAAATCCACTATCAAGTCGCCTAAGCAGCCTGAGGGAGATTACACAGCAAAGCAAGCCTATGTGTGGAGAGGGAGCTAGCAAGAACTGGCTTACAGTTAGTCCACGACCCAACAGTGGCTAAGACCCTCATCTTCATAGGAGAGAAATAAGTAAAAAAAAACACCAAACACTGTCATCATCAGCAGCTATTTATATAGTGCCATTAATTCCGCAGCGCTGTACAGAGAACTCACATCAGTCCCTCTCCCATTGGAGCCCACCAGTATGTTTTTGGAGTGTGGGAGGAAACTGGAGGAAACCCCCGCAAACACGGGGAGAACATACAAACTCCACACAGATAAGGCAAT